>NC_136290.1:12748458-13298458 GCF_964198595.1 Lampetra fluviatilis
AGGAATCCTATGCGATATAAAGCTCTTTTTCACAGATGTCCAGGATATAGAGGACGCCCGTCATCCCGATATCAGTGAAGATGTCCCATTCTTGGCATTTGAAAAAAAAGCATTTTTCGAATGCTAATCCCTACAAAATACGCACTCGAAATATTATACGAGTGGTGGCCAAACCGCAGCTCACGTGTGCCTCGATAGAGACACGGATAATTGTGTGACCTCTCACACATTACTTTATATGAAATGGGGAGGGAAAAAAACTGTGCAAGCCCCAGACACTTGCCTCTGGCAGTAGAGCAAGATGAGAGAACTTCTGGGGCACTCCCCAAGTGGCTCTCGGCCACATGAAGATGTTGGTACGCAGCTCATCGTGCCAGGAAGTATGCCCCCCCCTACCGCCACTTGCTTAAGTTTACGTTAGAGAGGCCAGGATCATCTCATTTGCAAGGGTGACCTGTATGTGTGTAAATGTCGATTTAAAGCTTTCGTGACTGCAGCGATTCATATTCTTGGTTCTTTCGGTAAAGTCACGTAGAAGGGAAATAATAAAATAATAAAAATAAACCAATAAAATAACATTCTCACGACGTTTCGGCCACATCGCAAGCAACCGTCCTCAGGTGAAGAAACAGAGTTGTCGGAAAGAACCAAGAATATGTTTGTATGTTGAACTTCTTTCGCAAAGTATGTAGAAAACCGTGATAATCGGAGGTGCGGGGGAAGAACAAACTAAACACAAAGAGCAGGCCTGGGGCATTCGTCTGTCTTGTGTTAACTTGCTGACCCGTCCCTACTGGACATCTGTGAAAAAGAGCTCCATTGGGACATGGGATGCCGCTGTGATGCTGGTTCCCTTCAGCAGTGCAACCATTGCGCACAGCGAGCGAGCCAGCACAGCGCAGTAATCCAGCGTGGCACAACACGCGGGCGTCCTAACCACGCCGCCCACCCCTCCGCTTACCGAATCCCACAGCAGCTTCTTGTTGAGTTGCAGCTCGAAGTCCTCTTTCAGGAATTTCACATCGCCGCCTGTGTACCCGGCCAGTTCCTGCACGCAGCAGGAAGGACACAAACACGCAGCGCTTGTGATATCACGCACATCGGCAGGCAAGCATGCAAGCAGGCTCATCAGTCACACTCGGCACCTGGCGAGGTGGCTCATGGGGTTAGAGCACTGAGATTCTGGGGTTTGAATACAGGTTGCCATCCACCCATTATTAAACCGGGTTCTCAAGGGTGGTCAAGAGTAAATGGTCTCCACCCAGTCGCCAATGACTAAAACAACCCATGACATTATATTTGCTTCCTCTTTCATGAAGAGAGATAAATTACAACTCTGAGAATAAAATATACTGGTTTGAGTGCCACACAACAATCATATCTCTCGCAGTAGGACTTGTATGTGGGAAGGTTAAAGTAGCTCTATGATATCGGCTTGTGTGGCCCGTTCTCTAACATTGCTCAGCTAGAGTTGCATGCTGATTAACCGGAGGTCATTTGACAAGTGGCAATAACAACTGCGGCAGCAGCAATTCGTGAATGTAAAACATTAAATGAATACGGTTAGTGCTTCAAGTTGTTTTTAAACAGTGATATATTTTGTTAAACACACCGAGTAATTAGGTCACCATTACCTTCAGCAGCTATCTTGTAAGCCTATAGTTTCATTGAATGCTGTATATGGTTCATATTCCCTGTGTGCGTTATTAATGGCTTTCCTGTAAAAGGCGCATTATAAATAAATGAATGAACAATGCCCAAGATGCAGATCGACTCTCTGTAAGGGGAAACCACCGCCCAGTGCCATTAAGGCCAAGTCAGTTGCCACAATATGCAGCTGGCTTGTGTGTAATTTACAGAAGCAAATATTAATTGGCCAAAATAGTTTATTCCACTTACGATGCACATGTATCAGGCCTTTGGTTAATCCACTGCTGGATGAGGGGCTACCCACGCCACGTGAGTCGTGCAGGTTTATGATACTTGACCCACACTGGTCAGCGTGGATTTGTGAAGGTGGGGAAACACAACCACGGGACCATGGAAGTAGAGTACAACAATGGATTTTGCTGCACTGATTTCTGCTGCTCTGCATTTCGGCCCGCAGCAGCCTTTAGCACCTGTTATGCATAGCGGTCGCCTGTTCAAGCACCGTCTGGACTCAAACCTGCTTGGCTGTCAAGATATAACAAATTCAATATGAAGGTGATTTGGTCAGAGGCTATGCTTCTGATACTTTCTTTGAAAGGTATACAGATGCTGCTTCATGCACCTTATTAAGAGTTAACAATAACAGCACTATAACAGTAAACCACACCTTTATAGCGTTTAATCTGTGATTCATGAAACGAATAGCATGTGCAAGAATCACTGATTTCCGATTCATGCACAAAAGTCTTTGGGTGGCCTTTGTCCAGCAGTGGATTGACCACGGATGAATGGCAATGAGATAAAGTGACTGGGCCATGGAAACCCTGTCGCTCATTTTGGATGCCACATGAATCACAATGACAAAAGACATGAATTGTGACACTGAATCATGGATAAGTCATCAAATGGTAGAAGCAATGCTCATTTGAGCAGGAAACCCCGAACCTTTTTTATGTAAACCTCGACGCCTTTTGGCGTCATCTGGTCCAACACCATGCGAGACTAGGCTCTAAGAAAAGCTGTCTTGGGTGTGGACTAATCCATTTCAAGGACAGTGCATACATTATCAGCGTTGTTTTTTGTTTGCATTCTGACCGCAGGTATTGTGGTCAATGTAAACATGACTCCTTGTAAAAAAGGTGTCAGTTTTGTTGCCAGATAAAAGGGTAAAAAACCAATTATCATATTTTGCTACTGGCAAAGGAGGTTCCAAAGGTGCTCGACGCTCTCATAATACTGCGACACTGCCAGCAGATGGCAGACTTGGAACACATTTACGCGAACCTTCTTGGCCCAACAGCTCATTTTCACACTGAACGTCTGACCATGTCCCATTTTATTGTTGTGCATTTGTATCCTATATTTGTTGTCTTTCCACCCCAATGGTGTGCTTATTTGTGCTATCATTGCACTATCAAGGGACGGAGATATCTATTTGGATATTGCGGAAGCGAACATCACTACCATCTCTGTAAGCGACCTCTGTTCCACAAAGAGGTCACTTTCCCACCCGCTCTGCCAATGAGAGTAATGATCACCACATGACAAGTCAAGGCTATATATATAGATAAAACTCTTACAGCTCAAATGTTACCGAGAGTGCAGAACCAAATTTAATGCGATGGCCTTTTTGGCGCAATTATCGGTGACCGAGCTGAAACCATCGCCTCTATATACTTGAAAAAAACCTATTTTAATCACAGGCGTCTGAAATCCGGACCCAAACCCAGGATCTCAGTGGTACCAGCTCAGCTCAGCGACCTCCGAGCCAACAGGTCCGCTCTGTCGTTTGCCACCGAATCCAGAGGCAGTCGGTGGGGCAGCGGATCACTCCACTCACCTGGTTGACTTTGAGCAGCAACCCTCGCGTGGGAAGGATGGACGCGTTGCGGGTGTCAAACACCATCGTGTGCTGTCGGGGGGACGATGGATGGAAGGGGGTGGAAGGGGGGATATATGTGGGACAAGAAGAATTATCAGCATGCGTATGGGTCCAGCTGTAAGCCTTGTGTTTCAGAGTATAGGAAGGTCTAGATAAATATGCGATAAAAAAACAGATACATTTTCCAAGAGATGTGTGAGCAACGGAGGGCAGTATGGAAAACCCTTTGTGTTGTACGATACTTTTACACTCCCATGTCTTCAGCAACCCACATTGACCCATGGCCAAATAACCCTGACAACCTGGCACCACACTTGTAACAGTACGACAACAAATACGACATTAAATTAACTGTCAGCCACGTCCCCTTTGCTCTCGAGTGATGCAACCTCAGTGATGTGGCAACGTGTACGACAGTCACGTCACTCTCACAACGCCAGAGCCTCGCAGTGTGCACTCATGAAAGTCAATTTCAAGTCTTTTTCTAATCGTGCCAAAATACGTAGAGGACATTTGATTTGTGGCTTTGGTCTTCACACATCTACACATGCGATTTTTCCCATACTCGCAAATAGTAAAAAAGGCGCAGATTCAAGCAAAGGCAAATTCAGTTTTGATGGCGAAAATATGACCTGGTTTGACCAATCCAAAGCACACACAGAAGGCAGTCACCCCACATTAGCAAGTTATTTTTTGCCAAAAGAGAACAATGGGAAACTTAAAACGTGGTCACAAGTTAACTGTTTTCTATTAATAAACATAGAGCAGCAAACACAAAAAAGTCTCCAAAGTCAGCCACCATAACGTAAGTTGCACATTGCAAAATTAATAAGTCAACCCACGCTATTGCCCTCTACTCTGAAGCAAGGTCACCACCTGAAATGTCAGGATGCTGTACATTGTTTGGTTACAAGGCACTGTTAACGATGACTGTGTCCAGTGCGTACAAAGGGATTCGAATCCAGAGACGTCCCTTGGGTACGGCTAATCGGGGGCGATTAGGCGTACCCCGGGCCCCACACTTTGGTTACGGTGTCAGATGTAATACTTCTGGTTTAGTTTGAAGTCGGCAGGGGGGGGCCCACAGGCTGGGATTTGTCCCAGGCCCCGCACCCCCACTACGGACGGCCCTGTTCTTAGCACCCCCTGCAACCTTCACCTCCCCAGCAGACACCATGGCGGGTGGATCCAGAGCTGCTGAGGACTGCGGGGCCGAGGTTTCTGAGGGTTAATTGACCATATTTCACCACGCCAGTCAGTGCGGATTGGTGACGACAGCATATTTTTGTCTCACCTCTCACCAGGTGAACTGACTGGTATGGACCGGGTGTAACCCAGCCACGTGTCTACAAGGCTCGCACAAGCTTCGTCGCCACATCGGGGGGTGTTTTTCGTTTCATCCGTTATGCCAATGGGTTATGCAGGAGACGTAATCCGTGCCAGACATGCCACGATAAAAGGGATAGACAGAAGCCACGAGCTGTCTGCTTACAAATGTCAAGCCGAGCTTGTGTGCAGTGGGCACAGTGACTCGCCCCATGTCACGCACGTCAATAAATTCCGTTAGCGAAGACACAACATCCCTACACCCAACCGCCGCTTCCAAGTAGACTCCGGGGTCATGTGAAACCGCAATCTCACAGGGCCTCCATCACATGGACCGGCGCAGGGACAAACACCAATGGACATCTCTGCGAGCATCCTCTTGGTCTCAGTCTGAATGCAAGGACGTGCCGCCAACTCCTCTGCAGTTTATGAATGTTGGAACAGGCAAACGACTTCGTTGTTGTGATGCTTGCTGCCTAAGGCCACTCTGGTTGACCCATTTAGGTGCTGTAAAAATAGGTAAATCCTTGCTGGAAGCCATTGCAAGTTAACCAATATTAACAGCTTCCAATATGGGTCTGCCAAACAAAACAGTCATGAATTGAGCAATTGTATGCATCGTACACGTGTAAAACTTGTGCAGATACCAATTGATTCCAAATACTGGAATTAAGCAACATAATCATTAACATGCACATCAGCCGGCAGGCAAAATAATACATTTCCAAAAATTTAACCAGCAGACTGTGGATTGTGATACTCTGGTATTTAGCATAAAGTACTGTCACTGCGATTGTAGTGTCATTGGACTGTGAGGGTCACCAATGGCATGGAGGGGGCCTTGGACCAATCCAGCAGTGGATAGGTGATGACGACCATAAAATTATAGACAGTGCACTCTAACCCACTTCTTCAACCGCTGAAAACGGCAGTGGCAATCTCATCGCCACGTAAAATGTAGGGCAGATGCCTGAGGTCGTGCCAACTCGTGCGCGAATCACAGGTCAACAAGGTGTCGTCATATCTACATGCAAACGAAACTTCTCATTCGCCAACTATCAAGGCCGAGTGGCTTCCTCCTACCCGTATCCCGAGGCTGGCACCTGACCCTTGCTCCACTTGACACGGAAAGGTGCAAATAGCAGCGCGGAAAAACCAGCGCGTGATGAGCCCCGTAGCTGCTCCGCCGAGCGTCACACCCCACGCGATCGCCATATAAATTTAGCGACGGTGACAGGCCGTCGTGGTTTGCCCGCGCCACGTGGACCTCCCGCCGGGAATACCTCTCGCGGGGGGAGGGGGGGTGGTCAGCGTTTTTTCAAATCGGTGCCCACGTTTAAACTTGGGACGTGCGTCATGGGAGGTGTGCGCCGCGCCACATACAACAGCGACATCGCACACGCTCGCATTTCATGATGGTTTTAAAATATTTTTTGGCTGGCGTTGGCAGACTTGAGTTCCAGATCGAGATGCCATCGGTGTAGAAAATGTGAGACTGACACAGAACAACTGCAATGGGGAGTGCAGATTGAGATAAGCGGCAGGTACAAAGATGTCTATGTTAGACAATATACTGTGTAGGATGTAACTAAGAGTCTGCGAATGATTAAGCTCGGAACGACAACACATGCAGGAATTAAAATGTTGTTCCGCTGCTTTAGGAAAACATTCCACTTTTGAGTGAGCAGTTGGCAATGAGTGAGTGAAAGGATGTAATTAAAGCAATTTGTAGATATTTAACTAAATGCATGAAAAAATACATCAATGGTATACACTGCGCACGTAACAATTAAGTGATTGATAAGTAAATGAATTATTTTGATGTAGCATAAAACAGCACGTTCTAATTGCTGTTTTATGTAACTCTTTCATGTTATCACTGTAACGACTAGAAATGCTACACTCACGACTTTGCAAAAAAAACTAATAGATTCTTGAATCAAATTAATCAAATCATTATTGGGTAGGTTTATATAACTACAAGCCTAGATATGAGTGTCAAAAAAAAACATTTGAATACAAGATGCGTGTCAAATTTGTATCTTTTCTAGGTAGGAATTCCCAAAATGATTCCTCAGGAACCACATGATCAAACATGGTGTCATTTCATGCAACGTTGATGAATATTCCTTTTGATATGATTATTTCCAACACAGACAACAGAGAAATCAAAGCAAACCACCACCAGGTCGATGCGATAGATTTCGGCTGTTTCGCCAACACCTAAATCAGGCACCGTAACGGTTTTCTCAGTTGCCAAAATTTTCGTGATAAGAGTAAAACGGCTTCACCATAAGGGCGGGTGGCCCACGGTGCCGGTGGTGGCGGTGGTGGCGGCGGTGGCTGTGCAGCGACTCCGGAAAACTTTGCAGGACTTTACCGAGACGGACGACTTGAGGGAGTGGCCACTCTCCTGGCGCACGGCAAACGAAGCGGTGCGCGCCAAGCAGCCCAGCTCACGCCACGCGCCCTCCCACCGCACGCAGTGCCGCGTCCTCCACAGCGGGAACTGCGCAGGACCACGCAAGCGAGTTTACAACCTCAGATTAGCGCGGTTGGCTACGTGAGGTGCGAAAGATGTTCAACGTGCACACATACACATGCATACACAACCGTTGCTCAAGCAACAAGACGTCTACAAAAATAATCGATGACCTCAACATTAAATAATTTTTATTTGTGATATAAACAAATCCCCCCCCCTGGCTTTTGGAGATTTTGAAAAGGCATTTCACTCAGCAGAAGATGAAGCGCTAATCAAAGGACTCACAATGCAAGGTCAAAATAAAAAATGCAAAGTCAGCGTTAGGATGGCAAACTAACGCTGAATTTGCATGAAGTAAGACGTTTATTATGTTGCTACGAATAACCATTTATTCGTGAACAAAAATGGACAATACATTAGCCATCTCAGTTTTTGCCGAGGATATCGTATATATCACCCAATAAAAGGGAGGTCGAGGAATTTGATTGACAAAATTAACAAAAGAAGCTGAAATGTTGGGCTTTGCAACAGAAATGGCCAATCATTCCAAAGCAAGAACCTCCTGAAGAAAGTATCTGAGACTCAGTGAGGGCTTCCTGGATAAACGACTGGCATTATATTTGGTACTGGACCTACCAACATTACGAGTGATGACAGAATCACCGTAACTTGTAAAAAAATATCTTTCATAACATCTAATCTCTCCACCTCTAATTAGTCCTTTGAGCCACACAGCCACCACCAGCACAGTTAATAGCTTTAGCTTTAGCTATTACTGTGCTGTGCTATTACTGTGCAGCAGAAACAAGACGACATAGCTACGGACACGACAGAACGTTAACCAGTCAGGCAGGATCTTGACACGAAACGTTGTCTTACGTTGAGGTCCAGGGAGACGCCCCTGTCCGTCTGGCGCAGCGAGCTCCAGGGGAACTGCCCCGTGATCTTGTACACGCTGGCCGAGAGGCTGTGTGTGCACATGAGACATACCGAGTCACCGTTCAGGGTTCAATGTTTAAAGATGCAAGTGAAACAAACAACCCTCATCTTGCAAAAATGTAATAGGCTTGGCTGCAAATACACTTTTTTAAAATAATGTTTTGCCATTCCCCCAATTTTCAATATTGCGCTATTGGCATCATGTCGTGAGACAAAGTATGCCGATAAGCACAGTTGGCTACGTACAGTGCGAAAGACGTTCAATATACATACATACATGCATCTCGGCCAGAAGTTCAACCATTAGTTGATATCCACTTCAGCCCACTGAAGTGGATATCACGGACCTAACTTGGAGGTCGCTTTGGTGACTTCTGTTTCACACAAATTAATTGGCATGCTGCGTTGGTAGTGTTGCACAAGCACAGCAAACAAACAAAAACGCAACACATTCGTCAGTGCTACAAGCTTTATCGTGCCCCGCCCCTTCCCCTATTAAAGAAAGACAGAACAAATAGACGTTTAACAGGTTTCTAGACAGAAAAGGTGCAGAGATGGCAACGTTGAGACTCCATTTGTTTTGTGATGTAGATGCATGTAAAGTGATGGAAATCATGCCATGTTCCATCCCAAAAGCCCACTATGGCAGCATACATTGTACAATTAGCATATGAAATTCATGAAACAGATTTCAAACTCACTTGGAGACTCAGCCTAGGTATGTTTTTACAATAGCCATTTGGTGTTCTTCGGATGCCTTTGTCTTTATTCATGAGCCAATGCAAATTTACTCGTCAAAATGTATCAAATGGCTAAATGCCAACTGGTAAATATTACAGCCGTGGTGTTTCCAAATAAAAAGCTTCAATACTGACTTGCGCTCAAAGCAGCCGGTCTGTGGCTTGAAGAACGACAGGCCATAAGATGTCTCCTTGGTGCCATAGGAAAACTGGAAGGTCAGCTTCTCCGCTCGGCCAAACAAGTTGGGCAGCCTCAGGCCTAGCACCTGCCCCACACCGGAACACACAAACACGCGCCGACACACACGCCGATGGGCTAGAGGACTCACTGCCAGATTCACAGGAGATTACACACCGGCACAGTTTGTACTGTGTTTACTTTGTGCAGTAAATGTGTCGAGTTGTGTTGTTTTTTGTGTACAGGCCATTAATACATAAATATTAAACAAGTTCATATTGAGAGACGTTTTGTCCGATTATTCTTTATTTGTTCCACAGCACGAGAGTTTTGGTAAACCGATGCACATTACACAGACAACTACACAGCACAACGCATGGACAATACGAACTATGCCACACCACCCAAGATAAGGCTGTCACTCTGCAGACAATACACAAACTAAGCAGCAAGTCACGGAGAAAACACGCAGCACACACACAGACAACAAGCAGATGATAGACACACAACACATATAACCCCACTAAGGCAACAGACAGCACACTACCCAGATGATAATAGCAATACCAGCTCTGTACAATCTTGATGAATTCTAAGTGTTTCAATACTGCAGAAGTAAAGAAATTAACATTAAGTATTGTTGAGGATGGGTGTCAACACTTGTTCCGAAAATTCACAAAACAAGGTTAATATTGTTTAGACGTATTTCGGTAATGACTGGAGAGAGGAAATAGCGATCCACACTCGAGCACATGTTAAAAGAAGCAGGTGGAGACAAAGAATGGGTTCTTACCGATGTAATACAAGAATGACGTTGAACAAAAAGGTGCAAGTATGACTAAAGCAATAAAGATAACGGAGGAGCGCATGCACAAAAAAGGAGGGCGTTCATTTGGTCCCATAATTGCCCTCGATCTGACGTGGAGGAAAAGAAAGAGAGCACAAAAACCAGCCACTCCAAACCGATGAACCAGATAACAGGCAAAAGACTGCATGAGCAGGTGATCAGCACACTGCACTACAAGTGACTAACAGAGTGGGGGTTGTTCACTTACCATGCTGCCCTCATTGTTCCCCACCATGGTGTTGTAACTACCAGTGAGGCGACGCATCTCCACCACCTCGAAGTTAATATCCAGTCCATCGGGTTGGGCCCCGGGACCTGCGGCGAATGCACATCATGAAGGTTTGACAACGACTGTACTTCAGTCACTCCAATGATAGATGTGAGGGCCTCACCAGGCCTGTGTGGATCGTGAGGAATATTTGACCCTACACATATACGAATTGAGAAACATCGATCAATACGTATGTAGTTTGAATTTGTGTATCGTCGGCTTGATAATAAATATTAATATAGGGAAATAATGCATCGTCCCATCCCTTGTTAACAATGTCTCGGGTATTAGGCTGGTATAAAGGAAGGATTATGGCCAGGGTTGAGTATTCGAGTTGAAGCTACTTGTGTGCTGAACTGTAATGGTAAGGATTGAAGTCAAGGTCACTTGGCAGAACGAGGTCTTAATTTCATCCAGATCTCTCCTAATCAGTGACCCGGAAAATATTTCCACATATCTCGCTATGGCTCAGGTCGATTAGCGATCAGGAAAATAATTTGTGAAAAAAAACAAGCTCTGGGCAGAATTCATGCTAACATGAATTTGATGTCGACGCAGGGAAGAATGGTCTCACCCTTGGCGGTGTCGATCAGCACCTCCACGTGACGGAAAATCCCCAGGCGCAGCATCTTCTCCCGAGCCTCGTGCGACTTCTGCATGACCTGCAGCAACGCGGAGGCAGCAGCACATGTCTTACTCTTTGTGCACACTTAAACGTTAACAGTGTACACGTTAAAATATTGCATCCTGTGTGAAATAATACTTTAAACCTTTCCTCAATCCACTGAAAGGTCATGAGGGTTGTGTATAGCCCAGTGCACTGACCACTGCGCCATCTTTCCAATCGACATCTTATATACAAATGTATATGAAGAATAAGTATGGTAACGCATTTTTTGCAAGGGAAAGGAAACATGGAAATGGTGTATTATGTATGCTTTTTAAATATTAGGCATGTAAGAATTTACCCTCTTGGGAATTCAATTGTCACGATACATAAATTATTATTATTCGATTCAAGAATCAACTGTTTATCACTTATTTATCAACGGTCTGTATTATTTTCGTTTGTTGGTCCCCTTTGTAGTTTTGTTTGTTGCATGCATTAGAATTTCACCCCTCCAAGCACAGTTGGCTATGTATGGTGAGAGAGAAGTTCAACATACATACATCTAGCATTATAGAATTCGCATAAAATATGCATATACAGCTTAAATAATGAATTCTTACGAGCACAATTGAATGCGTGTATGAGCTTAAGAGGTTCATCCTTATGAATCGATTAACCACTACATGCTGAGAAAATGTTGACAATGCTCAAAAAGTGCAGTTCTGCTGCATATCCATCTCTTATGCGGCAAGCACGAATGTTCGGAAAGACATTTACTTCAACGAGGCTGGTGGCGTTGAAGACATCAGAGATCTCATGCATGATGTAGTCATCCTTGGTTCTCTCCAGACCCTGGATGCTCACGTTTTGCACAAGGACCTTTGAAAACAACCAACGAGAGATCAAGAACCGCAAACGCATTGACGCACGATCAAAGGGGTACACGGTGAGGAAGCGTCCCATGACTGAGCTGACACTCAACCGTGCCGAGACATTGTTGAGTAGTTTACATGCAGGCTTAAGGCTTTCAGCTTAACAAGCAACAAAGTACACCTCTGGATTTGTCCCAGACGATGCACGCAAGTGTATTGAGTTACTGGAAAATGATGATGTTGGCTTCATCAACAGTGAGTTTTCAATCACATGAAGTGCATGGAGCCGCAGAATTATTTTGAAGGCCTGTGGCAAAATGCCAATTGAGGGCCTCATCTGAAACATTTGTTGAAGCTTCCTTGGCCCTTTCTAAGGACCCCTCGGATTCAAGGCCAGGGGCAAACTGCCCCCCGTCCCTCTAAGGCACTGTGAATGCATGCAGAGCATCCAGATTCTCAGCAGAACTAGTCTAACGGAAGCACAGCACTGGTGCATTTGCATACATTACCTGCCCATGGGACTGAAAAACCGCTTTGACTATCCGCAAACCATACACATAAGCCACCACTGGTTGTATACTTTACAGTACCAAAAGTAAATGAATGTTAAAGAGATAAAATTTGAAGTGAATTAAAGGAATAATGGACATCACCTGCTTGTTATCCAAGACCTCCTGCTTGGTTTCCACCCCAGGGTCGTCCAGCATGGAGCCCTCATGGAAGGCACTATGATGCTCCGGCCCATCCATCGGGATCGGCTCCAGCGCCTGCAGCAAGGAATACACAAGAGGCGTGGTCAACTGGTGACATGAGCTGCATTGGGGGATGGCTGCGGAGAGGCAACATTGGCAGCAATGCGTTCCTCATTGGGAGTTCATGTGGGCAGAGGCAGGTACTTTGTCATGTTGATTGTGGTGGAGCTGATACGCATGGTTTAATGATGAGCAGATGGGATGCTCTGAAGGATTGTCAGCTCAACCACAAAAAAATAATAGAGGTGCAGTCTTCCGGGTGAGGCAACGTGTTCAACATGTCTTCTCTCAAGCTATCGCCGCCACGTACTACGGCGGGCATCTTCACAATGAAACATCTTCAGGAAGAAACAAGATGCTCGCTTCAGTACATTCGGCATAAACAGGAAGACCACACTTAAATGAGTTGCTGCAAAACCTTGTGTGTGAAATCAACAGAAGAGAATACAGGTCCGAATATATATCATGCCGAGCAAACGGCAGCGATTTCATTTTTGTCTCTAAATGCAAAAATAAATCTGAAGCAAAACCATGTGTAGTGCTGGTGCAAGGCAATTGTTCAGCACTTTGGAAACAAGGATTGGCAGATCACAGATGTGTGAAAAACCGAAAAACCCATTGGGTTGGAAGGTTAACAGATGCCAATAAATAAAATGAATACATGTGTGTGGACCTGAGTGTCATCGCCTCGTTAGAGTGGGTTTTTTCCATATACTGAACTCCAGTGTCTTTCCACATGCACATTGATTCAAAGGAATTGGAGATATCGCATTGCAGAACCCTCCTGCCTTCCTCCTGATAAAGGCCTCGAGATTTAGTGACACTCTCCGAGACAAATAAAGTACTTGAACTGCTCTCGATAGCCTTTCATAAAGTCAATCTTCCTACCCTATCTCTGGTCTAAAGGCAATGCCATTGCAAAAACTTCAGACTCTGATCGTTCTAAGGCCTTGAAATGTTTTTATGACGAGCAAAGGGGACTGTTATTGGAATTGCTCAGTTGTTGTTCCGTTCAACATCATGGAAATTAAGCCAAGTTACATTCAAGCCATGGACGAGGGCACCACGTTGGAGCCCAAGTGCCTTGAGCGGAACAGGCCACGTGCAGTCCAATATGCAAGGGTTGTAACACCAGCGAGAATTGTATGCCTCCAAATGAGTTTAACACGTAAGCTTTTGCGACCAATATTATCCATAATGCAGGTTTTTGTTGGGTGAGATCGCGTAAATATAAATGTGTCCTTATACCCGCCACCATCTGACACAGCCAATGAGTAAGGTTTGTCACGTAAACAGAAAATGACACAATTCGTTACTAGTACAGCACGCCGGTTGTGTTGGAGAGCAAATCCACAGCATTTACAATCAGAGTAGGACGTTTCGCCAGTAATTACACCTAGGATCATCAGGCGTCAGCCAGATTTGTGTAGAAGTCCTCCCATTTCGTTCCTTAGAGGAATAGATGCGATGTCGTCACTTGTGACGTTCCTCCAATGTGCTCTGTCTGACAGTGTCAATGGCCAGTCAAGGACAATAAGTGTACGTTGGGTGGCTTATTAAACAATCAATAACATACTGTGCAAGTGTTTTGTCGCTCAAGATAATCGTGGACCCGCGCTCATCTCTGCTGCTTATTGAATCCAGGTTGCGCATTCCACGTTCCTATGGCGAGGAAGGTCACAACGGTGGCCGATTGGCGAGTTTAAAATTGTTCACGCTCACACGACAGCGAACTATGGAGACATATTAACGTTTCTTCTCTTTAATCGTCAAGCAAAATATCGCTCGATCCATTGCTAAATGCAACACTAAATGAAACCATGCTGGCTTTAACACGCACACACGACATCACTGCAGCCGTGCCCTTGACAGTCGCAAACCCCCCATCACAACGCACACGCCGCTCGGGCAATTGTACGTGAAGCATGCACGATGGCATTCGCGTCGAAGTCCGCGCACAAGGATAACGCGGCGAGTGAAGGAGTTTGATATCGCGACGAAACTTTAAAAAAAAACTCCCCACAAATTTAAGACGGAAAAAACGGCGAGAAGCGACCACCTCCACAATGCAAACAACGACGCACCTTGGCATGCACGGAGCCCATGTTGGCTCCTCTGCAATGTCAACTTCGCTACACTCAAGCGGTGATTGCTGTTTTGTTGTGTGTATATTTACTGAGCTTAATTACAACAACAACAACAAAATGACAACAATTCAGAGCGCTCCGCTCAGGGCCCCGTCTCTATCCTGCCCTAGGCCGCAAACGAAGCGAGCCCGCTCCCCCCACCTCTCTTCTTATTGGTCGCCACGGTGGCGCGGCACGTGATCGCCGTTGGCCAATCGCAG
Source organism: Lampetra fluviatilis (assembly GCF_964198595.1). Classification (NCBI taxonomy): domain Eukaryota; kingdom Metazoa; phylum Chordata; class Hyperoartia; order Petromyzontiformes; family Petromyzontidae; genus Lampetra; species Lampetra fluviatilis. Next base: position 12,763,358 of record NC_136290.1, read on the forward strand.
CTCGAGATGGTGGCGGAAGAGAGGGGGCGGAGTGTGAAAACGCCGGTTCCGGTTACTGAACGCACGTGGGTGGAAGGTCACCACGTGGGTTGTGGGTAATCAGCTGTTCGGTGGATTTCTCGCGCGTGGAACATTGTTGTTGTTGGCGAGTTGACAGCAACAGCGGCGCCGCGTCGCTTCGTCGATAACCGCGGTCGTGTCGACTCCGAAGAAGTTGCAAACAAGCGGCGGTGGAAGAAACGCGCAAGGGTGATTCGAAGAAGCGCGGAGAGATGCACGTTTGGTATTATACTTAGACGCCGATAAGAGAAGATATGCAGATCAAAGGCACTATTCGACTGTTCAGAAAAGTAAGCGGGGATTCGGCGGGATATGATGTAGGGTGATGGCCGGTGGGAGAGAGTAACTACGTATAAGTATATTGGGGTCATCCTGGATTAAAAACTGAATTTTGAAGATCACATTGATTATATTGGTAAAAAGACAAAAATAAAATTGGTTTTCTGTATCGACACAAGTACTGCTTCCCCTCCATGTTCCGTTTGGAATTGATAAAAGCTACCATACTGCCTCTACTTGATTACTGTGACATCGTATATAAATCAGCCCCAAGTACTGTACTAAAGAAGCTTGACTCAATTTATCACTCGGCCTTGAGATTTGCATTGAACTGTCCATATAGGACTCACCACTGTGATCTCTACATTGGGTTAAACTTAACATATTATAATGTTCGACGATGTACTTACAAAAAAAATCCGCAGACTACCTGTTGGGTCTCCTCTCTGTTTCGAAGAACAAATGTGACCTAAGGTCTTCGCTCATTTACCAGCTTCACATTCCCTATTGCCGTACAAATACTGGAGGAAGGGCCTTTGCTCTTGATGCCCCCAGGGTCTGGAATGCTATTGCCAATAAACTGCAACTTGAATCACTACCTATTAGATCTTCACTCAAAACTGCTCTAGAGGAGTTTACACCCCTAGCTGCCACTGCAATTCAGTGGCCTAAAATAAAATGTTTCGCTCCGGATGACTGCTGCAAAGTATGATCTTGTGTTTTGATTATAGTGTGCTGATCTTTAAAGGTGCATTTAAATGTTTTTGATACTCCTGGTGTTGTGGAGTGACTCATGCAGCCAGCTATGGGTACAGGGTTTGGTGGTACATGTTGTTTGTCGTTTATTGTGAAATTTCGGTCACAGTTCCTATGATGAGTTACATTGCTTTTATGCCTTTATTTTGGTGATTTAGAAAACGTTTATTGGTTTGGCCATGTTTGTTGTAATACGGAGTTAGACTGATGGCTTTAATCGAAGTTGTCTTGTGGTTGTTGTTTGACTTGCATCCCACTGGGATTTTTGCACACAGCGTTGGTGTACGGTGCTTTTTCTAGAAGATTTTGCAGTTTTTTCCTGGATTTTTCTGTTTGTGCGTAATCACTTTATGATGTTTTCTTGTTCATGTTTTTGTTTGTTGCGGTAGCACCCGATTCCAGAGCCGAATGGCTCACAGGGCTATACCAAATGAATGAAACTGAACTGCCGAGTGGGACGGAGTAACTAAAACTACGTCCATGGCGAGTGTGACGTGGCAGGATGGTCTCGTGTGTTGGTGGCTGGGTGCAGGTTTGTAACGCGCGATCGTTGACGCTGGGCGGTGACCACGGGAAGGGCTTCATCATAAATTGATCATTGATGATGCTGCTGCATCCCTGCCAACGTTGTCAGCACTTTGCCGCGTTCTGGACAGCAGAGGGCAGTGCGGCAAAATCAATTGTATTGCCCACTTGAGCAATTGTTTCTTGCTGTGGTTGTCCCACCTGATGACGGACGCTTGTGTTGCGCCCGAAACGTCGTGATTTAATTTATTTTATACCTACGTGACTTTACCGAAAGAACCAGTCACGAAAACTTCAGATCAAGATTTTATTGCACTGCGCCTTGCTCCGATGTCTGTGTTCCCTGGGCTTGACCGATCTGCACTGACCAGCGTGGTGAAGAAGGTCAAATAATAACCCCAACGATCCCTGCAGCGTGGGAAGAGCCTCTGCCACCAGTGCCTATACACAGAGGGCGTGTACGTGGAAAAGCTCATGATATTCGAATCTAACTGTGAGTGAGAATATTTTTGTTTCCATTAATCCAAATAATCATATGCGCCACATTCCAGAACCGGATATTGAAGATTAAGATTCATGCGCGACCCAGCAAGCTCGGCTACACGCCGCCGTGAACACGAGTCGCCCGCCCTGTATAGCACGGTCTCAATGTCGTGCCAAAGGAGGGATCCGATGGTTCGCCTTCGTTAGAAATGTAACCTTTGCGACCGCTCTCCTGGCGAATGAGAGCTTCGTTCGAGGGAGGCGGCTGGTGGCACTCTGGTGACACGTCGCCCCATCTTGATGGGCAAACTCAACCAGCAGATCGCGCACTGCAGTCGGAAGTTGGCGGTTGACGTTCTAAGGTGGACTGCGACCCTCATAGGAACGGCGCCATCCTCGCCGATCAAACAAATCACTCGAGGAGCGCCGGTGTGTGGCAGAGAGAGAAGTTCATGTGAATGCTGTCGCAAGAGGTCACACGTTTGGAGCAACGGTCCCTCGCCGACCGTGCGTGATGAATGAGAGTACGTCCACCGCTAAGATTGCGCATTTAAATGTGGGCAACGTGTGAAGGAGCAAGATTTGTTGCGTCGCAAGACCTTGAGAGATGGCCAGGGACTGTTTTGGCTTTCAAAACAGCAGTGGTCTTGTTCATGTATGACGATATGCGCGAAACATTTTGGATTGGAATTTAACAGCAATACAATTTCGATTTAAAGCTTTCGGGACTGCAGGGATTCATATTCTTGGTTCTTTCAGTAAAGTCACGTAGAAGGGAAATAATACAAATAAAACAATACGTGACTTCACCGAAGAGACCAAGAAAATAGCAATACAAAAAAAAATTGCGACCATTTTCTGTTAGCACCTGTCCTTGTAGGCCAGATCACTTTAGTTCATGGTATTGAACTATTACATTTCACTCTGATGTAAATGTCAACACAACTAATGTGTTTTACAGTTGTCCAACAATTCTATTTTGCTTGGCAAACTTGTACATCACTTGTTTCAGACATTTCACTAGGTTCTGGACGTCTGGACAGTACAGCAACTCAAGCAGCGGTGATATTACAGTACTAGTGCTATTGAAGGACATCTTCATATGCTGGAAGCACTTTACTGCCAGCTATGGCTGCAAGTTTGGTCGTACGTGTTATGTATATCGTTTATTGTTACATTTGAATCACACTTCCTATGATTACTGTTGTTACATTGTTTTTATAGCTTTATTTTGGTGATTAGAAAACATAGTTAATCTAAATTGTCTTGTGGTTTTCATTGTTGACTTGCACCACATTGGGATTTTTGCACACAGCGTTTTTAATAAAATATTTTCTGGTTTATTCCAGGATGTTTCTGTTATGCGTCGTCGCTTTAAGATGTTGTTCATATTTTGTATTGTTGCGGTTGCACCCGACTTAAGAGCCGCATGGCTCACAGGGCTATACCTAATACATGAAATGACTAATGTACAGTATGTAGAATTGATTTCGTACCGTACGTAGCCAACCATGCTAATCAGAGGCGATGTCGAAATGTTTCTACGGAATTTAAAGGCCCTTTGACGACGTTGATGTGCAGCAGTGGCGCAGTTTGTTCATACAAAACGCCGATTCATAATAAAGGTTCCTGCAGTTCGATTCCTGACCGCAGATGACGTCAGCTGAGAGTGATGCACCGTATACAAGTTGGCCCTGGACTTACCCCTTCAACCCGAACTGGTCAGAGTTGCAGTATGGGGGGGGGGGGGGGACACACCCCAGATGACCAACAATACACGGGTGGTACATCAGGCCGTGGACTGAAAAAAATGAACCATTGTGAATTAAAATGTTACACCTAAACGGTTCATATTCATTCGTCAATCACGATATTTAATGTGAATTTCCATTACATTGTAGACGATGTAAATGGAACCGATTTTAATTTGCATTGCTTTTCACTTTGTTGTAACGTTCTTACCCGCCCCGCCTGGACATCTGTGAAAAAGAGCTTTATAGCTCTTCAGATTCCTATAGTAAAACATTCAGATGCATTACCTTACCGAGACGTTCACCATAACACCCATTCAATCCACCAAAACAAACAGCAGAGTACCAAACAATAAAATCCACAAACGTCTTGTGTTATACATATTTATTAACGACATTTAATATTATAGTGCACGCATTTACGTGTTCATACGTTAAAGTGAAATCGAAACCAAGGAGGTAACTTACTGAAATGAACGTGAAAATACGAGGTTAAACTTAACAGGAACGTCTTTAAACGAGTATGTGAATAGAACAAAATTGAAAACGGGAGGATTACGCCTGGCAAACGATAACAGTGACACGTGCAGTCAGCTCAACCCCACCACCCCAGGGAACTAACTGAAGGTTGAGCAATTGTTGGGCAGCAATCAAATGAGAAATTAAACATTCAACTCCAAAGTGACACTTAACTGGTTTGCTTCGTGGGAAGCTTATTAAATTCCACACAATGCCCTTATTACGCGATATATCATATAATCGTATTCCTTTAATAGAATGGTCATAGTAATTTAATTACAATTATATTTTAAATCTCGACTTAAAAGCTTTCCTGACTGCAGGAATACATATTCTATGGGTCTTTCGGTGTTGTGATCGAAACGGTCAGGATATTTTTTTATAATGTGGCTTTACCGAAAGAACCATAGAATATTATATTTTAACCTTGATTAAATAATGTTTTCCAGCAGGGAAAAGACGTAACTTTACTTTTTATGCACTAAAATAGTTTGCATGGTACATAAGTGTGGCACAATCTCATATATAAACACATTTCCTACAGTGGAACAACTGAATGCCATCGAACATTTGTAGATTGGTCTTAAATTATAAGCCACGATTCAACCAAAACATATGCATGAACAAATGAATGCGACGTGCTTAAAATGAGAATGAAATGTTAAACTGTTAAACATTACACTGAGACACGGTAAAGGTCAAGTTTTCTACATTTCAAATCAATGTATAACATGAACAGTTTTCGGATTTTTTTTGTTGCGTTTTCCGAGGCCAGTGTAATGTTTCTGCAAACAGTTAAATTACTGAGATACGGAACTTTGGACGACTATATTTGACCCACATGTTCCATTGCCCCATGCTAGCTGTGGTAGTGATCAACTTAAACTCTTAAGATATTTTTGAATTGTGTATTATTCTGAGTTGGTACATTGGCACAGTAGCAAATCAGTGGTGGCCTGATCTTCGAATCCAAATACATCTTGTAGTAGCGAAATGGCCATCAAACATACAACTGCACATACATTACATTTCTTTGGCTACAGAGTTTAGCAGCAGAATTATGAAAATGTTTCCATTTATAAGTCGACTTTATGGTACAATTCCAATCTTTTTTTGTCCCAATGATCCATTTGAGAAAACTACATCTGACCACATTGCATGCGCTCATGCACCATTACAAGATTACGCTGCGCTCGCAACATCCCACTGCGCTCGCAACATCCCACAATCGCACGCTCCATTGAGCCGCAATTTAAAACAGCGTGTGCATAAAGGTCCTCCCCCCCCACCAACGCATGTGATCCTCAAACCTATGCTATATTCATGTACCATGCTGTCATTGCTCAAAGTCTGGTAAATGCCATAAAGAGGAAGAGATACAATTGCCCCCAAGTCAGGGCAATAAAATTCACCCTCTAAATAGCACCGATTATCCAACATGGCTCACAGAACTACTTTGCTGTCCCACAGCTCACAGACCACTGAAAATCAACCAATGCATCCCCGGTGAAAATTACTTGCCAAGATCTGTTTGACACTTGTAATTGACAACTTGAGTGCATGCTTGACAGTGTACATCTTCAGATGATTTACCCTCCCTTATAACGATGAAAATTTACTTAATTTACAACACGTTCAATTCAACTTCCAAACACCAAGCTTTGACTTAAGTGAAAACACCTTGCAAGGTTGCCATTATAACTTGCGCTATAACCTGAGTCCTTCCCATAGCAGAACCGACTGTTTATTCTGAAAATTCAAAGGGCTGCTAACCAAGCATGTCTCAACGCCACACGAGACGGTGCTCGTTTTACAATGTAATAAATTGTGCGCAGAAAAAAGCCACCAAATGTGATTATCACGTGCATACCTTTGCATGCCACACACGCAAAACACCCCTTTGGCATAATACATTGTGTGTAAACGCTTGTCTGGGAATTCCATACGTAATTAGCAGCATGATAATGAGTCGAATTATTACACAAACCGAGTATGCACTGCACAGCTGTGCTCAAAGCACATGAGTGCCATCGTGTTTATTTGCATTGATAAACATGTCATAAACGTTCTCCCCATTGACTTGCATTGTTAGGCATGACAAACACAAAACACTGGAGGCCATCCGCAAGGACAAAACTACGACAACTACAGCACTTAATACGCATTAACAGTGATATCATACTTTAAATTAAAATATCTAGGTTGTATAAACATCAGGTTGGATACAAGTTACCAAGTAATTCAACAAAAAAGTTATTGTTCCTCGACGATACGGTCGAGGGACAAGCACATGGCTGCATGGGTGATTCAGGCTCGTAATCTGCACTCGCCCGGCAGTGCTCCATGCCCATAATTTATAGCCCTTGTTCTTTTAAGGGTACACTTCAAAAGGACTGTGTATGATGTATAATTGTTTGCCTACCAGTCAGTGTCTTCCAAACCATAAAATCACAGCCAATAAAGATGAACTAATAATAGGTAGCCTTTCTTAAAACTAAATATTTTTTTCCACATTGAAATTTTAACAATTGTGAATACACTTCACTTATACAGCATAAAGTGTGTTAACTGCAGACACGTACTTTGTTAATGCACATCAGGTTATGCTTATGAGGAAATACTCATTTACTCCACTCGTGGCTCTGCCCCATATCTTATTTTTCCCAAAAAAAATCCAACATCGCATATTCTCCTCCGCACAGCCGACGAGACACAAACTCGCCAACCATCGTCCGTAAAACATAAAAAAAATCCCCACCCCAAAACTTTGTCCAACATTCTAATCATCACGTCAGTTTGCAGTAACGCGTTATCACTTAACGTGCTAACGCGGTCGTGTTAAAGCCCGACACCTATTTTTGAGCATTTGCTTTAATTGACGACTCCTCTCCACCTTGGTCCCAGACATTTTCTAGAAGTTAATTGCACCGTAGTCCATCTCGTCCTCGGAAAATCCATCTATGTCGCTCTCCACCGCCCCTTCCAGGTAAAACTGGCCACGTGCGGTGGCCAATCCGGGGTCCTCCTCTTGCTCAGTCAGGAACGCCAGCGTCCCCACGCTCGCAGACTCGTCCATGGACCGGTGGCGACGGAGCCACTCGCCGTGGCGACCTCCCGCCAAGCGGCCCGGCTGCTTGCCGGCCACCCGCTCCGAGCGTAGTTCAGCCGCCGTCGTCAAGGTGAGCAGCGACGCTGCCGAGGCTGAGCGCGTCACGGCCACAAGGTTGGCCGAGCTGCCGCGCCTACTTTCGCCGCCACAGCAGCAGCTCCCGCAACCGCTGGTGGCGCTATCCTGACGGAAGATCCCGGCGTGGATATTCATGCTGAAGCCGAAATTGGCGCTCTCCTCGTACCAGTGATTGAAGGACGGCTCCGTGGAGAGCCGGCGCAGAGGCATGCGGTGGCCACCGCCGCCGCTAAAGCTGAGGCCATCCCCGCCGGATGCCATCTCCGGTGGATAGATCTCAGACTCGAAGAGCGGCATGTCGTGGTAGAAGGAGTCGGGCAGGGTGAAGCATTTGCGCAGCTCCACGTAACAGCTGAATCTGGAGGCGAAGACACACGGGAGGCACTGTTAGAGCTGGCCAATAACGACGGCCCCAAAAAACACAAGATGCACGTAATCACATACCGAAGAAGTCTGATTTACACCGATTTTTCTCCGAAAACTCCACTCCTCATGTCTTCCTATGGCTCATATTCTTGTTAAACTATTATTTTTGAATGCACAACCCATAAAACAAATAGATCTTATTTTGTAAATATGTACCTAGACCATAATTGCTGCGCTGCTTAAAACTTAGTTAATGAAAAAACTACTTTTAAGTTATGGACAGATGGGGATTATAACAGCCAAGTAAAACCATTGTCATACATTAATACCTCAATATAGTGACATCAGTAAAGCATTCTGGTCATTTGCCTTAAAGGTCACTTCAAAGTAGTATTCTCATGAAGGAAACTAGAAACTCGTGTGGTACAGCAAAGCACACAGGCATAGTAACCACAATATGAAACAATAACTTGCAGCCCTTTGTCAATCTACTGCTTGAAAAAAGCCTCTAGCCACCTTTCAGTCAATGGAGTTGGTTGACCTTACTTCACCACACTGGGTAGTGCAGGTTGCTGAATGGGGGACCTAGGAATGGTTCGGATATTACAAAGTTAGCTGTGGCCGGGCATCAAACTCAAATGGCCTGGTTCAAGGTGCAGTGCGCACTAACCCAATGCACTACTGGCTCCACCCGAGACTCAAACATGTCTACAAACAGGGACTTAAAATGGTTAACCACGCAGTCAGATAATGAATTTTGTATTCATTTGACATTTCAAACTAATAACATCTACAAGGGCTATTTAATTTGTTGGGTTGAGTATTCATTAAATAGGAAGAGAGGGCAAACAGGTGTGTGCACTGCAGAAGAAAGGTAAAGACTGAAGGCTGAGAACATCAATTACGCATTGCGCCAGTGACGTGGAGGGTTCAACAAAGCATCGGATTATAAAACAAAATGTTATCACACGGGGGTATATCTTGTACACCAATCATTAAGCGAGCCTGAAAATGTGAACAGTTATATTATCATCGGGCGGAATGCATGATATAAATTCTCCACCCCTTCTTTCATAAACGAGCACTGTAGAACAAAAGATAGGTCACAGTTGAATGCAGAGATGACAGCACCACCTTTGAGCAAGAGGTATCCTTGAATAATAGGCATGTAACGATTCCGTACCCAGCAATTCGATGGTTTGTCACGGTTCTGAGTCGTAATTTTAATCAAGTTGATACTTTTTTTGTATAATTTCTGGGGGGTATTTTCATTCACGTAAATGTAGTTTGTAACATAATAAATGCATATAATGTTCATAAATCCCAAATAACCAGTTGTCAAATGTATATATGAACACGTATGTATGGTCAGCATCAGAACCGATTTTAAACCAACGAAATGATGGATCGTTACATGCCTATGAGAAAAAAACACAGCAGAAGGGACAAACACAGGAAAGAATGATTTGAGACAATCCACAAATCAAGATTTCAACCACTCGCTCCAAAATCAACTACCACTACGTCTCGTTTTGAGGAGTTTTGGAAACTGGGTCACGTGACCGCTGTGATCCGTTCATAGAAAACATAAAAACAAAAGGACAGAAAATGGAACTCTCTGGAATCATTACCCATACAGGTGTGGGGGCATCTCCCACCACTGCTGCTGCACTGTGCAGCACCGCCATGCGTTCTGTTAGTCTAAGACATCTTTTTGAACGCGGCAGCCCTGAGCAGCTACTGCAACGTTTCTGAAGGGGGTGGGGAAAAGGGGGGGGGGGGGGTCGGAAAAATAACAACAACAAATGTTTTGTCCATCAGCTGCACCATCGGGAGCCGTACCTCTCATCAGCAAAACCACAGCTGCACGGCTCCGCTGTGACCAGAGAGGTTTTTCGTTCGCCATTTGCTTCTCAAGTTCGCTTCAATTACAACTGAATTGTGCTATTAGTGAAGTCTAGACATTGAGCAAAACTATTTTCCATTCTGGAAATCCAGATAGCAGCCAATCTTCAACGTCACCTCGAGCGGACGACCCATCAATTACACGAGCCTACAACTGACAAATGTCTCACGTCCGTCTTGTCATCTCCCATGCTGCGCTCTTTTGCTCTATGGAGGAGCGAGTGGTTATTTTTTTCCATGAGCATGTCAGAGGATTCCTCAGAGTTTGAGGAATTGCGCAGCAATTAGCCTCCAGAGCCACCCAGCCATCACCAACTTCAATTAACTTCTCAAATTACAAGCAGTTGCCAATGCGGCAACACGATAAGCATCACTGTACAGCATCGCATTAAATACACCTCGACACGATATATTAAATACGGTGGCAACGTCAACAGTTCCCTGGTGGCTGGGGGGCTCATCAGGGGGTTTACCCGCTGGAGGTTAGCAAAGCCTTAAAAAGCAAGCGGATTCCCTTTCTTTACCTGGCAGACATGTGATTGCTGAAGTGGTTGGAGGCGCGGGAGAGGATGTACTGCACCAAGCGTTGAGTCTGCTCTCGCATCCAGCGGAAGTCCTCGGGCACATCCGGAAGCCACTCCATCAGCCTGCGTGGGGGGGGGGGCAGCAAAGGTTCAGCGGTCATTCAGCCCAGCTCAGCAGAGGTGGTCGCAGAAGCTGCCCTCACCATTAAGTGATTAGCACGGTTGGCTACGTACGGTGTGAAAGAAGTTCAACATACATACATACACCCAATGCCGCCACCATCCCCCTACCCCGGCTCCAACTCACTGCCAATTCCTCAAGCGCGGTACTCACGTCAGCACAAATTATGTCTTACGTGCGCCAACACCAGTTGACATCTTTCCAAACCCCAACTTCTAAATTGCCGAAGAGATTTTTCTCATCCAACAGTGCTGAAAATTAGCAGCTGGGCTGATGGAAAGGCTGTAGGGTAAAAACACAAGCCCCCTTGTAGCAAAATACGTTTGCAACTCCCAAGCATTGTATTTTCACCCATTGAAAAAGCTTTCATTTCACAAAGCAGGCAATAGTTTCTAATTTCTCAGGGTATCTCGTTTCAAAAGACATGGAGGTGAGAGGGCATTTTGCCTGCAGAGGGCAACACGACAGATGACGTACCATAAATATTTAATTGCTTTACCACATACGCAGGCAATGCAATACCCAGATTTGCGAGTCATCTCTGAGCTGTGGCGGGCAGGCACAGAAAACTTGTGTGTTGGGACCAACACCTGCGCTGACCAGCACAGTGAAGTATGATCAAATAACCTCCACGACCCCACATGGTCATTGGGGTTAATGGATTGACAGAGCCATTAATTATTAACAGCACTTAGCCGAACAGGCTACAAAGAGAATCGCTGTGTTCTTGTGTATGTGCGTGTGCGCGTGTGGTAGTGTAGTGGTTCACTTTGATCCTGGCCACCAGAGTTCAATTCCCACTCACCGCCTACAGTGATGAACATCGGAACTGGTCCTGGGTATCCCCCTAAGTGGACCTTAAGTGAGTACCTGGCTTGGTGTGTAAACATCGGTACTGGGGGGGGGATGTGTGGTTTTGTCCACCCCGCCCAACCAACCACCTCCACCTCTTGTGGTATGCCGGCCCTTATTAGGTGTTCGGAAACAGCACTTACCCCAACAGTCTATAAGGCTACATGAGGGACAATTGTCTTTGTTTGGGTGCTGAGAGGTTCACCTGACAGCGAAAGAGATGGCGGACTCAAGCGGCAGGATGTAGGGCATCATCATGAGGGAGGCGAGGCGCACAGGGAGCAGGTTGGACAGCGAGGCGAGAAGCCCGCCCTTCTCCGCACAGGCTTCCAGCAGGGCTGCACAGACCAGACAAGCAACCGTCATCAACATCTCACTCCTCCAGTGGATTCTACTTCGTACAAGGCACCATATATGGCGAGCATAGGAGCCTTTTCACCGTTCATCATGATCCTCATGACGTGTTATGTTCCAATCAAGCTCTCTGGTTGGGTGGAAAGATGGCATGACGTGTAATAATTGATTCAGATCACTACGTGCGAGGTCAGTCGTGGTTGTCGTATGGAAACACGGATGTCCAGTACAACAATGAACGAACCAGGCAATGGTGGACTATGTGGTCTACGCTTTGAGCTTGTGATGGAAATCACCCTGGAGGCAATTCTTCATTTCCTACCGGTATAGGAAAAAGCCGCACCTGGCAAGCAATGTTCTGATGCGGCTCAACACAGATAAACGTGACCGGGATATTTTGAAACAGGGAGATTATATTTTAGGCCAGTGTTCTTCACACATTTTCAGAAGTAGGCCACACTTTCGCCAATAAGATATCAGTGCAAGTGCCGCCACACATTTGAATCCACTAGGTTTGACAGCACGATGGGGTGTTTTCACATTTGTGTATTGTCGGGGGCCGCACGTCAGGGGCTGCACCATAGGCCACCAGGGGCCGCCAATGGCCCGCGGGCCTTGCAATAAAGAACACTGTTTTAGGCCGACACCCTCGTCATCGTCCTGGTATTTGAGACGCTGGCGCTCACCCTTGTGGATCTTGGGCGGCAGACTCTCCCAGATGCGGTCCTCCAGCACGCGGCACGACTGCGCGTAGCGCTCCACTGCCAAACGGCGCCGCTCCTCCGCCGGGTTCACCTTCACCTCTACGTCCTCCTCCTCATCGTCTTCGTCGTCCTCGTCGTCCTCATCGTCTTCATCATCTTCGTCGTCATCGTCGTCATATTCTTCCCGGAGACCGTCGACCTCGCTGCCCTCTCCAAGGCCAGCAGAGGGATAAGGGGCTTTCATCAGCAGGTCTGGAGGAGACGGGGAAGACAGTATTAACCTCAGAATGAATGTTATTTACGATTGTAACAGTAATCATCCGCACCTCCGATGAGCAAGGTTGGCTACGTACGGTGCAAAAGAAGTTCAACATACATGCATCATGATTATTAAAGCATCAAATTGCTGTTTTAGTGAACATGTACACAAATTATAATATTGTCTTTTGCACCCAGATAATTTAAGCAGTCCAAGCTAGGTTAAGTTAAATGTCCTTTGTTGTTTCAGCAATCAACCAGAACAAACAAAATCAACTCAGGAATTGTTGATCAGTAAAAGGAATTCACTTAACAGTGGGCCTCACGTAAAATGTGTCTTTCAATTATTGCAATCAACCACCCATAAAGAACGGTTAGAAATCCAAAGTGTCGACAAAAACCAAAGCAATTAAAAACACCATGGCAGCTTATGCACTTAAGTATTCAGCCACAGTCATTGGCTTCATGGGGATTTAGCGAATGTCACGCATCCCAAAGATATTGCAAATGTTACTCACGATTGTCTTTCAGGAACTTCAGTGCATCTCTGTAGCCCTCCTTGCACATTTCTATGAGGATCTGCATGATAAGAACACACCAGCAACATAGGTAAGGCTCCATGGGACGACACGGTTCGAATCTAAATTACTTTTACATGTGCTAACACCATGACGCACATTACTCAGGCTACACTGCACAGCATTATCAAGGAACACCATGGACTCTGACATCATGTGAAAGAACAGGCCAATGTGTGCTGAAGCCCATGTTCGAACTTGAAGAGACACCATCCAGAGCTACAATACGAGATTCACTGCTTTTGAAAGGTGGTTTTAAATGACACAGTTAGCCGTGTTGCCTGATACCCGGGGAGCAAATCGCTTTAAGATGCAGTTGCAAATAGTAACGGAAACAATTTAGGAATATCCACGGGTGCACATGGAGTCTGTAATGCTTCCCCCAACATGCGTTTGTCTTCATAAGTATTTAATTCGCAGGGTGGAAGCCAATAGGTAGCAGTCAGGGAAAAAAATATTTACACATATGACACATAGTAAATTTTGCTCTGGTTTGTCCCTAGGTTTTTGGCAAACCCTTTGATCAATGTGGCCTGCTATCAATCAGGTAAGTCCCTACTGGCAACATTAATTTATACTAAACTTGTCAAGAGCAAGAGGGATCCCCTCCTTTACGAGCGGACTGACGAACAGCGCTAATACATAAACGCTTTTGGATTTAATTGAAAGGCGTTAAAAACACATCATCAAGACAGCAATGGCGTTAGCAACGGCGTTAGCAACGATGACGACGGCGGTGACACGAGGCCGGTGTGTTCTGCGGGCCCCCACCTTAGGCTCGGGTGGGAAGAGTGCTCGCGACAGGCGGTACAGGTTGCCCAGGTTGAACTGGATGCTGGTGTTGGTGACGCGCAGCTCATGAAAGCTGGACGAGGGGTCGCGTGGACAGATGTCGCTCTCGCCAGAGAAAGGCGACACGGTGATGGTGTTCTTGAGCTCGTAAGTCGGAAGGTTATCCGAGATGCCTCCGTCCACGTAACGCTGCAGCGTAACAGGCACACGTGCGCGTGATCGATCAGAAACGTCCGCGTGGACCTCGTATTGACAAATTACAGTTCGACTGTACAGAATTTGCAAAACTGTACTGGCAATCGTCGCGCCCTGGTGTACGACTTGAATGTTGTTTTTTATCGAATGCGAATGCTACCACGGTGAGCACGGGTTGGCTACATACGGTGTGACAGAAGTTCAACATACATACCGAAACACCCAGTGTCTGCAACGTTAAGATTTATACACTATAACTTTGTTTTTGCCCACCAAGGTCCTCTGTGGGTCATTTTTGTAAAACAGTTTACTGCTGAATGTTTATTACCCGCATCAACAAATAAAATACACAACAGTGTTGACTTTTCAAAGTCTACAAAAGCTAGGCATAATGGCATTTGATATTCATTTTATTTTTATAATACGATTGAAAGTAGGCATGAGGTCCACGGTGGATAAAACCTTCATAAATTTTACATAATTATGTAGCACGCTAATATTTTGGACAATTACTTTGCTGCAGAGTAGAGGCCACTACCGAATATGTTACTCTACTTATACGGTGTTCTATTACGAGGGAGTGTTAATAATAATGGTGGCGAGGTGTTTTCATGTGTTGATACAGCTGCCCAAAAATGTGTCATGTGGAAGTGAAAATATGAATATTACCGAGCATAATAGCGGTCTAAAATTACAGGAACATTCTGTAATTGCTAAATAATGGGCAGAGGGCAGCGATAGACAATAATAAATAATTGCTCCTTTTTTTAATCAAAACCTAAAACCGCGCAAACAAGCGACACACGGGTAACCCGAGGAGTGCCCGTTTCCACAAAAATGTACAAAACAGGATCACATGCCCTGTGGGGCAAGAGATATCCTGCATGTCGATTTAACGGACTGTCCAGTAATTAGATCAGGACCGCTTTGTAAAAAAAACTTTCCGTGTTGTATTTTACGCAGATCATAAAATAGTTCCGTTTTTGGGAGGAGTATTTTTGGAACGTTAACAATTACCGAGGTATTTTCAATGTTTTTAGATAATGTATGTTGATGTATGTTGAACTTATTTGGCACCGTACGTAGCCAACCGTGTGATAAATGGATGTGTATCGAATGAGTACAAGCTTTTTTTGAAAATTCTTGATTTATTGTTTGATTTGCACATCTCGTTAATGGAGGCAACCTGCCCATAGCAAAGCAATAATCCGATGAGGGCCTAGCTCAGGCTGTCAATGATACGTGCACAACGAAGGAGGTGTATGTATATGTTGAATCGGAGGAGCTGTCAGCCAATGAGAGCAACTTTACTTCTGCCCAGCAACTGCTGATTTTGTCTAGTAGCTGGGGGCTGAGGCGCAACAGACCCCCACCCACACCACCCACCCACCACTCCCTCCATTATTGCCCTGTTTATGTGTACATGGAATTGCCTATACACTAACACCACACCCTGTTTCGATACAATCTGACTTGCTGCTTCCTTAAAATATGGAATTCGGATTACAGACTTGTTTAATTATGTCTTATAAAAAGTGTTCAAATGACTCAATATGCGCTATCCTGCCAGATCAATGGTCGTTAGACTACTGTGGGGGCAGTGCAGCAAGCTCCATTGTTTTATTGTACTCTTTGCTGCCACGTCTATGCTCCCTACATTCACAAACCCCCTCTGACCAGCAAAGTGAAGTATGGTCAGAAACTGCCCACATCCTGCATGGCATGGCCCTCATCCACCAGTGGCTTTAACAAAAGGGGTGCACATGTATACGTACCAGACACCTATCACCCCTAGTCAAGTACCATTGAACAAGGTTTGTATATTTGTATTACAAACAACTGCATAAAACTGAGCAAAAACTTTTAAAGGCGTTCCTTTCTGGAGACTGCCAAGACTATCTCTGCCACCCCAACTGTGTCCCATGGCGCCTGGCAGGTGGGCATCCACAAAGCTAATTAGTGCACTCAGGGCCAGCAGCCTTTGTTATTATAAACCACCGTGGGTGGGTCGAGTGAGCAGGGGGAGGGGGGGACGAATAGGTCGAAGGCAGCTGTTATGCGTGACCTCTGGACTCTTACCACACCCCACACTCAAGAGAGGTTCAAAAAAACAACCCCAGACTGCACGCCGTGTTCTCTCTGGGCCCTAGGTCACGTTAACCCGAAGCCTAACGACTCAAACGGAATCCCGAGCATCCGCTTCACATCCCCTTTTAATTCTCTACATTTCCCCATATTATTTTTTTCCCCAATCAGACGCATCATGCCCATGGCATTAATTTGGGTTTGTTTGGTTCGTTGAATTTGGTAACGTTCAGGGAGCGCTTATACATTCACGAGTGGTTACATGGTGTTCTGGAAATGCTCTAGCTCATACTAGCTATAGGTTTAAGCAGGAGATAGATTTTAATTAGTGCCCTCCTAAGCCTATCAGGAATGTTCAGACTAACAAGGACTAAAGATTTCAGAGCTGTCGTTGAAACGTCCGACTTGCTTCTTATTCAGAGCCGCCCCACGTGCGTTAATGTGTTTAATTCACGGAATTTAGTGGTAAACACGAATATGGCCTCACCGTCAATCGCGTTTGGCATTTCAATGGTAGGGGCCCAACAATAGTGACGGAGTGGCAGCCGTAGAATGGAGCGTGTCCGAGAGGACGGCCACCAACATCAACTCATGTGCTAGGCAGATCCTTAACTTTGCAGAACCGTGAGAGATGGTGGCTGCTATGGGAAAGCCTTCATCCAGCAGTGTATTGATCAAGGCAGATGCTGATAATGACGGTGGTGACACTAATTTTGGCTTCAGTTCACAATTACTATAATTATGAGCTCTCAGCTAAACCAGACAATTAGTCTACATTTGCCGACGAACAACAAACTTAATCACATCCTGTACTTTAATGGCGTGGGACAGCCTCAATAATGAACAAATATTACTACATACTAGCTGCCGTGTGCATTTTGGGCAGCCAGCGTGGGGGCAATTTACACAATTGTGAAGTAAGAACGCGCTAATTTCCACGCGAGTGAACTCCACTATAAATAGGGAACGGCAACCGACGTTGATTTGCAGTGGCAGCCCAACGCCCGAGCCTTCAGTTCACATGAGCTGCACATGGGTGCACACGGTCGGTCGCCACCCCATGACAGAGACAAACCCCCCCCCACCCAGTTCTTCCACCTGCATCACGCAATTCTGCAAGCTCATCAAAAAGAGCCAACAATAAAAGACACTATTAAACCTGATAGACGAGCATGGCGTGCAGCACAATGGCAATAAAGGTTCATAGGTTCTCTGTGCCTCACTCACAAATTATAAAAAGCCCATGGCTTTTTTTTTTATAGCCGGGGCCATGAGGTGCAGTTCTTTATTTTGTAAATGATCACCAAGAGGCATGCCGGGCTTAAATCACCCTTTTCATCCCACCAATGTGGGATGAAAAGGTGCTCTGTAAATATTGAAGCACCGAGGTGCTGTATAAATATAAAAGTTTATTGAGACAGGAATGTTAGATGTTTAAAAGCGTGTGTGCAAAGGTGTACGTCTGTCTGTGTAGGAGGAGCGGTAGCGTAGCGGCCTAGCGAGCTGCGCTACAAACTCGGCGATCCGAGTTCACTTCCCGCTCATGGTCAACACCAGTGACGATAATTTTAACCGGTCCTGGGCCTCCCCTAGGGCGACTCAACCTCAATTGAGTCACTGGTGCGATTTGTAAATATTCCCACTGCGGGAGAAACGAGATATTGGCCACCCACCCCCTCGTGTTCTGTGCCAGCTTTCAAAGGTGCTCGCTAACAGCACTTGCCCCAACAGTCTGTTAAGGCTATAAGGGAGATCTTTGTCCGTGCAAGGTGCTCGCAAACTGTACTTTCCCTAAAGATCCTGTTAAAAGCTATACAGAGGATCTTTATGTTTGTATGTGGTCAACACATGGCGCTACAAACTCCGTGACCCAAATTCAATTCCTGGCCATGGCTATCAACAGCGACTAATGGTGTCTGAACCTGTCCTGGACAATTCAGCCTCAAACGAGTAACTAGTACGGTGTGTAAACCTCAGCATTGGAAAGACAAAGCCAGCCAGGCACGGCAATAGCCACACCATTCTCTCATGCGCAGTGTTGGTCTTAATAGGTGCTCCCAAACAGCACTTTCCTGCCTAATTTCCAAACTTACCACGCCTTGGAAAGTCGGGGGGATTAATCCACAGTAGATGGGTACAAACGCGCTGCAGATGAGAGCCTGCAAAAATGACAAAACCAACAAACTCAATTAGAGATGCCCAAAGCAAGGATTGGTAAAGTCAAATTATGGCGAGCTCATGAAACAAGTTGAACACTAAATGTAAAACACAATCTATTTGTTTATGCTATTGATTAGGGGTAGGGTGTTTATGTAGTGGATGAAAATCTTTTGGAATTCCAGATGACACGTTGGTGGATGGGGCTCATTCGACACCCATTGCGATTTTAAACATTCTTAGGGTCGTGTCGTATGATGGCCGCAGAAAACCGAAATTAAAAACCACTTAATTACATTCAGAAAATTGAAGAAATGTCTGATGACCCCACTGCTCCTAAGACGGAAAAGAGTGGCCACAGATGTAAACAACTAAATAATTCAATTTGAACAAACATAATATCGAACAAAACAGCCACATGGATGAGTCACAATATCCACAACATCGGTCAATATCCAAGCATTGATTATGGCGTAGGTCATAAGTGGTCAGCTAAAAAGTACCCCCATGTGGGATTATTTTCAAGATGCAAACACATACCTGAATAAATCAATTGAGCTTTTAACGAATTCTTGCTAAAAATTCACACCCCCTACTTTGAGTGTTGACATGTTGCATGTCGAATGTAATTTGCTCGCGTGTGCTCTGCAATCGATTATTGAATCAAGTTGATACAATTAATCAAATCTCAAGGGAAGTGAATCGTTAAATGCATAAACAACAATGATAACAGTTAAGGGAAACACCACAGAGCAATGGACAAACACCTACAGGCGTTCATGCGAAATGTCTCACCTGAAGCCTTGTTGGTTGACACTGATTAACCAATGTCACCAACACACACCAGCATAATTAAGCATGATCAAACAACTCCCATGACCGAACGGCAAGAGAAAATCCTTTATCCAGCAGTGAATCTACAAAGGGCTTAAACGGACTATTGTAAACTCTAGATTTCAAGCTTTTGTTGACTGCAAGGATTCATATTCTTAGGTTTTTTTCAGGTAAAGTCACGTAGGTAAAAAATAATAATAAATGAAAATAACTAAATTAAATCACGACGTTTCGGAGGCAACACAAGTCTCCGTCTTCAGGTGGGACCGTCACAGCCAAATTTACTGCATCAAGTGACTATTGTTACTTTACCTGTATGACATCGTCCTTGGAGTGGAACTGTGACACGAGGACGTTCTCTCCGTCGGAGACGCGTGTCAGCGACACGCACAGTCGCCCCGTGGCGCGAATGTGGGCGTCCTCCGGGAGGTTGCGCACCAGCGACTGGCGCAAGCTCTTAACCAGGTTGAAGGACGGGTGCAGCGGGCCCAGTCGCTGCTTGCGCGCCTCCTTGGCGATCTCGATGTAGTCGGCGCAGCACTTGCCTGCAGAACGCGCCAGAGTGTAAGGAGGAAGAGGATGTGCAGGCAAGGGAAAAAAAGTTATGAAAAAAAATAACACGCATTGATTATGCCACACATTCTAATATTCGCTTCTCTTTGAAAGTATTTCCTTTGGAGTACATAAGCGGACATCAGCTGTCTGGTAAAAAGTGTTTTCATATTGGAGTCATTTTTGCTCAGGATTGTTCCTCCAAAGTTTTTGCCAATCATACTCTTAGTTTTTTCGGTAAAGTCACGTAGGTAAAAAATGAAATAAAAATTAATAAAAATAAAATAATAAAAATCACGACGTTTCGGAGGCAACACAAGTCTCCGTCATCAGGTGGGACCGTCACAGCTAAATTTGCTGTATCAAGTTATTTTATTTTTATAAATTTTAATTTCATTTTTTACCTTCGTGACTTTACCGAAAAAACTAAGAGTATGAATCCTTGCAGTCACGAAAGCTTCAAATCTAGAATTTTTGCCAATCGTTTGATTCATTTGGTCAGTTTTCAAAAGGCTAAGTCCCTAAAAAGAAATGCTAGATTTTGACTCGTATTGAATCATTTCTAGGAGCGTTGTGCTCTCTGTTACAAACGAAAAAGATGGATAGAGCTAATTCATAAACGCTTTCAATAATCTTTGGAAAGCAATACACAAATAATCAAGCGCAAATCTAATACAAAACCATTGAAGTAAAACACATAATTTACCCTCCTCCCACACAGGTGCATGTGCATAATGTTAAGAGTTAATCAAGGTGGCCAGAGGACTGAGCAAATTCCAGTGAAATCCTGAATTTGATTAGGGGCAACCACCCACCCAAAACCAAGTTCTTAAGTCGAATTCATTAAGTAAAAAAACACTACGTGGCGACAATTTTTAACTCTGTTGCGAATAAGGATGCGTGCATTACAACCAATGCAAGACATGACGGGAGGACTGAATGTACGCGAAAGGACAGATAGTGTCTGCTTATTTAGTTTGTTGCTTATATTCTCCACTCAAATATTTGTTATTAGTTGATATCACTGTATAATATTTGCAACAAACTAGGATCAACATCTTAAAATGAAAGCCCTTGCATGTAACATCTGGCAGTTTACCAGAATTTGGTTCAAGCAAGCCTGCCAAACCCAGTCCAGATTTTGCTTTTTTTTACCAATTCTGCTCATTACGCACTCCTAGAAAGCCTTGAGAGTGACGTGCAAATAGCACTTTTCGTTGCTTTAAGTGGAGAGACAGATACATGAAGGAGAACTATTGTCTGCTTAGTGATTATGATACTATGGTCACATTTCTGCCTTGTGCTGTCTAGAAATCACATTTCGCATGTATTATTACGGCATTAACTTTTCCATCTGATGTTTCATATCATTTACAATACTTGCCCACACCCTGGACAGACTACAAGGAAACACACGTACACAACAACAGCATGGTAATGGCAAGCCCAAGAACCTTTAGACAGCAATAAGGTTAGTTGATCTATTGGCTAAATTGTGAGTTATGCAATGCCTGAGGATAGGGCTCAGCAGTGGTGAGATAACTACCTCGCCTGGTAAACAGGTTGGTTGTTGGTTCAATCTCGACGCCTGTATATATGAAGTTTGCATGTTCTTCCCGTGGCCGCGTGTATTTTTCTCCGGGTCGTCTGGTTTTTCCCTCCACATTTGGAAACAAGTTTAGCATATTTGGCAGCTATAAATTTCCACATGAGCCACTTCGTTGAGCTATCAATTAAAGCCAGGTCGTTTCTGAAAAAGCTGTATCGCTCAATGGGACTTACATGGTAAAATAACAACATTGTTATAGTTCGTGGTTTAAGCATGACAAATGAGAGACGGACAATTATGTGCATGACCACTAACAGCTCCTTAGAGCTGACATGAATACATTAAATACTTTACCATTCACGTTGCCAGTGGCAGGTTTAGCACATAGGGAATATGTTCCATTGAACCCGTATTTGGACACGTAACTGCAAGATGGCAATGCCAACCACTAGGGTAAAAGTTAAGCTGGGAGCAGCCAACACCAAACCATAGCTGCTACATCGCAACTTCATCGTGCTACTCCAGAGTTAGACACACAATTTCGGTATTGAATATTAAACGGTCATATTATAAAACAGCTGCAACAGGTTTGATGTGCTCAAAGTTATCATTACCATGCTAGTTTATTGTTTCACTGCGATAATAATTTGACATAATGGGCCATATAACGAGCGACAGCATACATTGCGAATTCAAGCGAAGTGCAGAGTTTTTATTATGTAAGTATATATCAATGTACGACACTGTCAAGGAAAGTTGTTTCCAACGGTGTGCTGGGGACACAGCTTTAAATTCTTATTGTCACGTGTATATATTTTTTTTCACCACAAAACTAATTGATGCCACGTTTAATGACGGGCCAATGGTCCAACAGTAATACAATAAAAACAAAAGGCCCTTATTTTCATCTCTCATTAAAACTGGATAACGCAAAGCTGAAGAATAGACCATTGGCTCATTAAAATGGCAACACGTCCCCAAATGGCGACTCAACGTAGTTTAAGCCGGTATTCTCTCGGCACATTCCCAACATGTCATGCCAAAAGCGGTTTCTGCATTAGCTGTGAATGCAGAATAGCCGAGGGGTACGACCTTTGTACATACATAAAACTACACCAAACCAACACATCATGGCAGATTATACGGCAATGGAATATTGCTATTAGACTAAAGATTTTACAACTAAGTGTTGTGCAATGGTTTGAACTTGCGCAGGTATTTTCGTAATAAAAGCAATACAGCAAATCAAAGAGTTGTATTAAATCTGCAGGCAAACATTGACACAAATACAAGCCAACCACCAGATGTTGCTTGAAAAGTGCCGAGTGAGAAAGTCAATAGTGTAATACACTGCAATCAGGTGTTGTGAACAAGGTCTCACGAACATCACCTTCTTTGTCCAAAGTCAAATATGGGGGGGGGGGAGCAAGAAATGAAAAAAGCCTAGCGCACTGCATAAAGAGAAAAGTACGGTCGTGCCACATGGACCTAAATGGAGGCAGGTCAGAAACGGAAAAGCTGAGTGTGTTTTTCACTTCTTTACCCAGTCACATAACTATTGTTTGGAGATATAATCCTTGACATTGCCAGTTGTTTTTAAGAAATGTACCTTCAAGTCTTTGTTCCGGTCACCCTTGTCTCTGTTTACCCACCACCCGCTTAACCAGCTGCTGTGACGATGTGCATTCAAGCCAAAAAAAATCATAGCCAGCATAATCTTCAACCTTCCTAGATTTCAAACTTTTCACAGGGCTTTGTGTGGGCCATGTGTGTGGTTATACGCCAAATCCTCTGAATGCGGTCAACATTTTTGTTCTCTGAGTGATGAAATAATGTTCTTTCATTAAGTTCCCCCTTTTTTATTACACAACATTTGAACCTTATTTTCTCAAACGCTAGGGCACTAATAATACAATTTTTACCGTAGAATTCGCAAAATTGTTTAAATATTAATTATGACATCATGTTTTATTGTAATGGTAAATGCATCTATTTTTCCAATTATAAACTTCAGCCTATGATAACATACCATCCAAAATGCAGCCTATCAGATGTCAGAAGCTAGGTAGGGAGTCGAGCCTGGCTAATGCTTGAATGGGTAACCACCATGCACAAACAGATTGTCATAGGGCTGCATAACTACATGGTTGGTAATAAGCGGCAGTGCAGCAAAACCATTGTTGTGCTGTAAATCTATGCTTCACGTCATCACCTAGAGTGATGATTAGAGTGATGAAAAATAGCCAAATAACTCTCGTGATGCCTACGGCATGGGGGAGCCTTCATCCAGCAGTGTTTTGACCAAAGTACTGCACACATTGACTTTCATGGTAAGTTGACTTACCTTTGGCCCAGAAAAACCTCGAGAAAGGCCACGCTGTACAAAGCTGCAGGGAATGTTAGCCCTGGCTTGGGCCACCCTTAAGCATGCGAGCCGGTGTGACCGAGTGTGTCAACAAGTGCTATGTCCTCACATAACCGTGACCTCACCACTGACCCCGGGTGCTTATGTAACTCCCATCGTTTCCATTGGTTACTCTTTTAAGGAAAACAGACCCACCCTGCGGCACTGATGGAGAGAACATTGGTGCTACATGCGGCACTGATAACACGCCATCACCTAGAGCAGGGGTCGGCAACCAAAATAACAAGAAGAGCCATTTCTTTCCAATTCGGTACAAAATTCAGAATTTCAAGAGCCGCAATGCATCTGAGTACATACTGTACATACGTACATATCGTCAAGAAGCAGCCCGTAAAGAGCCGCATGCGGCTCCGGAGCCGTAGGTTGCCGACCCCTGACCTAGAGTGATGATTAGAGTGATGAAAAATAGCCAAATAACTCTCGTGATGCCTACGGCATGGGGGAGCCTTCATCCAGCAGTGTTTTGACCAAAGTACTGCACACATTGACTTTCATGGTAAGTTGACTTACCTTTGGCCCAGAAAAAACCCGAGAAAGGCCACGCTGTACAAAGCTGCAGGGAATGTTAGCCCTGGCTTGGGCCCCCCTTAAGCATGCCAGCCGGTCTGACTGTGTGTGTCAACAAGTGCTATGTCCTCACATAACCGTGACCTCACCACTGACCCCGGGTGCTTATGTAACTCCCATCGTTTCCATTGGCTACTCTTTTAAGGAAAACAGACCCACCCTGCGGCACTGATGGAGAGAACATTGGTGCTACATGCGGCACTGATAACAATCTTCCCTCCATCAACGATGATAAATGTATGAGCGATATAACAGCGTACTTTCAGCTTGGGTGTATTTGGCCTGAGAGAAAAAACATCTGCTGTGTAAATAAGTAATAAGAACACTCCCTACATTTCACGGTTAACACGGACTTATAACAGAAGAAAAATCTATAGTTCACTAACATTTTGGGCAATGATCATTCTTCAGAGTAAATAACCTGACATGTAAGGCTACGATTTATATTAAATTACAAAGCGGTGTTAATGACGAATATGGAGTTGTTTTTTGAACGTGTGTACATCAATTTTAACAGAGTCCCTTAATATGTTACATGCTGTATGGACTAATTTCTAGTCATTTAAATAGTGACAATTGAAAGAAAAGACGATGCAACAGGAAATAACGAGAGCAGAGACTGAGGCCTATGAGAAAGAGGTGATTCGCAGTAATCTACCAGGATATGATGAACTGTGGAATCGATGTTGGAGATGGCCCAGGAGAGGAGTGGTGATCAAGGGTCACAGGAAGGCACACGACGTGCAACAAATGTAGTGTTCCTAAAGCCAAAAAAAATCTGCTTTCTAGGCAGCTCTGCCACTCGACTGCATGCTCTCATGTGACTTGATAAACCATTTGAAACAATACGCATGCCCAGTTGGCCAGCCTGTGTTATTGTTGGCACTCTAACGTTAATTTCCTGTGTTGTGTTATTCACTCGGTTAATATTAACAATCTTAACAACATGTTCGTCCCTTTAAACATCACACAGCTTTTCGTATATGGCCATGTCAGATGGCGGCAGCTTGGACATCTCTTCATCCAACATTAGAAAAACCATGGATGTTGGTAATTATTGTTTATTTAGAGGTCCCGTGTGTTGAAGTTGAATGTATTTTTACAGGGCAACTCCATTCTGCGAGAGAACTCACAACAAGGTGGGGGGCTCCTATTTTTTTGCTTCGTGGAAAGTTAAATATTTACCGAATTACATCAGTGTCCTCACAAAGTAATAGCCTCAAAACCTCAGTGACATCAATATATGCGTGTTCGGTTACACACCAACATATTATGGTAGAGGCCAAGGTATAAGCGTTATCAGTTGAACTATGGACATTGCAAGCTAACTCCTCCTCCCACCCACCCACCCATTGAACCATAACCTCCTCGCTTTACCTATGCACTTAGCTGGCCAAGATTGGAGAGGGGGGGTATCAGCTGCAATCAGTATGAGATAAGCTACTGACCGCTGTTGTCCTGTTCCTGAAGAACAGGAGCAAAGCTTAGACTTGAGGTTAATGACGCAACCAAAATAAAACACCTTATGTTGTATTCAAGCACAACTCCATTCAATGTCTCCACCAAACTAAAATGTGTGTAGTCCATTGCTCTATTGGGCCGACAAACCAGCACACATTCTGCTGCAGTTGTTTTTTAAGCAATTAACCATGCACCGGTTTCAGCCTTCTGGGTCTCATCAGGATACATTCCTAGGTATTGTGTTTTGGGCTGTCCAACGTTCAATCATCATCAATGAGAAAGAATATTTTAAATGTATTGACAGGCAACTATAATATGGCACTCAAGTGATACCGCCGCGAGATTACTGCGGTAGGTTTTGATAATTTCTTGGCAAAGTAACGTCACTGTGACGCCATTATAACATGCCAACGTTAAACGTTTATTTTCTCATTAACGAAGCTTCGAACTTGAGTTGGACGTCAGGACAAAGCCTAGGTGCAGTTGAAAAGTGATATTTGCTTAATGGGTTTTCTTATTCCAAGTCAAAATTGTGCAGCCAGTTCGTCTTAAGATGCAGTGAACGCTATACTGTACAAATCCAAATTGCTTTGTATAGTACTGTACAGTCCTTTTCATACGATCTTTCGTGAGACAATTAGGCATGCTACATGTTCATCATTTTACTATACTATGGCGCAAATACTAACTTATACATTCAGATCATAATGTCCTATAATGCCAAAACAAATTTACCAAGGGCTGAACAAAATTGCTAAGTCACGGAAGAGACATTTCACAATAATTGATAAACTCATCCAAAACCTTTACAGCAGGCTTTAAATAAACCATCAAGTAGACTCAAACATAACGGGTTTCAAAATCTCACAATTCTCGGTAATGTCCTCAGTTGCAGGCTTTGGCTTAAATTCAACAATTGGACAGGACAATTAATGCCCTATTTTCCAGCTTTAGCACTTCCAAGCTACCATATATGCGAAGGGCAAAAATAGGTTAATTAAATATTGACTTAAAGCTTTTGTGACTGCAGGAATTCATATTCTTTGGGTCTTTCGGTAAAGTCACGTAGATAGGTTCAAAGAAAATAGCAAAAAACGACGTTAAAATCGCATCAGGAAAAAAACATTTTTCCTGATGACGACAGCTTGTGTTGCGATCGAAACGTCGTAGTTTTTTTGCTATTTTCTTTGAACCTATGTGACTTTACCGAAAGACACAACGAATAGGTGAATTAAACCTCCTAAGCCCTCCGTAAAGGGAGTCGTGTGAATTAGGCTCCGAGATAAAGGAACAATTTAAAACAATGTTAAACAATTATGCAATGTACTGCTGCATCAAGGCACTGGTCAATGCGAGTTTGTGAAATGGAGGGTCCCAGTAACGATCCAAATATGTCAATCGCCACTGATTTAACCATGGCCAGGAACCAATTTCGGGGTCACCACGTTCAGAACAGTGAGCCAACTATTGCGTCACCACATTCCGCCCAGATAAAGATGAATGGAAACTGGCAGAGAGATATGTCCGTTCCGCCTTAGTTATATATATTTTTATCTACGGTTGACATGAATGGCGTATTACCTTACATTTCTGTACTAAAATAACCCTCGCGATTCCACGGGGCGTGGGGAGACCCTCATCCAGCAGCGGATTGACGAATGGAGATGTACAAGTAGATGTGTTACCGGTATTCTCCACATTATAGGACCCATTTTACTCCATATTTAAAAACAATTTTAGGATTCGCCTTATAAGCCGATGGGGTTGTGAAGACCAGATGTTTGCAACGTTACTGACATCGGGCACACGTTTGGGCTACGTCTTATAATCCGGGAAATGCATGAGGACCCGAGCTTTCTATTTATTGCCAGCCACGTGTCAAAAATATTAGAATCCAGGGTTAAAATTAGCCAACCCTATTCTTAGGTTTTTTCGGTAAAGTCACGTAGGTAAAACATCAAAATTAATGAAAATAAGATAAAAACAAAAATCACGACGTTTCGGAGGCAACACAAGTCTCCGTCATCAGGTGGGACGGTCACAGCCGAATTAGCTGCATCAAGTGATGCATCAAGTGATGCAGCTAATTCGGCTGTGACCGTCCCACCTGATGACGGAGACTTGTGTTGCCTCCGAAACGTCGTGATTTTTGTTTTTATTTTATTTTCATTAATTTTGATGTTTTACCTACGTGACTTTACCGAAAAAACCTAAGAATATGATGCCTTGCAGTCACGAAAGCTTCAAATCTAGAATTAGCCAACCCTGTTCGAAAACCATACAGCGCACAAGCGACGTCACACTCGTCGCTCCATGCGATTGGTCCACGCGCATCACGTGCAGCGACGCCAACCAATCGGTGCGCACCGAAAAGAGCGCGCCGACTTATCCGTAATAAGAAATACAAAATTAATCGCAACCATTTTGTTTACAATAAATAATTAGTCACAGACAGGAACTTTTAACAAGGAAACAAAACAATAATAACAATAATAGACGTATCTGGGAACGGCCCGAAACGTCGCCGACGCATGCATTATTTTAGGGTAGCGGTATTCACGAATTAGTTGGGTTTTTAATTGGACTGTCATTTATAATCCAAAGGAAGGGCCATCACAGAGCTTGAAGCCTGGTAACGGGACTGTTCTGGGGAACTCAAGGGATTGGAGACAGCGTGGTGGGGGAGAGGGAGATGCAAATATATGCAAAGGAGACCAGTTAAGTATGAAAACATATATAGGTTTTACCCTTTCTGGTAATAAAAACAGGTGTTAAAATGTTCAAACACCAAATAGAAACCTTTTTGCAAGGACTCAAGTCCGCATTAACCACACGTACTTGTGCTGAACATACAAACAAACATGCTGATAATTTGATGCATTGTCTTTGAAACTGACAGGTCTACACGAGAAACAGCCTCCTGTAGGGCCGGTTCTCAAGTATGGGAAGAGTTTGTAATACGGGGAAGACTGTGTAATCTGAAGACAGGAGAGCCGACTACCTTCCCAACTAAGCAAGCAGATAAACACCGGCAGAAATGTAGGAGAGGAGACCATCATTGTCTTCTAAGAATCAATTCGCCAGTCGCCCCACGGGAGCCAACACCGACAATTCCGAGACCGATGACACTCAAGTTGACCCAGTCTGGCGAAGACAAATTCTCCTCGGGGAGGACCGGCGGTGTACAGGGGATGGCGAAGGGGTTAGAGCGAGACCAGCGAGCGGTGCTGGGGTGGGTGGCGGTGTGTGTTGGAGGAAGGCTCCCTTCCTTACCCAGGCAGACACCGCACACGATGGAGGCGGCGGCGAGCGCCCCAGCAGAGGAGCCGTAGACGGCGGTGGCGTCGCTGATGAGGGCCGGCGCGTTCTCGGTGAGGCAACTCGCTACACCCATGTGGTAGATCCCCAGGAAGCCGCAGCCGGCGAACGACAGGTTCCAGCTAGAGTCTAGCGGGAACATGGTGCTATAGATTTGACGGTATGCGTGACGTTAGAATGGCAAGTGTGCGATTGTTTAAAGCGCTACAAAGGTCGAACGAACAGCGACGCTTCTTCTTCCACTCTTCTCTGAGTTCCAACCAAGCGCGGTTTGGCCTTAAAGAGATCCGTAACCGCGCGCTGATTGGTCGGCGGGTCGGGGAGGAGCGCTCCCATTGGCTGGACGCGGGGGGCAGCCCCACTTCCACCCCGCCCCGCGTGTTTACTCGAAAGAGGGTCACGCCCACTCCGCCACTCGGCGTTTTAATAATAAACAACAAAGGCAAACATCCCCCGCGTAGCCTGTAAGAGTGTTGGGGCAAGTGCTGTTAGCGGGGAGCAGCACTTATGAAGGCCGGCACGGCACACGAGGGGGGGGGGGCAGAGGCGTAGCTAGGGGGGGGCAGGGGGGTACATATGTCCCCAGGCGCCAAGGTAAAGGGGCGCCAAAATGAGGCTTACAACGCTACATTATAACGTATTGCGGCGGGCGCGGCAGCCTGAAACTACTGCACAAATCTACACCTCAACCTAAAAGTTTATATATCCCGCCACACACAGCCTACATGTCATGTAATTACATTTTGGTATCTGATTAAACAGGGGGGGCGCCAATTTTATAGTTCGTCCCCGGGCGCAAAATATCCTAGCTACGCCACTGGGGGGGGGGGGGGGTGGCCAGCACCACGCCCGGCCGCCTTTGTCTCCCCAGCGGTTATGTTTACACAACGCCACTGGGTACTCATTTGAGGCTGAGTCGACCCGGTGTTGGCCGTGAGCGGGAATCGAATTTAAGTCGGCGTGTTCGTAGTGCGGTGCGCTAACCGCTACACCACCGCTCCCCATAACAACAACAACACGCAGGCCAGCACATGTCAAGGGACATATTGAATCATTGTGTTGGAAAATGTATCATTAATTGTATGGGGGTGTGAACTGAGCACTTCGTCAACAACACTGCCTTAAAATGATCACTGTTTCATTGCTTTTATGGCTTTATTTTGGTGATTTTCGAAAAGTTTTTTGGTTTGGCCATGTTTGTTTGTTGTAGTACAAAGTTAGACTGATGGCCTTAATCTAAGTTGTCTTGTGGTTGTTGTTGTTGTTTGACTTGCAACTTCACTGGGATTTTTGCACAGTGTTGGTGTACGGTGCTTTTTCTGCAATATTTTGCTGTCTTTTCTTGGATTTTCTGTTTGTAGTCACTTTAAGATGTTTTCTTGTTCATGTTCTTGTTTGTTGCGGTTGCACCCGATTCAAGAGCCGAATGGCTCACAGGGCTCTACCTAATAAATTAACTTGAACTTGAAAAGGAACAACAAAATATGAGAGGAGACTCTCATATTTTGTTGTTCAAACAATGTGGGGCGACACTGCTGACGCAGTTTCCACGAGATTTTTTGGAAAATGTTGATTGGGTAAAAACAGTATGAGCAGAAATGTGTTACGTGTCAACACGTACAAATATGTATCATGGAACAGCATCCTATTGGCTTTCCAGACAAATATTGTCACACGGCATTTGTTTAAACAAAGCAAACACTGTAACCGGGTTTGACCTTTGTCAAGCCAAACCCATTGTTGTGTTGTAATGCTATGCTCCCAACCAGCACCGACCATCATGGTGAAGTGTCACGTCATGCATGGGGATGACACTGATATCAAGAGGAACACGTGCATCATTGTGCAAACACAAGTTAGAGACATATTATGACGTGGTCTTGGACAGGACAAATGACTGGAAGTGAGTACGTATGTTGACCTTCTTTCGCACCGTACGTAGCCAACATTGCTAAGCGGAGGTGCAGGAATTTGAATATAACCATGGGGTGTCAGCTAAAGGAGTGAACCTACCCGAGAGGTCATCCACCACGGAGATGGAGCGATTAAATCAGCTGCACGTGCTAGAGCGAGGTGGATTTCTGTGTTGCGTGACAGAGAAACGGTGATGACTTGGGGAGGTCTCATCAAGCAGTGGACAGACCATGATCGCTAAAAGCGATGGATCATAAAACTCGCCGTCTTCACCATGAACACGGCGTTATAATACCGTATAAACAATATGATACAGACGAACGTGCTTGAAAGGCAACTGCACGAATGGATTAAAACGTGTAATTATTCAATCACAAATTAAACTCAGCAACATCACTCCAACTGTGTTGCAATAGAAATATTAAAAATATGTTAGCTCACAAAAAGAACATTGTCAGTGGGTTATCGGGGCTGATTTAAATTAAATTTACGTGATTGTTTTTGGTATTCTAAAACCACCGTGGTCATTAAAACTCATACTACATGAAGTGTTTCAGGCAATGAACGTTCTTCAAAACTGCTTGAACACCTCTATACACACAGGATAGTATGTTTTGTATTTAATTTGTAATTTATGGAATTACTTAGCCACGATACACTCATGAATTATGAGGTGTGTGTTTTGCATATCAATATTTAAGTCGTATTTGGCCGCACATTCCAATGCAAACTCGTCCTGAAATATAGTCCTGAGACTCAGTCAGTCTTTCCTTTTTTATTTGCTTAATTGATCCATTCCTTCTCACTTCACTTGGCACCTGGAAGGTACAATACTTTTTTCTTCTTGGTTCTTTCGCATAATATTAATTTGAAACCCCCCCGCCACCTCCTACGCATTTTCCATATGCTAAATTCCTCTTGATATGCAAATTATTTTGTCTAGGCGCTCTTCTTCCCACCTCCCCCCCTCCAACCCAGCTTAAATATACGCTCCAAGCTTGGTGGTGTTTCATTCTTCACCTGAGGACGGCTGCTTGCGTTGTGGCCGAAACGTCGTGAGAATTATTTTATTATGTTTTATTTTTATTATTTTATTACTTCCCTTCTACGTGACTTTACCGAAAGTACAATACTTTGTTGAGCAAAATAATCTTAACTTTTTGAGACAACACAATTGGTGCAATGTGCATTGTTACATCGCACTGATTGCAGTGCTGTGAGAGATGGTGATGGCTTGAAGGTCTTCATCCAGCAGTGTCTTGATCATAGCTGTTGATGAATGTCCCGTGATCTAGCATTTATCAGCATACCACGAAAACCAGCTAGAAAGTGTAGGCATATGTGTCGTGTGTGCCCAATTATGATGTATTGTTTTTTTCAAATCAACAAATGCATTGTACTGCCAGATCTTCTCTGCAGAAACCTGATCGCCGCGCC
The DNA here is from genome assembly GCF_964198595.1 of Lampetra fluviatilis. Classification (NCBI taxonomy): domain Eukaryota; kingdom Metazoa; phylum Chordata; class Hyperoartia; order Petromyzontiformes; family Petromyzontidae; genus Lampetra; species Lampetra fluviatilis. The sequence continues at coordinate 12,795,926 of NC_136290.1, forward strand.
GTGTTTATTTTCACCCCTCATGCTTCATCAAGTGTCACTGTTGACCTTGTCTGGTTCACGCTCGGGGTGCGTAGGGAGAGCCACGGTTAACAGCGGCAGTGCCAGCAGCAGCAGCAGTCGCAGCAACAATGCGAACGCGTGAAACATTCCCAGGGCAAAGGCGTCCCACGTGTATTGTCATCTACCACACTTCCCTGAAACCCGACAAAAAATTGGTGACACTGTGACCTCATAACCCAATGATCGCGTGGCCATCTGGCCCATTTATAAAGGAAACAACAATTTCACACAAACATGTTGTGTGCTCTCTAAGCGATATTAAATGATACTTGATAATAATAGTGACTTCCCACTGCTTTGGTCATGGGGATTGGTTGACCACACTTTGCCATGCTATTTAATGTGAGTTGGTGCAGTGAAGAGCCAGAGGGTTTGGGGGGGTATCACCAGTTCAGATATAACTCACCATTGATGTTAGTGGTGGTCATTAATTGATTTCAGATCGCCAGTTTCATAGCACGGTGTACTGACCACCACGCCACTATTCCTCCATTATTAATACAGTGTGTAACAAAAAAATGTTTGTTCCTAGGTAGTAAGTATTATTTCCTAATTGCTTATTCCTGAAAAGTACAGAAAATAGATATTATTCCTGACAAACTTTGTTTTTGTGACCTGGACAGTGATATTTATAAATGTACATATTTTCAATGAGAAAACTGGCGAATTTGTGTCTTTTCGTTTACATAAAGTCAGAAAAAACAACATATGAATCAAAATTAACATTACTTCTATAATGAGCCAAGAATGTCTGTTTGTGTGTAACACGCGTGACGTCACTTCACATGCCGCACCCCCCCCCCTCATTAATATTCATTAGCGGGTGGATTTTTACACTCACGCAGAAGAAAGTCGAGCGGAAATAAACAAAAAATCGCATATTCGCTTTAAGTTTGACGTTTCTTTATTGAAAGTGGATCTAATAAATAATTCTACGCAGCAACAAAGTGGATGTGTTGTTTAACTGTACTTTGTTGTTTTAAACCCAGGTCTCCCTTGAAAAAGAGATTCCTGGTTTCAGTGCCTTTTTATATCAGCAGCAGATATGTTCTATCAAATGCCAGATGAAGACCTCCCCATCGCTCAATTGCATGTGATCCATAATCCATCTCGCTTCTGCACATGAACTGATCTCATTCTTCTCATCAAAGAGGTAGACAAAACTGATTTGAAAAATTATAGACCCTTTAACCTCTTCCAATGAATATATATTATCTGTTCATAAAGACCAATGACAACCAAGAAATGGGTCATTTTAGAGGCTAACTATGAGAACAAGTTGGTTTTAAAAAAGGGTTTTCTACTATTGACCAAATATATTCGACCATTGAGAACCTAGGAAAGGCAATTGAATACCAATTACCATTATTCCTGGGCTTCATATACAGATACTCCTAGATTTACAAACATTCGACTTACGAACATTTAGACATACGAACAAATCTGTCCGAATGTCCTGTTGCCTGTTCGGACCGAGAATCGTAAGTTAAATCGCTGCACAATAGATGGCGGTGGTGGCATCTACATCTGCAGAGCATGAATAACCAGTGTTATCTACAACTACAGGAGATAATACAACTTTTAAAGCCATTCCTGTGTTTAGTGTACATGCTATGCAACATGTTTGGAATCGACAGGAGTAAAGTTGGACTTACGAACAAATCGACTTACGAACAGACCTCTGGAACCTAACTCGTTAGTAAGTAGAGTCCCTGTACATGCCTTTGACTCTATTAACTTGGTTATAATAAATGTTTACTCTTGTGTTTTCGATGACTGTAGCTTGTGTTAAAGTAAGAATTTTCTATTAGAGAAAAACGTGTTTGAGAAATTGACAGACGAAAACTACGGTCTTCTTCCTAAAAAATAAACATCGCACTCAAGCCTGGGTCATGTGTCTTTGATTTTCTATTTTTCAAGAAAATGTTTTTAGAATGCAGTGAATTAAAATAGCTATTTTGATATTCATTTCTCATAATTGGAAACACAGCGGTAGTCTGTACGACTTACAATACCACACAAACGCAGGATGTTTTTGTAACATACTGATTACGTTTTCTTTCGCATTGCACCAGCGATCATGAAAACAACAAAAAAAAATATCTGTTGGCTGTTGTGTCACCTTTAGTAATGTTGGAAAGATATACATGTTGAGGCCACTGATCCAGTTATATAACTTTGATTCATTGTTTACCAACAAGACCAATGCACCTACCCAGTTTATATGTCATAAAATAATAGAATGAATGGCCCTTTGTCAATCCACTGCTGGATGAAGCCCTCCCCGCTCTGTGCCAGTCATCGGGGTTGTTTGACCATGCTTTGCCATGGTGAAGTGGGAACAGTTCAGATATTACTCATCACTGATGTTAGCCGTGGCTAACACCATGGTGGCTGGGTTCAGAGCACTGGGCACTTTCTGGTAGCGTGTTCGCTGCTTGTTGCAGAGGTTGATAGTTCGAATCCAGTGGCCTCCCTGATTAATACTACAGGCATTTGAACCGTAAAAATACTCGCCGTCTGTTTCACAGTGGACACTAAAGAGCCAGTGACGTCATTCGCAAGCGTAGGCCATTATTTGCCAGCATCATAGTCCAAATTAACCAAATTTGAAATTACCCGCAAATTACTCTCAGAATATTCATAGCAATCAATGTATGTATGTATCTTGATTTGAAGCTTTCGTGACTGCAGGAATCCATACTCTTTGGTTCTTTCGGTAAAGTCACATAGGTAGAAAAAGAAAATAATATATCACGTAACATACATTAATATTTTATTATTTTATTTTTTCTACCTACGTGACTTTACCGAAAGAACCAAAGAGTATATATGTATGTTGAACTTATTTCGCACCGTACACAGCCAACCATGCTAATCAGGGGTATGGGGGAAGGACAACAAACTAAACACAAAAGGAGTTCCAAAGAAATGTTCCCTTTTGACAGGACCCTCCTAAGAAAGAGTTAAGAAGCTTATTATTGAGGCTTTCCTATGTAAACTCACGTACTAATAATATAAACGACTGCACCATCACTCCACCCCAGTTTACATGTAGAATACTGGAGCCCTGTAAGAGATTATCGGCAAACAGTAAACACTTATACCTTGCGAACCAATAATAGCAATCATAAATAGTAGTATGTATACTGTGTATACATACAACAGTCCTTGTTAAACTCTAGATGAGAAAAATAAACGACCCAGAAAATATATTTCTAGATCCCGTACCCTCCCTTCCCCAGGTTCAACAAACATTCAGCTCTAGTGACAACGAAAGCTTTATTTACGCGATCTCACCCAAAAACCTCTATTATGAAAGCTTTACATTTAGACTCGTGTTTCAACACACCTGTCATGGAAACAACCACATTTGTATATCGAGGCAATGGAAAACACAAATTACTGTGACAATATTATTCTCAGTACAGTATTGTAACATGTTTTAAATAAAATGCACTTCATAAACATGTAATGTATTCATATATGGTAGTGTACTCCTCTCATTAACTGTAAGCACAAGCAGAGGTCACCACCATGCATAATGATCAAAACATCACTCTGTTTACCCATGTTATTAATCTTGCTTGTAACTTTATTATGATGGTCATAAATACGTACACAAGTTAGATTTATCCAATGCCGTAGCCATGGAGTCAACATTGGGGGGGACCAAATATTCCAGAGGGTGTGGGCCCCCCCCCCCCTCCAGAAAAAGAAAATCTAAATTTGAAACAAATTTCCTGCCTAAAATATTAAAAAATTCACTAACACGTTGGATAGACTTTTGTTTTACAATAATGTCTAATAGTGTATTGTATTACATTGCTCTGTTTTTTCTTTTTTACCTTTTCTTGTTTCATTGTATGTAATGGCAGAGATTAGGGATTAATAAAGTACAATCATAACCACAATCATATAAACATGAATCTATTTTATAGCAATATATTGGGGCGGGCCATTTTGAGCATATTTGAATATATATTTGGGGGAGGGGATGTCTCCCCCAATATATTATAATTACGGCCTTGGATTTATCTATAATCAGGTAAGCGCCTACCGGGGAACGGTGGCACAGTGGTTAGCACACTGCACAGTCTCAACTATCCCAGTTTGATTCCAAGCCACGGCTAACATCAGTGGTGGGTGATACTTTGAAACGGTCCTGGGCCCCCTCATCTCCAACCAGTGCTGACCAGCGCGGGGTGAACTGTGGTCAGTCATAGAGCCAAATGAGACCAAAAGTATATTTTCCAAGGGAGATCTGTTGTTACATAATAATTACATGGCCCACACACTCGGGGGAATGCGTTGCTTGCTTGATATTTTCATTCACGCTACCTGGTGTTGTATTGCCTTTAAGACATTATCCAATGTGGCTAAATGAAGTGTTGTACCAGTGTATATTACCTGCTTTATGATTACGTATGAATCAGACACATGGACATTAACAAATGCCGAAAATGTGAATATGTTTCTAGGAAACAGAAAGAAGCACAGATAATAAAACAAAGATAATATCTACAACGCCATCACATGGCAAACAATTAAAATGGCGCTGAGACGGATTAGGGAGGGAATGCAAGCTAAGGACATCATGTTGACTGTTAAGAACATTTAAGTGAAAAGTGGGATGATGGCCGGTGTCGAGACTAATGGCATAATGGCAGCCAAAGGATGGGACACGCCAGAGAGGATGTCCACTGTGGAGATGAGGCAATGAAATGGGCTTGCTTGCAGGAGGGTGTGAGAGAGATCATGACGACTTGGGAATGTTTTCATCCAGCGGGTCGTGGCTTATGATGATGATGCTGCTGCATCTTTCGACTGATTTGCTGATAAAACTGCTTGCTTAAAACGTACGGTTTCTTAGCCAGCTCGTTGTGATATGCAGGTGAAAGGCGGTATAGAAGTGTAAATTAGTATTATTTCAATGATACATACAGTAATTTTGAGTTAGGAAACGTGATCGTAGTTTTATGCCAAAATTATTGTCATTAACCCGCCATCAGCTGACGAGATTGTCACGTTTAAAAATATATAATTTATATGACATGTCAATGAATTGATCAAATTATGACCAACAGCTCAGCGGTGGATTAATGATAAGAAATTTGGCATAAAACTACCACGTGGTGTAACCCAAGAACGAATACGAACCAACACTGAATCAGAATATGTATCTATTCTTGAGTAATCCGATGAGCTACAAAGCTCTTTTTGCACAGACGTCCAGTAGTTTTCACAGATGTCCAGTAGATATTTCAACAGGTGGCGTGAACAGCCCATCGCTTCAGCTGGACACAATCAAAGGGCTCCCATGCACGACGGTGGTGAGACCACAGCGCCTCTTGTAGGACAAAGTGTACAGAGCACCTCGGGTAAACGATACAGATTGTACGAAACCCAACGCCCATGGTCATACGACACTGAAGCAACACATGTTCTTTATAATTGCAGCAAATATATAAACACACATCATCGTATGTCATCGCAGCTAATGTTCAATATTTTCAATATTGCACATTCACAGTTCGTGCATCATCATCATCATTCCACTGCTGGACGAAAGCCTCCCCAAACTGACACTCTGACGTTAGTCTCGACCACCAGTCATTATCCCTTCTAGTAATATGGTCCATCCGAACCCACTTACCTTTCTTAACGGTTCACGTAATGTCTCAAAATTGGAATTATATCGAGGGACAACAATGAACACGTGTATGTAGGGTACATAAGCAAGACAGAAACATTATCTTGACTCCTGCATCAGCCTATGCCCAACTGAACCAGAAGCTGAGCACGATTCAGCGTGACTGGATTATGGATGGCCGATCACCATCCATGACAGGTGTTTATTGGTTGCGGGGATATGTGGTGGACAGTGCATACATCTCTTATGGCTTGACGACATATAAGAGATTGTGGCACTATTTGGGCATATTGGCACAAGGCAGAGGAAAGTGGAAACAAATGCCAAAATGTGCAGTGGAGACCAACGGGCTATCGACCCATGGATCGTTATGATGATGAGTGCATAAAAATCCACGATTGTACTCTACCTATATGCAGCCTCGTCTATGCTTCTCGCGTTTACCAACCCTCGCTGATGGTAAATTATGGCCGAATAACCCCAACCACCTGCACGGCATGGGAGGACATCCAACAAAAATGTGTTTTTGTATCTTCATCTTCCTTGTTTCCTCCAATGTTCTAACATCAACACCCCCCTCTGCCCATCACCCTCGTAAAACCAAACACACGCATCTCAATGGGCCATTATCTGGTTTAAATAAAGAACTGAACAGTGTCATGCAACCTGGCTGCAATCCTGACAACATGAGTTCATCCCCAGTTTTCGTTGTGCAAGGGGTTCTGAGAAGTCTGGCAAAAAAATAACACGCCACAATGTGCCACAAAAATTTTGCAATAATCACAACCGTCGCAACCTCCACCAAAAAAACATATCTATGCCACAGCCAGTCTCTTGAAGCTCCGTCCATGGGCGCGTTACATTGTCACCTGCCCCGACACCAGCACAAAATGTGATGAACCGATTAACTAAAATCAACGTTTTTAAATTGCATATCGACAGCTGCGATCAATAAGGCTGGACAACAGCAGTGTTAAGGGTCACCAAGCGGTTAAAGAGTCAAGCTTGAAATGCGAGCCCTGAAGGGGACGTTCTGATAATTGTGAATACGCAGAGGAGTGGCACCAACCACAAATCCCCGGCCCCTTTAACGACCCAGGCGTGACCTCGTAGAGGCCATCAGCCAGGGGCCGTGAGTGGCGTGGGCCTTTAGATATTGGCCGAGAGACCCACACGCCACTTTGTCGGCATATTTCTTCCTTCAAACAAGACTACAACCTTAAACGCTTGATTTATGCAGATAACGGTAAATACATGTTAACACAGTAGGCTCGTATATGTTGTGGGTTTACTCTCCAACACGCCGGTGTGATAAACCAGTAGCTAGTTGGCATTGTTTTGGTTTACGTGACAAACATGACTAATTGGATGTGTGTCGGGTGGTGGCGGGTTTAACGACACGTGTTCTAACCCAAAAAACCCTCTATTATGGGCGTTAAATACATAGTGGATCGTGAACAGTCGGCTCAATATTGAGGCAATAGCCAGTGGCTACATGAATTTAATTCAATTAAACTATAAGCACAGTCGTTCACATGAATGAAACACGTGGAACACGGTTATCGGTAGCATTAGAGGGGTGACAACAATGGGAACCATTCCCCAACTGGATACTTTCATCCTTGCCATCAATGCACAGCAGAGCTTTCGTTCTACGTTCACAGCAAGCACTAGATTCACAATCACATCTTTATTTAGACTGGAGAAGTATGTTGAGCTGTAAAGCTCTTTATTTTCTTCAGATTTCTCTTTGGCCATCGCTACCTCTTCCCCTCCAGTTGACGTCACCCATACCAGTAGGATGCTATGTCAAAAACTGTCCTCTTTATAGCAGGGCCGCCAAAGGAGACACATGTCGCCCAATACTCGTTTAGGGCCGTCCATAAATGACGTCACGCACCTAGGGGTGGGGGGGTCAGACATTTGTGACGATGTGTGACGATGTGTGACGAGGGGCGGGGGGGGGTTGAGAAATGTGATGTCACATCAAAGTGCGCAACTTTAAATAATTATAGACAACACGTTCTACTTAATTAAATAGACTTTTTTTTTTTATAAATGTGTGCAGCGCCACATTAAATACGTACTACAATGACAATAGTTTAAAGCGATTTGAAGCATGTTTTATTTTAAAAATGGAAATATGGTTTGGGGGGGGGGGGCAGAGCTTTGTGACGTCATATTTAATGGGGGATCTGACTTTTTGTGACGCCGTGTGACGAGGGGGGGGGTCAAAAATTGTCCAAAATCGCGTGACGTCATTTATGGACGGCACCTTTGAGCGGGAAGAAAGTAAAATTTTGTGATCTTCTAAGTATTTAGTTTACCGATGTATGATTTTCTCCCATTTAAATGTAACAATTTTTTATTCTACCAGGTACGGTCCACTGAGCTATACAGCTCTTTGTTAGAAGCGACCTGGCTTTCAAAAATGATAGCTCAACGAAGTGGCTTAACACGTGGAAATCTATCGCAGTCAAATATGCAAACTCCAAATACACAGCAGGTGTCAGGATCGAACCCACGACCTCTTGTATACCAGGCAAGGTTGTTACCATCTCCTAGCCACCAAGGCTATCTGGAGTGAGCCGTGGCACTGTGGTTCGATTATCTGAACTATGAACCCCGTGACCAGAGTCCAAAGTACCGAACCATAGCGTAACAAGCGGCGATATCCAGACCGCTCCTGAAATCAATGTCACCAACCTGCACTGACCAGCGGTCAGCATGGTGAAGTATGGTGAAATAACCCGCACAATCTCTCACTCTTTAACTGATGGACTGGCCGGCTGGCGCTTTGCATCAGAGAACTCGAGTCATTATGAGATCGCAAAGCACAGAGCCCTTGTCCGTGGGTTGACGCACACACCGATCATGCCACATGGGTCGATGAAAGCGAGCATCACTTTGTAGCAAGTCAAAGTGATTGTAACTTGACGACCCGTCTCGGACTGTACATCTGCGAGCTGCATAACTCATCGGATTCCTCCAGGGTAAATAACGATTCTGATTCTGCTTTTCCAATGGACGTACTCCTCTCTGCCATAGGAACGGGCAATTTCCACCACTGTCACAAACAGGCCACTAGCGCCGCCCCATGTTCAAGTTCATGTATTAGGTGTAGCCCTGTGAGCCATTCGGCTCTTGAATCGGGTGCAACCGCAACAAACAAAAAACAAAAACATGAACAAAAAACATCTTAAAGTGAATATGTGACTAAGTGCAAACAGAAAATCCAAGAAAAGACAGCAAAATATTGCAGAAAAAACACCGTACACTAACAATTTGCACGGTGGGGGCGGGGGGGGGCTCTGAGTTCAGTCTCCAGGCTCAACACATTCGTCAATAACACTGCCCCCCCCCAAAGCAAAGGCTTTACAGGGACTCCTCTACTTATGAACGAAGAAGGTTCCAGAGGTCTCTTCGGAAGTCGATTTGTTCGTAAGACCAACTTTACTCCTGTCGATTCCAAATGTGTTGTTACGGCATGTACACTAAAACACGGGGAATGGCTTTAAAAGTTGTATAATGTAGAGGCCACTGGTTCTGCAGATGTAGATGACACTGGTTCAATCTTGATTTGAAGCTTTCGTGACTGCAGGAATCCATACTATCTGGTTCTTTCGGTAAAGCCACGTATATAGAAAAAAACAACAGAACGCTATTTATTTTTCTATCTTGGTGACTTTACCGAAATAACCAGAGAGTATGACACTGATTCTTCATGCGGCATCTACATTACATACCGACAGGTTTGTTCGTATCTGTGAAATTCGTAAGTCGAATGTTCTTAAGTAGAGGAGTCCTTGCAAAATGAGGTGACGTTTCGGGCAATAGACCCTTCTTCGTGGCACATGTGCTGTGGGGCGTGGTGCCAACGTCACAGCCGGCGATGAGGTCACGACCACGCCCACATTCCTCACGTCCCCAACACGCGACGGTTCGGACCTTTCCAGCTCTCGTCATTGGCGACCCAAACCCACGTGTCCAAACCGCCCACCCTCGCGATTGGCTGAGGGCGTCGGCCTCGCCTAAATTCCGTCCGCCAATAGCGCGCGGCGAGGGGCGGTGTGAGCCCCGCCCCCTACCCCCGCCCCCCGCCTACCCGTCCCCCCACCCAACCGTCGCCTGTGAATGGAGGCGGCCCAACAACCTTGCAGCTCCGTGACGTCAACCGACGCGGGCCAAACGTGTTTATCGGACATCTTGGGTGAGGGAAAAGCGGGGGGAGGGGCCCCCCACAACCCTCGGCATTACCATCTAGAAAATATCCCCCCCGCCCGATCGGAGGCGCGCGTAGATGACGTCACGCGCGGGAAGGCATCAACGGGAGTGGGTAGGAGGTGACCGCTGTCCCTGACCAAGATGGCGCGAGGGTAGTCGGCGTCAACCCTCGGCGCGTTGGATCGGCTTCCCGTGGCCAGTGGAAGGTAGTCGAGGGTGTTCCGGGCGAGCGAGGCGGCGGCGGTGGTTGCGGTGGTGGCGGTGGCGGCGACAGCGCGGGCGAGGTGTTCGGGAGATCCTTTTCGTTGTCTCCCTCGCTGATTAACCGAGCGAACACGAGGAGCAAAACGTCTTTATAGACGCAGCCGCGACTGAAGTGAGGTTTTGCTCAGTGCCGCCGCCTTCACCTACACTCACTCCTTCACATCGGCCGCCTCCTGCTGCCTCTCTTCCTTCCACTCTATCTCCCCCACGTCTCTTGCCTCTTCTCCCCTGCCTGGGGGCTCTCTTTTCTTCTCTCCCACGACAGATTGTTTAATCGTAGGCGACGCACAGTGCTGCTTTTGTGTTGCCGCTTTATCGGGGGGGGGAGTGGAGGTGTTGTTTATGTGCGATGGATGGACTTGCACTCACACATTGGGGGACTGTGTAATTTCCGTCACTATCCGATGACCTTAAACGTAGACGAGTAGCGACCCACGCTCGTTTGAACGTGTCACAGTGATGGCTTATTATTGTATGACGTTGTAGTGTGGTGGTCGCACAGTGGAATAGCTACGAGCGGACCATGAGCCTCAAAGCCGACTGGCGATCTTGCCTGTTATCGATATAAACCTTGGCATGTTGTCATAAAATATCAAGACGAGTTGTCTCCTTTGATTTTTACGACAGTGCTGTCAATTACAGTGGACATGTGGCGCAGTGGGTAACGAAACGCGGCTAGCCGAGTAATTCCTGGCCACGGATAACATCAGTGGCTGGTGATGTTAGAACCGGTCCTGGCCTCACCCCCGCCGCCTCATTGTACCGCACAAACCATGGTCAAACAACAACAACAATTCCGACACGGCGTGGGGGGAGGCTTTATTCCATGAGTCGATTGATACAGAAGGCTGTAAATGACGAACATTGCTGTTAATAACACTGGGGTGTGAAAGCCATGAGGAGCCGGTTTGCGGAAGTTGTGCATTTTGTTTCCATATTTTACCCAGTGAATCAGCCGTGCACATTTGATATGCAACAGCAGCCCCTTTAACACTCGAGGCTCGGGTATAATAGCCACTTAATGAATGAAATGAAAACACGTATGTTTGGCGATTTGGCCCATTGTTACAGAATGAATCTGATTCAGAAAGTGGACATTCGCCAATGCGAGAATTGGGCCCTAAATGTAGTCATTACCTGCCTGTTCACGTAAGATGTGTGACAAAACCACTCACGATCCATCAAATCTCATCAGATTTCAGAAGCTAAGAAGCATAGTTGAGCCTGCGTCGTGATTGCATGGACGATCACCGCTCCCGGCCTTCAGCAAACAACACTGATGAGCGGAGTGAATGTTTCTTTCAACATGTGCTTGAGCACAGGCCCCGAGGCCTAGAATGCCAAGTTGCCTGCAACAGACAGAGCTGCTAAAATTGTATTAGAATTCGCAGGTTTAAATTGAGCAAGGTTATAAAAGAACTTGTGAAAATAGACGATGAGAGAGAATTCCAATTCCAACCAGCGCGAGGTACTAAGGACAAAGATAAATGTTTAGAATGTTACCATTGTGGTTGACGTGGTTAGATGAATTCATGAGTAAAGTTCACGGGAACAATATCAAGGGGAGTAGTGAGTGAGTGTCTGCAGTCAATCAGCGATTGCTGGTTCACTGCACCTCTGATTCGCAGGGCTATTGGCTACGTGCGGTATTGTGGAAGTTCAATCAGCGAGACTGCTTTAGGTTAATTAAATTCTCGTGAGTTGAGTGAAGTTTGAGCTGGGTGCTTCATCCCAGATATGGGTTTGGCACAGACAAGAGAGCCAAGCTTGTTCGATGCCTTCTTAGCCAGTTTAGTCAGATTAGTAATACTGTATAGCCATTCCATGACAGGTCAGATGAGATTGTTGTTCCAAGCAGATTAATCATCTTATTATATCTAAGAATATGATAGGAGGAACTGTGGAATTGACACCTTGGTGTGATATTATTTACTGGATTTCTTTCAGTGGATCATTCCTAGGATTTGTCACCCCAATCAAGAATTATTTTTGTTTACAGTACGGTATGTACTATGATACTATATCAATCTACTTTAATATAGTACGACAACAGTACCGCAAGACAAACATTGATGATGATGTTTAATGATAAAGACGACCCCAGTTTTCCCGTGGCCTGTGTGCTACACAAGTCGGTTCGGGCACGTCATTGACCAACGTTTAGCCAGAGGCAGTCACCCCACATAGGTCAGACACGCACGTTTGTGAGCGCCGCTGTGGTGTTTATTCAGGCAGGACTGGCAGGTGGAGGCTGCTGTGGGCACTATGTGGTGGCTCCAACATAAGAAGTTTGCTTTGAAGTTGACGTCGGCTGTGCTGGAAAAGTTGCCGTAGATTTAGTGCGTGAGTTGTTGGATAAATTGTCATCTTGGCACCGTTTAGGACTTGGCAATAGAGTGTATTATAAAGAGTCTAACCGCGTTCGTATCTCGAAATGCAGTACAGCAAAAGGTGGACGTTTATTTTTTGCAGATATTGGCTGTGAGTCACAGTTGGAGGTTAAAAATGAAGGCCTCATGCCCAGACGAGATACAGGGGCAGGGAGGATATTCCAGACGACGCTGTCAGCAGATGAGAATTAGCCACCGCTAACTGCTGCTGATTATACGCTCTGCCCAACACAAATGGGATGTTAAGAACGCAAAATTGATGCTAAATTATCGGTCGCATGTAGTGAGAAGCTGTCAGTTCATGCTGGGAAGCGGCTTTGTTGTTTATTTGTCTGGTTGTGGGATCAGTCTGGAGCGGTGGCGTAGCGATTAGTGCGATGCGCTATGAATATGGTGACCCGGCTTCAATTCCTGCTCACGGCAAACACCGGTGACGATCATCTGAACCGGTCCTGGGCCTCCCCGAGGTCGACTCGGGCTCAAATGAGCACCCGGTGCGGTGTGTAAACATCGTCGCGAGAGAGACAAAGGCGGCCGGGCGTGGTGTTGGCCACCCACGCCCTCGTGTGCCCCAACAGTCTGTTACGGCTACGCGGGTGATCTTTGTTTTGTGTTTGGGATCAGTCTGTAAGCTATGCAACTGGCCATAACCCTGCCCATTTTAAATATTTAATGAACTCTCATATTATACAGTGTACTGTATAACGATTGCTTGGAGTTTTTTTTTCTGTTCTGCCTCTTATTTATTATTAATGATCATCGCATTAGCTCCCTTAATGGAGATCCTGAGTCTGTGTCCTGGCCTGTACTCATTTGAGGTCTTTTATAACACTATGTAACACAATTTTTGTTCCTGGGTACTAAGCGTTATTTTTTTAATTGCTTATGCCTAAAAAGTATAGAAAATTACAATTTCCCGCAAACTTTGCTTTTGTGACCAAGATTTTACGTGAAGGAATGACACAAATGCACCACGTTTTCTCATTGAAAATAGGTAAATGTCACAATGTCACTGTCCTGGTCACAAAAGCAAAGTTTGTGGGGAATAATAGCCAATTTTCCGTACTTTTGAGGAATAAGCAATTAGGAAATAACACTTACTACCCAGGAACAATATATGTTTTTTGTTACACAGTGTAATCAACCCTGTTGGGTTTCAGATAACAAGCTCGACTTCGTTTACTTATCGCGTTAGCGTGCACCAAACGCCTCCACGTTTGTTTGCACAGTTAGCCGGTGTGGCACGGAATCTTCTTTTTGCAAGGTTAAGTACCCGTTTTGTGTTCATTCACTGTTTGACCAGCGGCATTGAAGGTGCACCGTGTTTGGCGTGTTCAGTTCCCTTCGTGGCAGGTCCACAAGTTTTCCAGTGCGTTGCACTTGCTGCACGCTGACATATCTTGTTGTTGACTGTTTGCTTGGGATTCCGATGCATGGCAGTGCTGTTTATATGCCAAGGGAAATGAGACGGATCACGCTCATGGTCCGCTCCCGACCACGTTTGCAGAACGCCCCCCTCCCCTCAATCTTGTTTTGTAGGTTCATTTATCTCGGTCCATACTTGATGATATTTATTAACTTGTTTACGTTGTCACCGAATACCACTCGCGGATATTGCTGTGGGAGCGTTGGAGGCAAAAGAGAGAGCGGTTGTGAAACAGCGGGCGTATGCATACATACATCCCATCCACCCGTTCGTTTGCGCCGTGCTGTTTTGCAGTTTACGTGGTATGAGCGAAATTGGTGGGGTGCGGCTGTGTGCATTTTCAACTGGTTGGAGAAAAAAAAAATCCTCTCCACCGTGCCATGCACCCAGTCGGCAGGGGCTGTGCCCGATGATGGTTATTGTAAGCGAGCCCCTCTAATGGGTTCCATGGGCTGAAGCTGTCTGAGTGAGAGCTGCCGCGTAAGGGAGGCGGGCGGGCAAGGCAGAAAACAAAGATCGCCTTTAACACCGGCGGCCGTGCGGTCGGCTCACGTAACGGCCTGCAGCTGCGAGGGGTGCGGCCCGGCGTTGAAAGACCCCAAGTGAGCTTGGCGGTGCCAGCAGTGACCCTCCTTTTCCTTCCTCAGAAGGCGGGCGGGCGTGCGTGCGGGCCGGCCGGCTTGTGGGTGAGCGAGTTGCGCTGTCAGAACGGGAGACCCCCTTATTTGGGAAACCGCAAACCCTGTCGTCCCTTAGGTGTGTGTCAGATCACCAGTGTTGGGTCTGGTCACAGGCAGCAGGATGTTGTGTGCCATTTTAGCTCTGGCACGTGGCTTAAAATAGTCATCATGACATCCATCTTCATGAATACTTTGTATTCACGTGTACTGCTCCTTTGTCAACCCACTGCTGGATGAGGATTTTCCTACACATTTCACGCCGTGGGGGTTATTTGAGTACCTGCTTCACTATGCCTTCCGAAATGGATCAGTGAAGACGAGGAGCATGAATGTGTGAACATACATGTATCCCCACCGCCTATAACAACAACCTGTTACGCGTGGGTGTCGCTCATTCATGCAAGCGCTCTTCAGCGCAACTCTGTTTAGCTTCAGAAATCTGTTGAGATTTGACATATGCCAGGAATTTGGTCATAGCCCAAACTATGGCATATGCCTTAAATATCAATTCTCATGTCCACCTTTACACGTACTTTGCGTACAGTAAATACAATTATAGCTGTTTGCCTTGGAGGGCCGCCACTCAGTTGAAAGACTTACTTTGAGAAGGGTCCTACTTTGAGATGTGTTGGCCAGTTCCTCTTTTGAGTATTTTGCAATGTAGACGATAGATTCCGTTTGGGCCTTCATCCCTGCCAGGGTCATAAAGTTAGTACTGCTTTGTGGGAAAGTCAACTGTGATCATCCGATGGATTGATTCACCCCCATCATAGGAATGATGAATTCCCACCGGTGGCTCAGGGCTGTTAACGTGAACTGACCATCACCCCACACTCAGTTGAGTGGGAAACTACTTTTACAGTACTTATTTTGATAGACCATGGATTTAGTACTGTGACATCATCATCAGACATCAATTCAATGCGAGATTAATGCTCTTTAGGCTGTTGCCATCTCTTATGGTCCTGTGGTGCAACGACCCACCAAGCACCTGCACACTAAATGATAATATCATTGCTCCATCTCCTTGGGTCGACTTCCTTCCCTTGGCTGAAACTCTGTTGTTGTACTCGACCATCGGCCATCTTCCTCGTGACGTTTCCTGCCCGAGCCCACTTAATTTTCTTTAAAAAACTATTATGATGTCTTAATGGCATGCGTTTTTTAATCCATCTGCCACTCTTGCATTCGAAGAATGCTCTCCTCCACACTTCTTTGCACACGTTTCAACTTTTGTTTCATTTTCGTTATCAATTAAATTTGCTTCTACCCTCATGTCCTACCCAGGTCCAAATACTTTTCTTGACTGTCACACTTAGGTGGTGTGCACATGCGTCCTTTGTCCTTAAACTGAACACAGCTCCAATGACTACTTCATCTCGTTCAAAACCTCTCCACAAGAAAAAATATAGAGGCTTGTTTGTCCTCGCGGCATTATCGCTGGTCAATATCGCTCGAAATAGAACGCGTGGGGTGTTTACAAGGTGGTTGCGGCTGCGGCAGTGGTGTGAATTCCTGCTGTTGTTTTTGGGACGTGTTGTTTCTGTTGTCGTGTCGCAATTTATCTTTTCTGTTCGCTCTTATGTAAGCAGTGCACTGGTAACTGTCAAGTAAGACGCCAAAGGGCAGTGCTGGTGTTGCTGGTGTTGACGAGGCATTCATTGTATCACAGCCCTGCGAAACATTTCTCGGACATGAACACCTCGGTCACATGAAATTTCTCACCTTCGAAAGAGAATATTGTACAATTATGCAGATCCCCTGCACTTGTGGGGGTAATGACGGAGCCATTCTGCCTAATGACTAGCTTTGTATAGTCAGTAAAACTCTGCATACAGTACTAGTTATCACTTTGGTATGTAGTGTACGAGACTGCGTAGTGTATCATAAGTGTAAATAATGTACACACTTTTGTCAATCTACTGCTGGATACAGACCTGTGTTGGTCATTGGAGTTGTTTGACCATCTTTCACCAACCCATGATCAGCATGGTTTGGTGAAAGATTGGATTTTGCCCAGAACTGGTTCAGGCCTCACTCGCCACTGATGTTAGTTGTGGTTAGTGAAGTGCGTTAATCACAGCACCACAGCTCCACCTTGGCTGTGTAATATTGTGCTTTATTGAAAGAGCATATACGCATAGACTTGGCATGAAGCGTGGATGCAAGCCACTGATCAAGTGCAGTGATTATGTATGTATTGGCAATTATGCTCTTTGTGGAGCTGGGCATAACAAGAGTAGACCAGCTCGAACCACGCAACCCTCACTAATTGTGAAGAATATACTTAAATTATCACCTTTATTTCCGCAGACCTCGGAGATTTGGAATTTATCTCAAGTATTCACATTGGTGTCTCTTTACCGCGTGCTGAAATTTCAGCCATTTACTGGAGATACTTGTAAAAAAATATATATAATCTACGAGTTGGTGTCCATTTCATGCGCTCCATAGCCAGTTTCTGGACCGCCATAGGCCCCACAGACCTCCCGCCCGCTAATTGAAGCTGAGAATTCCAAGCGCATATTTGTGGGCGTTCGGAGTCGTTTACGGAGTAAGTCGCGCCCGCCTGCCTTCTGCCCTCCCGTGAGTTTGTGCGAGACCGCTTTTTTCGGCCCTGACAAGATTTCTATCTCACGCAGACGGTGTTCTCATGGCCCCAGCCATCATAAGGCACTGTACATGCTTGGCCTGCGACGATGCACTGATTCATCGCCCGAAATCGATTATTGCCCGCAAGGGTACATTCACCATGATGTGCGTATTGCGAGTCGACTGTTAGCAATGGTATTGAAATTATCAGAGTTTGTTACGTTTAGGCTATGGAGTGAATGAAGCAGGCAGACAATAGAAATGAGACTGGTTGGACAAACAAGGCAGGACAAGACGTACAGAACAAATGAGACGGTAGAAAGAGACAGACTGAACAAGTTAGATGAACAGTACAAAGGATATACAGTTTAAATGAGACGTATAGTATAAAAGAGATTGTGCAAATGAAGAAGAATGAGACAGTACAAACAAGACCGACCATGCAAACAAGACAATCCAAGTGAGACAATGTGAATGAAGAGACAGACGGAACACAAGCATTACTAACAAGACAAACAGTAGATGCAAGACATAAGCCAGAACAGGGCAATCGAGGCAGCAGATAAAGGTCAATATTATAAGAATAGTAACCTTTTCTTGAACAGAATTATGATCCCAAATCATGACAGTTAATCAAATTGCGAGTCCAGGGGGGTAGGAGAGCGAGTCATTACATCCTGAGTGGAGCGATGAGATCATCACATGTGCAGGAACTAGATGGATTAGTAATCACCGGACCGTGAGAGTTGCCAGTGGCTTGAGAAGGCCTCCATCCAGCAGTTGATAGATCATGGCAGGTAACGATGCGTGGGTGAGCACGGTCCCCCCCCGGCGTCTTGTGAGCGGTGGTGCTGCAATTTTCTTCATCCACATGGGGTTAGGACAAGGAGCAGGGGTGGGTCACCGACACGGAAACCTTGCGGGCCGAGAGCCCCCCCCCCGCGCCTGCCCTGCGATCAATCATTCGGGCTGAGCGGTAGTGGTAGCGGAAATGTCGCTGCCTTGTTCACGCCCGCGTCCTTGCTCCGGTTTGCTTGGTTCTGCTGTTGGCGTGGGCTGTTGTGGGTTCGTCTGAGCGGAGCGCGCACGGATGTGGCAACAACGCAAGTCTGACCGCAGTCAAGGTTCCCGTAGCAGTGTGGGAAAGAGACAGTGGGAGCGGGAGTGTACGCATTGTTAATAAATAGAGGAATAAAAAGGGCAATTGCATCATCATGGTTATCATCTTCATCAGTCCTTGTCTATCCACTGCTGGATAAGGCCCCAAAAGCTCTCATTCTTTTTCGGTCCTGCGACACCACTATCGTTTTACTCCTGCAGATGAAATTGTCTCATTGCTCCATGCACATGCATAAACCTATAAGTTCCCATATATTTATATAGCTACATACTTATATACAAACACATGCATATACAGATATTATCTTTTTGCTCTTTGGTTCTTTCGGTAAAGTCACGTAGAAAGAACATAAATGTAATAATAGAGTACGACGTTTCGATTGCAACACAAGCAGTCGTCATCAGGTAGAACTAAATTTGAGAGAGACAAAACACAGACATGGAGACACACTGACAAGACACACAAGCAGAGAGAGACAACACAGAGACATACAACAGCTGCCATTCTACCACCACCAGTCTTGATCATAAGCCATATTCCACATCAATACCCATACTTATATCTCAAAGAGACAGGACGTAATGAATTCATAATATCTTATGGTGGGTGGTATAGTTTGTTAAACAAACAACCGGCTGACCTTGAAATAATACTTGTTAAATATTTTGTGTGTACGTATGGTACTGCAGAAGGGCCGTTTGTTTTCGCGAGACACAGTAGTCTGCTGTGCAGAATTTTTGAATGTAAGGGTGAGTCACTTGCATACCACAGCGAAAGTGGCGTGGCCAAAGCCACAGCCCATTTTGCGTCGCGCTTGCTGCTCACTGACCAGGTTTTCTCTAAGCACAATTCCCTCCAGCCGCCCCGTGCGGTCGCTCAGTGTCGCAGCCTATTCGAGGTGTCCAGAGGCGCTTCCGTATTTTTTCCTACGGTGATCGCTGTTGCCCACCACGCAGCTCCCGCAGCTCATTGACAACCCGTGTGTGCGTGTCTGTTCGCTGTTATCCAACCAAGCCCCGTTTGGCAGGTTTTTTGTTGTTGTTTTCTCACGTTCTTTCGCCGCTGTTCCCGTTTGTGCACGCGTGCCTGTGTGCGGGAACTCAGGCGGCGGGTTGCTATGGCGATGACGGGCGCGAGCATCCCGATGAGCGTGCACACGCAGGACAAGGTGACGCGCACCAAGGTGACGCTGGAGAACTACTACTGCAACCTGCAGGCCCAGCACGAGGAGCGAGAGACGCGGTGAGTCCGCGGGAAGCATCTGCGTGCCCGACAGCAACTGGTTCCCAACTGGTGGTCGGTTTCGGGTTGTAACCCATGTTCAAAGCGCAGTGAGTCCTCGTTTAGCGTGATAGATGCATTCCTGAAAAGTGCCGCGTTTAGCGAAAAACACGTTGGTCGAAAACTTTTTCCCCAAAAATAATACGGCGATAAAATTTGGCGAGATACGATGGACGCACACACAGTAAGGTGGCGGGACAAGTAATTGAGGGTAAGCCGCCGTGTTACTGTGAATCATTCTGAGTAATGTATCGTACCACTCGGCTGCGCAAGAAAGTAGCTTGTCATTGACCACTCAGAAACTGCATTATAACAGTCGCGTTCCGCATCATAACAGCGCGCGTTCTGTGCGGTAACGGACATGTTCCACATTGTGCGTAAAGTGTTCCCAAAAGGAATATCCGCGTTATAGAAAAACACGTTTTGTGAACACGCTTAAAGCTTGGACTTAGCGTACACAGAGCGGGGCATGGATACTGCCCTGGCCCAGAGAAAACTGGGTAGTTTGAAATAAAAGCTGATGAATGATCCAAATTCGATTGATGCATGAACAGAAAGAAAATAAATTAAATAATAGAGTACGACGTTTCGATTGCAACACAAGCAACCGTCATCAGGTAGAACTAAATTTGAGAAAGAGACAAAACGCAGACACAGACACACAGACAGACACACAAGCAGAGAGAGACAACACAGACACACAGAGAGACACACAACACAGACACACAAGAGAGAGACACACAACAATGCCTCTGTCGAAACAGAGGCATTAGGTCTCTGTGTGTCTATGTTGTATGTTTCTCTCTGTGTGTCTCTCTCTGTCTCTCTGTCTGTGTGTCTCCGTGTCTGCGTTTTGTCTTTCTCAACTTTAGTTCTGCCTGATGACGGTTGCTTGTGTTGCAATCGAAACGTCGTACTCTATTATTTAATTTTTTTTCTTTCTACGTGACTTTACCGAAAGAACCAAGGAGTAATTCCTGCAGTCACGAAAGCTTCAAATCATGCTATCGCAATGGTTGCGTTTGAATGAAGAACAGTGGGAAACGTGTGGAAAAGGTTCTCCATGGTTGAGTGGAGTTTGGGGAAACCCTGCCTTATACAGTATGGCAAACTCTGAGGCGGGTTTGACTTTCTAAGTCTCGTCAGGAGGGTGTGGCCCCCCTTCAACACAAACAAATGCTTCTGGAAAACATTAGCGCAAGAAGGGACATTTTTGCCAACGCACATAAACATTATTTTCTTAAACTTTTTTGGGGGGAAGTTAAGCAGACTCGTGTGCTTATTTATACATTATTTTAATACCTACAATCCATTCAGATGGGCATGGCAATGTGTTGTACAGTTGCACACTTGCAAAGTGTACAGTCACCATCATTCCACGATCTTTTCACTGCGAGAGAAAGGCCCTCTCAAGTCGTTGCCATCTCTCGGGGTCCTGGGATGTAACAATTCATTTAGCACTTGCACACCAGGTGCCAGGTCACCCCTTGCAAAGGAGGTGTAATGTTGTTGAATGTGGGATGTAACAATTCATTTAGCACTTGCACACCAGGTGCCAGGTCACCCCTTGCAAAGGAGGTGTAATGTTGTTGATTGAACAGGACAAATCAACGACGATACGGGCCGAGTTCATCACTCCGTCTCCACGGTGGATAATCTCTTGCACGCGTCCCAATCCTCGTGGTCATCAGCCTCCACCGTCATTCCTTCCAGCGACGTGTCCTGTGCCCAGGCCCATTAACTTTTATTCACAGTCAGTGTGATTATTCTTTGGGTCTTTCGGTAAAGTCACGTAGAACAATTTTTTTTACAAAAAACTACGACGTTTCGATCGCAACACAAGCAATCGTCATCAGAAGGAAAAAAGAGGGGAATGCTGCTGAGGCAGGCTGTTTTGTGTGATGCCGATAACTTAACGATGTTCACTAACAACGTGTATGTGTGTTCTCTAATCCATGTCTTCTGCTTCTTCTTCCTCCTGTCTCTTAAGTGTAATTTCGAGTATGCACCTCCATATTTCTGCGTGCACTTTTACACACCTCGGTATTTTTTTGTCTCCGCATCTTGTAAATCGTCTGCACGCTTATTACGCAGTAGGTATCATCTGCACACATTGTACCAGACCTACCAAACATGCACACACACATACAATGGCTGTCACTCATAGCTGCTCACTTCCAGCGCTGCGCATCAACCATCCGCCGCTACACGAAAGCCTCCCCCACGCTTTGTTGGCAATCGGTGTTATTTGAGCATGCTTTACCGCGCTGGTCACTGCAAGTTGGTAGAGGTGGGATGGGAGGTCTCACGAATGCTTCAGATATCGTGCACCACCGATGTTGTCCATGGTCAGGACTCAAACTGAGGTTAATGGGTTCATGGTGAAGTGGCAAACCACAGTCCCTGGCATCACCTCTCTTTTAGCAAGCCAATCATTTAATTAAGCCGTGACCTTTACACCAGAACAAGGTGAACACCTTTTGACTCTTTCGCAAGGCAGACCCAGGGAACTGTACACTGCAGGAAGTTGGGCTCGGGGGAAATGAAACGGCCACATGCAAAACTGTTGATTTAATATGTTAATTATTGTCGTTATATGGCCCATTGCAATCCACAGAGAGTTGTTATAATTTGAACTGACATCGCATCTCATTTAAGAGTTTTTCTGCCTCGTTACGTGACGTTTTATAGTGTTTCGCGTTGCTGCACTGATTTTTATTATGCACGTGTGTTTGGTTTCATGACCCAGGGTCTCCCTTTAAAATAAATGTGTGGTCTCTGTGCTTTCACGTGGTGATAAATAAATGAATGAAGACTATACACACACATCTCAAGATGATTTTTTAACATCAAATAGTAAATAGGATTCTTTTTTACAGCCCTTTGTCAATCCGCTGCTGGATTAAGGCCTCCCCATACTGCATCGGTTATGGGTGTTTGACCATACTTCACCACGCTGGTCAGTATGGATCGCTCAAGGGTAATGGTGCCCAGATCTGATTCGGGTGTCACTTGGCACAGATAGTAGTCGTGGCCGGGAATCGCATTTAGGTCACTGGGTTTATATCTCGGTGCGCTAACAATTGCGCCGCCACTCCACCCCGGTTAATTATCTGCCAAAATTCCGTATAAATCCGTCATGCAGTGAATGTTTTTCATCACTAAATATTCCAGCGCATTTTTATTTAACAGACATAAATAAACCTTCGTGCTCAAAGTTAGTTGCATTTGGGAAAGGAAGCTGGGAACATCTGTGTGGAAAAAATAAAGTCAAAGGAAAAAAAAGCATTCTAAATTTAGCCACACGTATAAATCTACGGTCGTCACCGTGCGTGCTCGCTGCTGCTTGTGCCATTTCTGCAATTTAACTTGTTTCGTTTTGTATGTTAACGAATTTAGGCAGAAAAACCTCGAGCGGGTTATGGACGAAGAGGGCTTGACAGATGACGAGGTGAGTGCTTATTATTTTTATTCTTATTATTTTGCCGATCGGTTTGGTCCCCCTCTAGTTAAGGGCACCCGCGTAATGGAAACCCTTCTTCCTGGCTGCCACAAAAAAGCATCTGTCGTTTATAGCGCACATTATTGCCTGAAGCCTGCACTTTACGTACACTTTACACACAGGTACAGCCCTTTGTATGTATGTTGAACTTCTTTCGCACTGTACGTAGTCATTTCACTGCTGTGTGAGGGCCGCCCTACTCCGGGCGGGTCGTGGGGGTCGTTTGGCTATATTTGACGCTTATTGTGGGTTTGAAGGCGGGGAGAATGGATATTACGATGTACCGAACACAAATTGCGCACCTTCACCCTGTCGCATCCTCAGCCGAAGCAGCTGCTTTATCCCACAAGCGGCATTCTCGCCGCATGGCTGTTGCGTACACGCTTGTTTCCGCTTGCCTGACGTTGCCTAAGGCCTCATTGACACCCGGCGCCCGGAGCTGACCCAGCTGTTACCGAGGTGCGCAGGATGATCGCGGCGCGCATCGCCGCCTGACCCCCCCCACCCTCCCACTGTGCGCACGATCAGGAAGGGAGGGGAGTCCCACTAGGCACGTTCCTAAGTTACGAGCCGTGTTGTCAAAAACAGCGAGCGGTGGCGAGAGGCGTGACGCGGCGGCCTGTGCCGTGTTTTATATAGAATCGGTCATCAACGTGAAGGTCAAGAGGTCGTCGTGGCAGGTGCTGTGTTCATGCCACTGCACCTCGCCACTACTTCCTTCTGCCAGATTCTGCAGATGATTGCCACACTCTCGACATCAGACCTTCGAGGTCATGCATGCCGCAATCGGAGCGTGCTTCCTTCCATGCCCAGTAGCCCTCTATACTCTTTAGACACTCCCCCAAAAATGTTTTAAGATGTAGCCACATTGAGACGGTTTCTAACACCACGTTACAATGTATTTAATTTATTATCCTTTTTACGCCTCAACGTTGGTGGCCGTGCAGTTTCCCTGGGCTGTTAAGGCGACGGTTGGGATGTTTAAATTTTATTCTGCTAAGAAATAGAAAAGGCAGGCGTGCACAATTGATGCGCCATGCGTAACGTAAAAGCTGCATGCGGTTATGTTCCTTAACTCGATGAGCCTTTGGTATTGTGGCCAGGAGGAAGTTGTTTCTTCAGCTTGTATTAGCACGGTTGGCTACGTACGCTCAGAAAGAAGTTCAATGTACACACACATTGTATGAGTGTCGGTTCTCAATCCACCCTCCGTATCGGTGTGCCGGGATGCAGAAGGACACAAAACGCAAGCACCACGCACGCAAGGAGACGGAGTTCCTGCGGCTCAAGCGTACGAGGCTCGGCCTCGAAGACTTCGAGTCCCTCAAGGTCATAGGGCGCGGAGCCTTCGGCGAGGTGAGGGGGGGGGCTGTCACAGGGGGTTGCATGCCAGGTGTCAGAATCAGGGTGTTGTTTAATCTTTTAATCATCATCATCCACTGCTGGACAGATTTGCGCCACCCCTCATGATCCTGCGATGTAAAATCCACCTAACCCCTGCACACAAACTGATTTTTAGCACACTCATGAATGAATTATTAAAAGCAAAACCAAATAATAATTCATAATAAAGTTTTTTGCGTAAATATAAATGTGTCGTAACCCTCCACCACCCGACACAGCCAATAAGGTTTGTCACGTAAACAATGCACCAATCAGTTACGTGACAAACCTTACTGGTTGTGTCGGGTGGTGAAGGGTTGCGACACATTTATACTTATGCGATATAACACAAAAACCTTTATTATGAATAATATTGGTCGCGAAAGCCGACGTTTTCAAACTAAATCTTTAAGTAATTTTACTCAAAGGAACCTCAGCAGATATGTTGAACATTCTTCGTATAATTTATTCACAACATTCTGATCATGTGCATCACAGTGGACGCTGACTTTCCACCAGCCGCTACCTTGAATGCAAAGCTCTGCTTTGCTCGTCATTTCTGCCGTAGTCGTCACATTGTCTGCCGCTATGACGCCACCACACCGGGCTGATGACGTCCTATGGAGAGGGACTGCACCCACCAAAAAGCTTTGAGGCGTGTGCCACCGTGGCCGGAACATGCCAACAACTCACAGCGGTCCACCACGGTGGACTCGATGCATGGGAGGATTGATTGTTGTCTGATTAATATAGGTTTTAGATGAGTGAGAATAAGTTTTCCCCTTTTTTCTGGCAACAAACAGGTGTTAAGATGTTAGAACACCCAACTGAAACCTTTTACAAGGAATCATGTCTGCATTCATCGCAATACTTGTGGTCAGAATGCAAACAAAAAACATACTCTGATAATATATGCATTGTCTTTTGGCGTCCTTTAGTCTAACATCGTTTTGAGACTAGGCTCAAAAAAAAGCTGTCTGGTGTGGACTAATCAGTTTCAATACACACGATGGGGCATTTTCACCTTTGTGTATTGTCGGGGGCTGCCAGTCAGAGGCCCCACTAAAGTCTACAAGGGGCCACCAGTGGCCTGCGGGCCTTACAATGAAGAACACTGTTTTAGACAGTGCCACCTGTAACTGCAGAGCAAAACGAAACAATGGTGCACAGAGTATAGTCATAGGTTTTTACCCTTTTAAACTGGTACAAAACTGACACCTTTATTCAAGGCATCATGTTTGCAATAACCACAACACAAGTAGTCAAAAAAGCAAACAAAAAGAAGCAACTCTGATAATGATAATAATATGCACTGTCCTTGAAGTTGATTGGTCCACACCCGAGACGGCTTTCTTTAGAGCCTAGTCCCCATTGGTGTTGGACCAGATGACACCAGAAGGCGTACAACTCAAACACAGTGCAATATCAGAGTATTGAGAGCTCGGGGTAAGCATTTACACTATGAGATCTCTTTTACCGGTGGCAAAATATAGTCGTAGGTTTTTACCCTTTTAAACTGGTGCACAGAGTCAACTGCTGCCCACCAAGAAGAGTTGCAGCAAAGCTGTTCACCAGCTGGCAGCCACCTGTGTGACGTGGCTAAAGAACCGAGCACAAATCGGGTGCTTATCTCGCTAGCGTACCATAGGAAAGGGGAATAAGAATTGATTTGAGTTTCCTGTAACGATTGCTCGGGGTGGGTTGGCTGTTTTGAATTGCTGTTAATTTTACACGGAACTGATGAACTGCTGCCATCTTAAAAAAAAAAATTATATTTCACCTGGATAATCCCTTGAGATGGAACATCTTCTTTGTAAGGGTGTCCACAGCAGACACGTAATGACGCACGTGCAATTATTTTAATCTACAAAGTATACAGTTGAGATTTGTACAAATTTAAATACATTTATACAGTGTCCTTAACAGGTTGCTTAGTGTTAAAGTGAACAGCTCACGGGGTTCAATGGTCGTTTGGGATTGACTCAGCCCACTGTCCCGCCTGTCGACTAATTGAGTTAAAATCTGTAGGGAAGTTAACAGAGGTTGTCCTATGTATAGACTCACCTCTGCCATATGAATGTGGAATTTCCACCACTGGCTTAAGGGATGTGAAAAGGAGATGAACACTGCCTCAATGATCATTTAAGCAGAAAATTTTAGACTTTTTAAAAATACAGAAACAAGATAGCCAAGGCAGCACTGATGAATATCGTACCGCAATCGGGCACAATAATAAATGGTGCATGTCGCCGGTGACCAGCCCTTTCTCGGGATAAGACTTGGCTCCGGCAAACTGAGACCGCCCTCCTCCTCCTCGTGTGTCGTCACTGCATAGGTGCGGCTGGTCCAGAAGAAGGACACGGGCCACATCTACGCAATGAAGGTGCTGCGCAAGGCCGACATGCTGGAGAAGGAGCAGGTGAGCTGCGCGCCGGCGGATCTTGACCCCCGTGGCCCCACCTGGGAGAAGTCGGCGGCATGGGCGCGCAACTAGGGCTGTCGTCGTTGATAAGACGTTGGACGTTGCGTTGGAAGAGAGTGGTTTAACCCTCCATGGCAGAAGCCGCCGTTTAATCAGGCACCAGCCCTGGGGAGTTGGCAGTGCTTAAATGTGCCAAGTCATGTATTTCGTATCGTGCTTGTGAGGTTGCTAGAAGTTGGTTTTTCTTTTGGTACAAAGCTCATTCTACGGCCGCCCTGTTATGTAGTCTTGCAGTGATGTGTTGATTTGTCGATTGAAATCGATTTCTACACTCACGATACGTGCAGCATATTGTTCGTGTGAAAATCTATAATTTAGCATTCATGCAAGGTCACATTGAGGCTGATGGATTGTACAAAACTGTACAAAGTAAACAGAAAAAAATGAAACACTATAAAAGTGATAGAGTTAATGAGATAATATTGTTTGGGATTTAAAAGAAAATTAAATCCCAACCCCGAATCGTGACCATTCTGTGAACCACTGGCAGGTTGAATGATGACACGTTTCATGTGTATATCTCCAGCGCTCGATCCATTGGCCCAATCGATCGGGTGCTAGGTTTTGTTATTTAGAGCCAGCCACAAACGTTGAGACCACAAGTCTCTTTTGCAACGGAGACCTATGGTGAAAGACATACCAAAACAAGAAGTAGCTAAAAACATGTGATCAGGACAAAATGCCATGATAAGGCCAGGCATGGTATGCAACTCTCTGCAATTATGAATCTCTACAAGTACATTTATATTGGTTCACGTGAAGCTTATATGATATTATCTTCATTTGTATCCTAGTATGAGCCCAACGGGGTGGAGCGGTTGTGCAGCGATTAGCGCACTGCGCAAGGAATCCGGTGACCTTGGTTTGAGCCCAAACACGGCTAACAATACATCAGGGGCGAGTGATATCTGAAACGGGCATCGTTACCCACCTCCCATTCACCAATCCGCACAGACCAGCGTGGTGAAGTGTGGTCAAACAACCCCCACAACCGACATAGTGTTGTTTGCACCTCCTATTAGCACGGTTCAACATACAGACCTACATACGGTGTCAGGAGGCCTTCAGCAGTGGCTTGACAGGGGGATGTTTTTTGTTTGAAGCACAACCAAATTGCAACACATTACAGCGTGTTCATAAAACAATGCAGCAATTATTTATTACAGTTGAAGAATTTGACAATATGTAGAATTGGATTATTCCGGAGAGATAATGACTTTGAACACTTGACACATGGGACACACACACACACACTTGCAAAGTCGTGCTTTGTTGCGAATCGTGCGACATCTGCAGGTGGCTCACATCCGAGCAGAGCGGGACATCCTGGTGGAAGCAGACAACCTGTGGGTGGTGAAGATGTTCTACAGCTTCCAGGATCCCAAAAACCTCTACCTCATCATGGAGTTTCTCCCGGGCGGTGAGTGTGCGGCAGGGTCAGGGGAAGGGTCTCTACAGCTTATTCGGTTTCCTGTTGGAAGTCAAGTGTGAGACAAGACCAAGGGTGGTTTCTGTACTCCTTCGTGGAGCTTCTGCTGGGAGGTAAAGGTGGAACAGGCTGTCTGGAAGGGTCTATGCCTGTAGGGGACTTTTTGCGGGGAGGTAAGCATGGGACAGGCCAAGAGAAAGGACTGTATACCATCGTGAAATGTTTCCCAAGCTCCACTTCTTGCGACCCTTCTTGATTTAAATACAAATGAATTTGGCGTAACATGCTGTGCCACCCTGCTGTCAGCTACGACCTCATCGACTCTTCGCCCTGGCTCTGTTCTGGACACTGCCGGGGGTTTAGGCTAGAGCAGATCAGGGGGAGGTTTTGCACCCCTGGCTCCAACGTGTGGCCTCTGCGCGCAGGCGACATGATGACGCTGCTAATGAAGAAGGACACGCTGACGGAGGAGGAGACGCAGTTCTACATCGCCGAGTCGATACTGGCCATCGACTCGATCCACCAGCTGGGCTTCATCCACCGTGACATCAAGCCCGACAACCTGCTGCTCGACAGCAAGGTACGTCCGCCTGCCGTGTGCTACCCTGCCGGTCGCAGGCCATCTGGTATGGCCACGAACAGGGACTGCTTCTATCAGGGACAGCCTGTGTGAGAGGCAGCTATCAGCTATGCCTGCCCCCACTGGAAGATGTCAGAGACAGATCCTATCTGAGTTCCAGTGTGATAGAGTGTACATAAACACCTGAGATCAGAGATGGCGTCTTTCATGAGACACCAAAAATCAGAAATATGATGATGCTGCTGATTAAGAGTAAGTATAAGTAACAGCTGCTATCAAAGAGATACTATCAGGGGCAGCTGCTATCTCAGGCAGCTTCCACAAGACACAGCTACTATGATGGACATTTGCTTTCAGGGGAAGCTTCTGCAAGTTTGATTGGTAGAATTTTTTTACCAGGTGAGAACCCAGTGAGACTTCAACTGGCAGCTTTTATAAATGACACCTCATCTTGCGTAGAACAGCTGCTGGTTAGGACAGCTACTCTTAAGGAGCAGCTATTGTTAGGCACATACTGTGTACCACCTGATCTCCGCTGAGAGATGATGTCGCTTCTTCCCCCAGGGCCACGTGAAGCTGTCGGACTTTGGGTTATGCACAGGCCTCAAGAAGGCTCACCGCACCGAGTTTTACCGGGACCTCACGCAGGCACAGCCCAGCGACTTCAGTACCTGTACGGAACACCAACCTATCAACCCACACAGCCACTAACCCATATTTCCATGTGCCCACTTGCCTATGTCCCCAATTGTGCCTGCTAGCCCACCATCCACACACCCACCTGCCCACATTTCCACATGCTCACTTGCTTATGTGCCCAATTGTGCCTGCTCGTCTACATTTCCACATGGCCATTTGCCCGGTTGGCTACGTACCGTGCAAAAGAAGTTCAATATCTATACATGCATGTGCCTGCTAGCCCATATGGCTATGAGGAGCAAGAGCCCACCAGCCCACATGCCTGTCTTCCAACTTCCCCTTGTGCTTACTTAACTTGTGTGACCATTCACCAACACCAGCACACGTTTGCAGTGAATGGTACACTGGGATCTACGAATTCACTGGCCAGGAGCAGGCCTTAAAGTATGTGGGGGTAATGCACTCTACGGCAAATATAATGCAACTAAGGCAAATGTTTTAATACAGCTTTGGTGGAAGAACTAAGTGTAGATTTTAGTTGATAGTTTTAACTGCCGGCATGTTACTCCCAGCCCTGGTGAGTCGCATTGTGCAAGCTCCCGAAGCCTCAGGGGTGGGGACCTGTGCAGCTGCAGGATTTGTTGCTGGGGGTGCCCCCCTTGACTTGGGCGTGTGTCCGTCCTGCTGTGTTTGTATTCCCACAGCTTCCAAGCCCATGAACTCAAAGAGAAAAGCGGAAACTTGGAAGAAAAACCGGCGGCAGCTGGTGAGCCAGAGAACTAAAACGTTTTTATGAATTCATTATTGGAGAAAATTGTTAACTTAAATGAACCCACGACATTTTTTTAGGATATGACCCACGCTGGCGTCGTTAAAACAATTCAGTTTTTACCTTTGATAGTTTTTTTATTATGTCATCTCTCAACCGGTGGCCACTAAGTAAACTTAATTATTATTTTTCAATTCACCACTCAATCACTGGAAAATGTATGATTGGTTATTGATTCTCATATTCTTCATCTCTGTGGCCATGTATCACACGTCCAGGCTTACTCTACGGTGGGCACGCCAGACTACATCGCCCCGGAAGTGTTCCTGCAGACAGGATACAACAAGCTGTGCGATTGGTGGTCACTTGGGGTCATCATGTTTGAGATGCTCATCGGTGAGTCAGCGAAACGACCACCATTTCCACAGCAACCGCCACCACTATCACCGTCGCCTTCACGTCTACTACCAGCATCATCGCCACCACCACCAACTTCTACATGAACATCATTACCACTACCTCCACCATCTCCTGCACTGCCACCACCACCATCGCCTTCACAGCCATAAATATCACTTCCATCATGACCACCACCAACATTATCACCACTACCACCTTCACTACCACCTTCACTACCACCTTCACTACCATCACCATGATCATCACCTTCACTACCGACCACCACGACCACCTTTACTGCCACCACAGCCACCACCACCATCATAGCCACCCACCACCAACTCCTTCACTGCCACACCACCACGTCATATGCCGTGGCCAGTCTTCATAGGTGCTTTCGTACAGTACTTGCCCCAACAGTCTGTAAAAGGCTATACGTGGGATCTTGTCTGTCTGTGCGTGTGTGCAGGGTACCCTCCGTTTTGCTCTGAGTCGCCCCAGGAGACGTATCGCAAGGTGATGCACTGGAGAGAGACGCTGGTGTTTCCGCCTGAAGTGCCTATATCCGAGAAGTCTAGAGACCTCATCCTCAGGTGCCTCCTCCATCCGCAAACACAGCAACCCCTCACTTACCATCGCATCTCCCGTGTGCCATTCCATTTCCCACGTGTGCCGTTACAGTTTTTAATCTAATTCAATAACGTGGGTCTTGTATTTCGATGCAGCAGTTAAAAGCGAGGTGCCCAGGAGATGGAAGAGCAAATATTTGATTCTTTAAACTACAGTAAAACCTTGGATTGCGAGTAATTTGGTCTGCGAGTGTTTTGCAAGGCGAGCAAAAATTTAAAATAAATATTAATTTGATAAACGAGCGAGGTCTTGCAATACGAGTAGTACGTATACGCTTTGTCTGCCGAGCGTCACGTGATCACAACTGATATACGAGTAATTTGGATTACAAACATGTTTCCGGAACGAATTATGCTCGCAATCCAAGGTTTTACTGTATCTGGATAGAGCTTTAAATGGTACTCCCTCGTATGTGTGGTGGTTTTTCTCCGGGTGCTCCGGTTTCCTTCCACATGAAGTCAAACTCTCATTCATGGAATTGGCCAAACATGCCAATGCAGCACCCTCCTGATATAAAAAAAAAAACTCCGACATTCAGTAAGGTTTTCGTAGGTGAAGGGTATTTTCATTAAAGACAACACGTTAATTTCATTGGTTCTATTAAAAGTAGATTTTTAATAAGTTGAACTTGTGTTTAACATCAGAGTATTTCACACATTACAACGTCTCAACTCGCACACGCAAAGTTGGCAGCTAGGCTGGAGCTGCGCTGTATCGTCATGTCATTTGGTGTTTCACTGCGGCCTGCGTGTTGGGAGTAAGTTATCTGTGCAACCAGCCCTACCTAACACTTGATGTAAGTGATGAGAAATTCATCCGATGTAAGCTGAAAGCAAATTAATCGTAGAAATACTGCCGCACGGAAAGGTGATGTCTCGAGGGCAAAAGGTGCTGTCGTGATAACAAGATCGGACCTCCGATAGTGCAGTGCATGTCACATGACATGACCACACTGCCTTGTTTTAGGCTACCAATTCAAATAATCAATATTGTTCAAGGCCACAATTTTGTATACCAGTTTCATCCGTATTAAGAATCATCAGTACAGTATAGCCATCATTTGCTGTCTCTAAATCACCTTTTGGTGCAGATGATTACCGTTAAATTACGTTTTGTGGGCTTGGGTGCAATCCAGATCATAACAGCAGCACAAGTGTTTTGCGGAGGCTGGTGTTTTTCTCCTGAGACGCCATTACCTTGGTTTTCGTTTCCCTTTTTCGTTCACCGCGTTTCCAGGTTTTGCTGCGAGGCAGAGAACAGGGTCGGGGCGAACGGGGTGGAGGAGATTAAGACGCATGCCTTCTTCGAGGGCGTGGACTGGGAGCACATGAGGTCAGCAGCTGAAGCCTGTGTGGCTTTTTGTACAATTGCAAATACAACGTGGATTCATAGAGCATCCACATACGACCGCATCTGGGGATGCTGGGCAGAAAACGGTGGGCGTATTTATTTTGTCGAGAGAGGTGGTCAGTAATAAGGTCTGTACGAGTCTGTGGGTCTCTACGCAAGTCTGTGGGTTTGTATGTGGGTCTATGAGTTACTATATCACCTGTGTAACTTCCTCTAATCTTCCACCATTGGTGACTAGCTTAGGCTGTACACCTGTGGAAAAACAGCTTCATAGCTCATCGGGTTCTTCCAGCTTAAAATGTCCGTCCGTTTAAGTCTGATACAAAACAATGTGGATATATCGAACGTCTTAATTCCACCAAATCTGGAGACTCTATGCAAAGGGTGGGCATGTTTATATTACAGAGCAATATAGGCATTGAGCAGTTCCCACTGCTCATGAACCGAAACCTCCTTCCATGCGTTTGTCCCACTCACGTGGGGTTCGCTGTCCTTGCCAACCTTCTCCACGCTGCCCTGTCCTGCGCCATCTCTCTTTCCGCTCCTTGGGCCACCGTGTCCGATCGCACCACATCGCGCCCCCCCCCCCCCACCTCTTCTGCCTTCCTCTTGTTCTTTTTCCTTCTACTTGCATCACTTGCACCTTCTGACCCACATAATTTTCCTGTTGTCACTCAACATGACCGAAACCACACCAGCCTTTTCTCTCCCATCTACTCTGTGATTTCATGAACCGAAACCAATTCCTTCTAAATAATGTGGCTATACACTTACAAGTTTCCCATCGTCCAGCCAAAATAGAGAGCGGTCGTACAGGTGTGGTGATGCACACCTCCGATCAAACATCTTAACAGCAATGGTTGGTGTACCACGTAGGTTCGTGAGAATCCTACACGGTGGCCACGGGATGATAGTACAGCAAGTGGGTTTGTGAACATGTGTTTGTGGACCTTTTCAGTGTTATCTTCTCGTGTGTGCATTGTGGGTCTTCTCCAGGTTCTGTGGATTCCTGCCACCTACAAAATACGAATTAAAATGCATATTTATATGCATCACAATACAGGACCCTCTTAAAAAGAATGAGACAGTGAGGTTTTTGTGGATAAGTAAATGATGTTCATTTGATTTCAGTAACAAGGCAATGGTGAGCCAGTGGCTGCATGTGTGCATGAGTTGTTGGTCGTGGCTTTTGCTGCACTCCCCACAATGCAGCCCCAGAGTAGCACACCCAAGCACTATCCAGGCTGAATCCTACTTAGCTTCCGAGATCTGGTGAGATCTGTCACATTCCGGGTGATTTAGTCAATGGAATTATCATTATTATTGGTCATACCGACACATTGGAAATAATGAATCTCACACCCCTTTTAATTTCTGCAATAAGTGCAAATCTAAGTCATTTTGTACTGGCAGTTTCTAGTCACAGCTCTCCTGTCGTCGCCACTCTCCCTTCTCACCCTTGTGTCTCATCCCCCCCCCTCCACCTGCCTCTCTGTACCACCTCCACCAGGGAGCGACCAGCAGCCATTCCCATCGAGATCAAGAGCATCGACGACACCTCCAACTTTGACGAGTTCCCCGAGTCGGACCTGCTGCAGACCACCGGAGGTACCGCGGCCTTTTTTTTTGTATCCGATGTTAAGACGGTGGCCAGGTGACTCAGGCCGTCTGAGTAACTGCCCTTGGGTTTTCTAATTCGGTTTTTCCACCGCCCGTGGCTCAAGTTGGCGACGTTTGGGGGGCGTTGCTGTGGCCTGGTGGTGGCGCTGCGTTCGTCGCCCGTTGCAGAGATTCGCGGTTCCAATCCAGCGGCCTCCCTGGTTATTACCGCGGGTGGAATAATCTTAATAATATGCTAAATAAAAAGAATACCTGCAAATCACTCGGTTAGGATTATACGGTGCCCTTATAATGGCTTGCCATATTACGGCACTATTCACAGTATTATTATTACTAAAGAGCAACATTGCTCCCTACCATGAAACTTGAAACGTAGCCCCGTGATATAAAAATGTCGTGAATACCAAAATGTACTTTATAATTGATTTAAGTATTATTATTATTATCATCATCACGACTGACTTGCTCTTCATCCCTGCCCTGCCCCCCGTCCTGCGAACGTCTGGCGCAGGAAACGAGCAGACGACGGATGCGGAGAGCAAGTACAAGGACTGGGTGTTTATCAACTACACGTACAAGCGCTTCGAGGGGCTCACGCAGCGCGGGCCCATCCCCTCCTCTATGAAGCAGCACAAAGTGTGACGCCCTCCCCGGCTCTCGTGCACACAACGGACCGAGATCAAGATCCCCCGCGTAACTTACACAGGTTTTTGGGGACAAGTGCTGTGTTAGCGAGCACCTAATGAAGGCCGGCACGATGTACGAGTTGGGGTGTGGTGGTGGTGGTGTCAGAACCACGCCCGGCTGCCTTAATCTCCCTCGTGGTGATGTTTTACGCACTGCACCAAGTAGTCATTTAACAACCTAGGGGGTAGGTGTCGAACCGAGTTCAGATATTCAACACTGATGTTAGCCGTGGCCAGTAATCAAACTCGGGTTGCCGTGTTCGTAGCTCTGCGATAATCACTCCGCCACTACCCAGCGTGGTGTTGACCACACCACCCTCTCGTGCGCCATGCCGGCCTTCGTAGATGCTCTTCAACAGCACTTCCCCCAACAGCCTGTGTCTTATCTGGCAGATCTTTGTGATTCGCTCTCGCGTACGCACGCACATGCACGCACAAACGCACGCCCGCCCCTACGGAGACTCCTCCGCTGGCCCCCCGTTCGCCGCCACACTTTCACTCGTGTAAAGAAGAGATGAGATGAAAAGCGACGAGGTTGCAGATGAACGCTCTGCTGAGAAGGGAGGAGGACGGACGTGTGTGCCTACGTTGCGCGGTAGCTGGGCTACGGAGATTATTTTTTTGATTTGGTTTACGTGCGTGTGTATGTGCGTGCATGTGCTCGGATGGTCCTCCGCTGCGTATCACAAAACAGAAGGAAAAGAATGCTAAATCAACGATAACTAATTCCCCCCCCCCCCCGCACTTTTCATGATGGAAATTTAAAGTGCTCGAGGGGTATTTGGATGACGGCGGTTGCTGCTGATGGCGACCCTTTGAGAGTCTGAAATCCGTTATGCTGCTGCCGCTACTGCTGCTGTTACGTCATAATCATGCGAACCAGGTTACCCACAATGTTACATAAGACGAGGGGAAACAAACTTGCACCGCTCGCCTCTAAATGACTTGCATTGGCAAACGCTGGCCTCCCGTGAAGTTTTCGAGGAACGGGAGGATTGCCAAAACGCTTCTCGCTGGCTTTAAAGTCTGTGCGATGCTCTGTCGTGCGATGAACCGAGCCACGAGATCGCTCCGGGGGGATCGGAGCAAGTGAGTCGGCAAGCCGTTTCACTTTCAGACAATTCCTGTGTGTGCAGACGAATTACCGACCAGGAGTTTTGTTTTTAGGAAGGGGCACTATTTGTCACTGTCGTTTTCCAAGCGAGTCCTGTTCCACTGATTATTTGGCTGACATTTAAAGTCTGCGCTGCCCTCATCCCCGACAAAGTACATCTATGACGAATCAGCGATTGATACGTTATTATCTATGTATTCTCTTTTCTTTAACGAGAACGGTGTAAGACTTTTGTGCTGTTATGCTGAAATGTGTACCAAAGCATTTGTAGACGTGCCCCCCCACCCCCCATGTCTCCTCTAATGAGAGTTAGGTTGATCCCCTGTGCCATGAAGGGAACGCCAGATGAATTTCCAGAACCATATTTTAAAGGGTGTAATGTATCCCAAGCAGCTGTTAGCAGGGCTTCCGTGAGGGGGGAACGTTCCACCGAGTGGCGTTGCCCTATCAATCGGAGCAGCGTGGGAGCCAAGGGGTCGTAGGAATCCCTGGCGGTGAGGGTGGACGATTCTTCGGAAGGGAGTGCGTCTCGCCTGCTTCGAGCGTAACGCATGGGTGGGGGAACCTTTCCCTTACCGACGGCCGGATAGAACCTTCAAACGCCTTTGGCGGGCAGCCACACGTGAACACACGACCTTGGCATTATACAATAGCAGCGCAAAAAAGCAACGTGGCGTTCCCCGAGTATAATGAGGCCCATGCAATTGACAGAAGTCGCAGTGTTGCCAGATTGCAAATAATTGTGGATGAGCACCACACATAATGAAGTCGTGGGTAGTATCTGTTCCCTGGGCGATGGGTTTTTGATCCCTGGTGCAACAACATGCGGGTCAGCGTCCGCACGTATAATGATGGGGGGGTGCGGCGGGGATTGGACGTTCCATTCTCCTGACCCAACATCATAACCTGCACCTAATACGGAACTCTTCTCGCAGCTGCGGCATGCACAGGTGGCGGTATCCACCACGGAGCGGTCTATCTGTCCATAGGGGTGTTGGGCAGCAGGGTTGGGCGTTGACATTCGAGGGTCGAGGGGGACCTCTTGGTTGTGTCCGGTCCTTGTCGGTTGACTTGTGGACTTGCCCACAACAATCAACGCAGAATGCCTTAGGGTGTCAAAGCATCGTCACCAAAATCATACCGATTACATTTTTTCGTTAAATTCCCAAATGTGCACCCCCGCCTCCAACATCTCACCTTGCTTATTTTTTTGTTATTTGGAAACATTTTGCTAATATGCAGATCGGAGTTGCTGACTGCGACAGTGAGTGGTGTGACGTTTGTGGTATAAAGGAGAAATTAACTCTTGTCACGCCGTCGCGTGCAAGGGGTCATGTGGAAGTCAATTTTTTTCCTTTTGTTTAAGTATAGCCGCGCTTCGGTATTTTTGCAACGTGAACGCATAATCATTTTAAATTAGTGGGCGCGACATGTGGCACAATAGGTATATTGATGATTATTTGGCTACACTTTAGAGACATGCTTTCGCACAGGATTAATTCACTGGCTTCTTCAACTCGAGAGCACATTTTACTGGATATATACATGTAATGTCACCCAAATATAATAACAAAGCATGTTATATTTTCATCAATGGGGGAGGCCTTCATCAATAAGTGGACAGCCCATGGCTCGTGATGATGATGGACAGGCCTTCGTCTAGCAGTAGATAAACCATGGATTGGCACCATATACAGAATGTCAAACCATCTACCATTTTTCAGAGCAAGTTACATTAAATACGGATGGACAAAGAGAAGAAAATATTCTAAGGTTGTTTGCGCTCGTGTTCAAACTTGTAAAGAATGCCTTCGGAAGGGAGCGTGTTGGGAGTGGGAATGACGTGGCTTGTGCAGTCTCATTGAGTGGACTAATCCATTGACTCTTCTCGATCCCGTGCCTGTCCAGAAGGCCCCTTAGTCGGGCCCTAACTTAATCTTATTTAATTTAACTTAAATGGGGTTCATCTGATAATATCTACCGATGCTCAATGATGGTTGAAATCAGACAGGACTGTCTTACTCTTTAAGCAAAACAAATACGATGAAATTCTCGTATCCCATGTGTTGCTTGAATTTAAGTGGCACACCTCGGTATCCCGTTTCGCAGGACACGATTCGACCAATTCGGCAACACACGGGCGTGTGGGTCAACATCCCGTACATTTGCTGCGTGTTTCTTTTGTTGCTGGTGGTGGCATTTTTTTGGTCGTTTTTATTTTTTCTCGCTTCATGTAATATTTTTTTTACCGTAACACGATATATTTATAATTTTAAACTCCTTTTCAAGCAGTCTTAAGTTGACCGTATTATCCACAGCCGTGTGTGTACTCCTGTAGACTGCCGTTCTCTCGCGTAGACGAGAGTGGCCCGTCCGTTCCTCTCGCGAATGGCTCTCTGACGATCCTTACAACAGGAAGCAAATTTGGTCCGTATCAACACGTGTTTGTTTTTAATCAAATGCATTGTTTGTTTTCTAATCGACTTATCATTTCCTCCTTTTCTCCCATTTCACTGACAGTGATCGCAAACATGTTATCGGTTCTAGATTTGAAGTTTTCGTGACTGCAAGGGTCCATACTCTTTGTTTTTTTTCAGTAAAGTCACGTAGGTCAAAAATACATTAAAATAACGACGTTTCGGAGGCAACACAGGCTTCCGTCTTCAGGTGGCACCGTCACAGCAAAATTACTGTATCACTTGATACGTCGCTACGTGACTTAACCAAAACATGTTATAGTTTTTTTGCTCCCCCCCTCCTCTCAATGGGAATGTGTGTGGCTTTGGTGCGTCCCGAGATGCGTACACAAGGCGCTTTTTGTTGCTAATTGCGCGCCCTCGAAGGCGGAGCGGGTTTTTCCCCCATATGCCGTGTTCTCCTTTGCTATACGTGATATAATTTCGTGGAAGGTACATATTATACGTTAGAGCGGCCTGCTTACATATCGGTGGGAGATGCGGTGGTGTGTGTACGATGCTCACCGTATATATACACACGCTGCGGAAAATACAAACAAATATATGTAATACAGAAAATAGGGAACACGCATTTACTGCAGGGCTATTCAAAATATGCAACGGGGCGTTGTACAGTTATATAATGACCTCCTTGGGTGATGGGGTGGTATTTAACAAAAAAACACACGATAAATAACACAAAAAAAACATTAAAAGAAACTGCCGAGAGAGAGAGAGTTGGACCTGGCGCTTGTTTCGTGAATACGGCGCGCGCGCGTTTCTTTCCGTGAAAGGAGCTGCATCTGTGCGGTGGTTTCGGTGGAGAACGAGAGCAGAGTTCCCCGCTTGACGGTCCCGCGACGACGACGCGACACGCGAGGCTCCTGTGTAGTCTGTCCGCCGTGCCGACGCCTCCGGGTACCTGAAGTGTGTGTGTGTGTGCGCGCTACCGACTTGTAATAACGTTGTACATTCACAGCAATAAAAAAAACACACGTCGTCTCTCTCCATCGAGTGACCCCCCCCCCCCCTGGCGCCACTCACCGATCGCCTCGCGCCTGCGATGCTGGCCACCATCGTAACGCCAGTTCCACTGGTCCACAGCCAAAATGCTTCTGAAATAAATGTCGTCCAACTTTACCAATTGTGGGTCACTGAGAATGAAAATGATGCTCAAAATTGTTGATTGGCTATAGTTTTCCAGATATGCTACTGGCTCAGTATATACGACCCTTGACTTGGTGGAGGATAGGTAAGTTATAAAGGGAAGGGATCTCAATTTAAACCAGGAATGACTAAAATACATCTTTGACTGGATCTATGAATACATCTATGACTGGGTTTGGACAGTACTTGCTTTTTGAGCAAATCAATTAATGATGCAATCTAAACCTGATATTGCGTCATACATGATATTAATTGCATCATGTTATTCCTGCTGAACAATTGCCCTATATCAGCTCTAGCAATCAGTGTTGTGCTCTCTTATTTGTCAGTTTGATTTTGCAAAGGGACACATTTCTGTTGAGCCAAAGTGAGCATAGATGCCTCTTGTGTGAACAAAGCAGATAACTTCTGCTATGTTTGTGGTGAAGTGACTTTTGCATCACAAAAGCGCAGTATAAACACTATGGTTAAGAAAGCCTATCACCTTTATTTTGGCTGCAAAATTGGAGATCAGGACAAGATGTGGGCCCCACACATGCTGCAACACTTGTGCAGCAAATCTTCGCCAGTGGTCGAAGAGGAAATCTATGCCTTTTGCAGTGCCAATGATTTGGGGAGAGCCAACAGATTATATCAGCAATTGTTACTTCTGCATGGCGCCTCCAGTTGGGAATGGTGTATCATAGAAGAAATAGTGGACTGCAATATCCAAACATTCCATTAGCTGTACGTCCAGTACCCCACGGAGAAGGACTGCCAGTTCCTGACGCACCAGAATCATTCTCACTTGAGTCAGACGAGAAAGAGGATGAAACTTCTGGTCCTGAACCATCAAGGTCACGTGGCCCAGATTTTCTCCTATGCTCCTCTGAACCACACCTCAACACAAGACGAACTGAAAGACCTTGTCAGGGATTTGTAACTACCCAAGAGTAAGGCAGAGCTGTTAGGCTCCAGACTGCAGCAATGGAATCTCCTGGCAGGTAATGTTAGGGATTCCATGTTCTATGACCATCAAAAGGATCTTGTCCCATTTGTATTCATGGAAGGTGATCTTGTAGCCTGCAACAACATCGTTCATGATCCAGGTGAGTGGAGACTTTATTGATCCATCGAAGATGAGTCTTAAAGCTGTTTTACTGCATAATGGCAATGTTTTGCCATCAATTCCAGTTGGTCATGCAGTCCATATGAAGGAAATCTGACAACATGAAACAATTCTTGAGGTGCATAAACTATGACCAACAACAGTGACAGCTTTGTGGCGATTTGAAGGTTGTTGCTCTCTTGCTTTGCAGACCGTATACACAAAGTACTGCTGTTTTCTCTGCGAATGGGATCGTCGTGTGAGAGATTCCCACTACATCAAGACAGATTGGCCACTCCGATAGTCATTGGAGCCTGGGAGGAAACGTTTTAAGCATTCACCACTTGTTGAATCAAGGAAGATTTTGTGACCACCGTTACACATCAAGCTGGGTCTAATGAACTTTGTCAAAGCCATGGACAAAACACAAGCAGCTTGCAAGTACCTCCGTGAAAAATGTCCAAGGTTAAGTGAGGCTAAGATAAAGGAAGGTGTCTTTGTTGGTCCTCAGATTCGTGAACTTCGAGATTATGCATTTGACAGTACACTGCGTGGCAAGGAAAAGACAGCATGGAAAGCCTTCCAGTTAGTGGCAACAAATGTTATTGCAGATCACTACAGGGAGTTGGTGGAAACCCTCTTCAAGGCATACAAAAGACTTGGTTGAAACGTCACTAAAGATAGTTTTTTGGCACTCCTCTTGATTTTTCCCCACCGAACTGCGGAGCAGTGAGCGACGAGCATGGCGAGCGATTTCACCAGGACATTGCAACAATGGAGAAACCCTATGAGGGCAAATGTAGCCCATCAATGCTTGCAGACTGTTGTTGGACAGTGACAAGAGATGCTCCATTAAATGAATACAAGAGACAAGCCAAGAAGCGCCGAGTAGACACTGAATAAGTACTAAATTATGTACTAATATATACATAATAGTTTTTTGCCTTTTATTTCATAATACATTTTATTTATATAACCCTCTTGCTGATTTTTAAAGTGTTACGTGAACAAGACAGGTGACGTTATTATGTAAAGCAACCGGGCATTAAGGTGGCATACCAGTGGCTTGCCAGGCGGTACAGCAAATGTGAACCCCCACCTGCTCTATCTGCGATTTATCCAGGTACTCCGGTTTCCGACAGCATTTAAACATTTGACCAATGACACCTTCATATGTAGAGAACTGCAGAGCTCGGGGAGGAAATGTGGCACCGGCTGGCCGCCTTCCCACTGCTCTGGTTCCTCGCATCTCTTGAGTCGTTCTCTCTTTCGCTTCGAGAGTCGAGCGAATCCCGTGCGGCAGCGATAGGTTCAAATGATTATTATGTTGAAGGGATGACACCCTTTTTTAGGACCAATTACATCTGTGCAAAAAGAAAGATCCCCCGTACAGACGTGACAGACTGCTGGGGCAAGTGCTGTTAGCGAGCCCCTATGAAGGCCGGAACAGCATACAATGGGGTGGGTGGACAGCAACCACGCCCGGCCGCCTTTGTCTCCCAAGTCGGAACGTTTACACATCGCACCAGGCACTCATTTGAGGATGCATAGACCTAGGGGAGGCCCACGACCGCTTCGGTGTTGGCCGTGACCAGGAATCGAACTGTTCTTCGGGTTCGTAGCGCAGGGCGATGACCGCGACGCCACCACTCAACCCGCATTGTGTCGAGAAGCGGTACCGAAGCCAACGGCAAATGATCATCGTGCGTGGCGCGTGGGGTGCTCTCGGATCTGGGGCACGGCACAGCGCGCGAGGTTGCGCAACGCACCCCGCGCTTCACCCTCCCCCCAGCTCCCAGTTATTTTTGGTCGCTGTCGTTTCTCACGCAATCCATCGCCCCCCTCCTCCGCCCTCTTGTTCGGTGAGCAGACGGGGGGGGGGTGGTGACGGTAGCACAGCGCCACCCAGCTGCAGCGTGTGGCCTTGGCGCGCGAGGGCCTTGCATGGGGGTTGGTTGTGGGGGGGGGGGCCCTAGAGTTTGCGGCACGGATACAGTGCAGGTGAAGTGGGGTGCTGGGGGGCGGTGGCTGGTTTCGCGCGCGGGGAAAATCAACTTGAAACAAATGCCAGACCGAGCACCTCGTTGATTCGAGGCGTGCACACGCGATCCATCTGTGTGTTGTGGCTTTGGTAATCCGCGGGGGCTGGGGAGGGGGTACCAGTGGTGATGATTTGCATGGGGAGGGGGGGGGGATACCAACAAGTTTGAATACCACAGC
This sequence comes from Lampetra fluviatilis, assembly GCF_964198595.1. NCBI lineage: Eukaryota > Metazoa > Chordata > Hyperoartia > Petromyzontiformes > Petromyzontidae > Lampetra > Lampetra fluviatilis. Next base: position 12,839,129 of record NC_136290.1, read on the forward strand.
TTTCGTGAGATCATACGGAGCTGGCAACGCTGGGGGTCTGGGTTCAATTAGAATCTGCGTTTGAACAGCCAGTAAGTAAACTGGGGGTTCTGAAATGTATAGTGATTTAGTTCCGCTTTAAATACAATGTCTCGCCAGCAACGCTGAATACGGACTTCAATACCCAGCAGTAATTTGACTGGGTAGAGAGTTGAAGGTCTAGATTTGAAGCTTTCGTGACTGCAAGGATCCATACTCTTTGGTTGTTTCGGTAAAGTCACGTAGGTTAAAAAAAAGAGAAAAAAATAAATTAAATCACGACGTTTCGAAGGCAACACAAGCCTCCGTCTTCAAGTGCCCTCACTTGATACAGTGATTTTTGCTGTGACGGTGCCACCTGAAGACGGAGGCGTGTGTTGCCTTCGAAACGTGATTAAATGTATTTGTTTTCTCTCTTTTTTAACCTACGTGACTTTACGGAAAAAACCAAAGAGTATAGTTGAAGGTCTGTCTACGCGTTCACCAATGACGATTAAGAGCCACGTCAAAGTTGGTTCTGTATTTCACGTGGATACATTGCACGTGCTGTATGGGGATTACAAACGTCGGTCACGTTTGTAGCCGGGAGGGTGTGGAAGAGCTGCCCCCTACTCAGTCGCATAACGAGCGTGGGGCAGGCAGGGGGTGCCGTGCCCCCGTGCCCCCCACGGTGACCAAAGCGACGAGTTGGGACACCCCTCTGACAAGCAGCACGAGATTTGTTTTCATCAACAGTGTCAAAGAACGACGACTTATGTGATGATGTGATTAGGCAGGAGGAGCCGCGTAATGTCATAGCCGATGTGCGACCGTGCGAGACTAATCAAATATTGGGGCCCCACCTGACAGATTGCCACACACCCTGAGCTAATAATGTCGTTACTACACCACTGGTAATGTCGTTACTACACCACTGGTAATGTAGTTACTACACTACTGGAAATGTCGGTACTACACTACTGGTAATGTCGTTACTACACCGCTGCAAATGTAGTTACTACGCCACTGATAATGTAGTTACTACACCACTGATAATGTAGTTACTACTCCACTACTCAAAGGGGTCTCGGCTAACGCCAGTGGCAGCCCACGGATGAATTTTCGCCCGAGGGGACATGGAGCGATGAAACAAGCTCGCGTGCAGGTGATGCCAATTGTATAAATGTTGACATCGCAGAATCGTGAGAGATGGCGACGGCGTGGGAGAGTCCTTCATCCAGCAGTGGGTGAACCACGGCTGATGATACAATAACCGAGGATGTATCTTCTTGGTTCTTTCGGTAAAGTCACGTAGAAGGGAAGTAATAAAATAATAAAAATAAAACATAATAAAACAATTCTCACAATTTTATTTTTATTATTTTATTACTTCCCTTCTACGTGACTTTACCGAAAGAACCAAGAAGATGAATCCCTGCAGTCACGAAAGCTTTAAATCGAAATTTAACAGAGGATGGTTTGACGACGTCGCAAGAGATTGGTGCCAGGGTGATGTGGCACTACTTGAGCCGACTGGCACAAGACAGAGGAAAGTTGAAACAAATTACGAAATGTGCAGTGGACACTTACGGGGCTATCTGTCCATGGATCGTGATGATGATGATGATATTTCATAAGAATGAGCACAAATCATGGGAAGGGCCGACTCCTCTCTGACATTCACAAATGAGCAGACAATTCGCAGCCTCCTTCACACATCTGCCCCTGCACATTTAAACAAACTTATTTTTGACCCATCCCATCAGCGTACCTGTCAACCCATACGGTTTAACCGTATTATTGTACAGGGAAATTGAGTTTTCAGGGCCATGCGGCGAACAGCCGTTTCAATACGGGCTTTGTAGGATGAACGCTGAGATTTATAAGGGCACGAGGTGACCAATAAGGTCTGAATTGGTCTGTAATAAAGTAGGGCACTGATTATGGGTTGACAGGTATGCATCAGCCACAGGGCCCTCCCTCTCTTGAGAGCGAACAATTTCAACAACACCACTGTCGTAAACTCCCGACGGGTTTCTACATTGTCTCATCAGGAATTCAACACAGACGCCAGTGTGACCAGGGGCACAATGGGCGTGCCGTTCCTGTACTTAATCACACCAGGCTAGCCCTCCCATGCCTATACAACAAAATGCCACGATTTTAGTTTTATAACATCCTGCTATTAATAAGGGTCATTGTCCGAAACGTCCCCCATGTCCCATTAGAGCAATGTTTCGATTTAAAGCTTTCGTGACTGCAGGGATTCATCTTCTTGGTTCTTTCGGTAAAGTCACGTAGAAGGGAAATAATAAAATAATAAAAAGAAAAATACTAAAATAATTATATTATTATGCTTTATTTTTCTTAATAATAAAATAATAAAAATAAAGCGTCATAAAATAAATATATTATATTTGTATGTTTTATTTTGTTTATTTTATTATTTCCCTTCTACGTGACTTTACCGAAAGAACCAAGAAGATAGAGCAATGTTATTGACGAATGTGCCGACGTTCTGTGTGGAATGGCATCATTAGGTCAATTTAAAGTGGACAGGACAGCACAAAACCACAAACTGCCAATGCGCTGACCCACTTCGACCGCGCACGCCATCACTTGCGCGGCTTACACCCGTTGTGGAGTTGGGGGTCGGGCGATTCCGATTAGCATCATAGATGAATCGGCATCGCGACTCCGAAATGGAATCGTTTCATCACAATCAGGTTTCCATATGGGATTTTATTTGGCATGGAAATGTGAATTAATCTTGATTTGAAGCTTTCGTGACTGCAGGAATCCATACTCTTTGGTTCTTTCCCACCTGATGACGGACGCTTTTGTTGCGCCCGAAACGTCGTGATTTATTTTATGTTATACCTCCGCGACTTTACCGAAATAACCAAAGAGAATGTGAATTAAGAGTCTTCAGAATCCGTGCAATGAAATGACCCCGATGCAATATACGGGATTCTCACGTGACCTATTAAATTAATTGCCATCGGCAGATCGAGTCAGCCAAGCAGGCTTGAGCCTGGATAGTGCGTACACATAGGAGTGCACGTCGTGCAGAAAGAACTTTGCTGTAGGCTGCTGCAGAGCTGCATTCTACGTCCATGAACCCACGTGAATGGTCATCACCGCCTCCATCAACCCAGCGTGGTGAAGTATAGTCAAATGACTCCCGCACGGCGTGGGGGAGACATACCCTCTTCTTGGTTCGTTGGGTAAAGTCACGTAGAAGGGAAGTAATACAATAATAAAAATAAAACATAATAAAATATTATGTTTCATTAAAATAATAAAAATAAAACACCGTGTACTCTGAATCCACGCGTAATTTGTGGACGATTTCAAAATTACTTCTCGTCGACTCGAAAGCCACTCGATGCCGAGATTGCGTAATTTCAACAACAACAATAAATGCCTAGAAGTCCTCTTTGACGTGAAAGCAATTCCACAACTAATAATAAAAATAAAACATAATAAAATATTATGTTTTATTTAAAATATTATGTTTTATTTTTATTATTTTATTACTTCCCTTCTACGTGACTTTACCGAAAGAACCAAGGTGATGAATCCCTGCAGTCACGAAAACTTTAAATCGAAAAAGACATACCCTCGTTCAGCAGTGGAGTGGCAGAGCGCTGTCCAGGTGCTGCACGTGCACAGGGTTGTGCGGTGCGTTTTGGAATTGCTCTCACGTCAAAGAGGGCTTCTAGGCATTTATTGTTGTTGTTGAAATTGCGCAATCTCGGCATCGAGTGGCTTTCGAGTCAACGAGAAGTAATTTTGAAATCGTCCAAAAATTACGCGTGGATTCAGAGTACACGGTGCCATCATCGAGACGTTCAGTAGCGGACTCGGGGTAATCGCTGTTGATTTCTCAAAAAGTTAAATGTGTGGGTGGGACGGGGGGGAACTGCAGGGCAAGGCTCTCCCAGAGAATGCTCCGTAGAGCCACAACACAACGCAAGCAGCATTTCACAAACACAACCTATCATATTGAAAACCAATCCGCGATGGCTTTTGACACATTCCATGCTAATCCGGTAATTGCCAGGGTGTAATTTCTCACTCAATATTTTCTAGGTCGCCTACAGTAGGTGGGACGTGACGAGGATAACCGCAGCCAGAGCTGGATGCGGTGTTCCTGGAGATACAATATATTTGTTTCTGGTATACCGACCCAGCTAAGATTAAACCCCGGACAAAATGAAGCCCTGCTAAATACCCACAATGTTCACTCTGGCTACGTACGGTGCCAAAGAAGTTCAACACACATACAGCACTCCACTCAACTCACGGAAGTAATATCGCGGGCGACGAAATCACAATTCTAGAAACTCCAACAAGAGGGCCCCAACACATCCCAGAGGGAGTAACCAAACCCCATACGACTCATCAGACATTGAGTTTCCAGAACAGGGCAGCAGTTGGAATCGCTACGTGCATCGCCACCACCACCAAAGACAAAGATCCCCCGTATAGTCTGTAACAGACTGTAGGGGCAAGTGCTGTTAGCGAGCAGCGCCGATGAAGGCGGGCACGGCACACGAGGGGGTGGGTGGCCAGCAACCACGCCCGGCCGCCTTTGTCTCCCCAGTGGCGACGTTTACACACCGCGCCGGGTACTCATTTGAGGCTGAGTCGACCTAGGGGAGGCCCAGGACCGGTTTAGATAATTGTCGCCAGTGTGGGTTAGCCGTGAGCGGGAATCGAACTCGGGTTGCCGGGTTCGTAGCGCGGCGTAGCGCTAACCGCTGCGCCACCACTCCCATCACCATCACCAACAACAACAGCCATTCGCCACTAAGTGGCGGTGACGTCACCACGACGCTTGTGCCAGGCCATGTGCACCTTGAGGCCACGTGAAGTGTCGAACGCCCGCTGGCAGGAGGAGGTCACGGGGCAGACCCAGCAGGTGCCACGGGTCGACTGACCGAGATGACCGAGACGACTGGCTGATGCACCACCTGTGCCCCCTACTGTGCCAACTTGCTATGCTTTAGCCACCCGGCGCTCCGCTCGTTGTTGTGAGCGTCGCTCCTCCGCCCTCCATCACCAGCCGCATCTGCGGTCACGGCACGGGAGAGGGAGGAGGAGGAGGATGAACGCGGAGCAGCAACGCCTCCGCGTCGTCCCTGCCGCTTGCCCAATGGGAGCTGCCGCGCGAGTCGACGGGACACGGCGGGTGGCGCTCGCGAGGCTCGAACCCGGCGCTCTCGGAGCCGCTTCTCGTTCCAAACATCGCAGGCGTCGAGTCCCGGCTGCTGCCCTCGGTACAATCGCGGCGGCGGTGGTAGTGGTGGTGGTGGGTTTGTTTGGTGCCGGCTGGACTCGTGCTATCGGCTTCATCGGGCACACGGTGTGAGGTCATGGATGGTACGTGCTTCATCCGATTGTTCCCGCTGTGCGTGCGCTGTCGGTAATTGCGACGTTGTGCATAGTGCGACGGTTGAACGATCCACAGTTACTTAGCGTGCGCGTGTGTGTCAGCGTGCGCGTGTGTGTGGATAGTGTTGTCAATCCACTGCTGGACGACCCGCCTGGCTCTTTGCCACGGTGGTTCACCCGTTCCAAGAACTAACCCCAAGCTCATCCGCGCTCAGCTTCTGCGATGTTGACCGTCGGATCGGGAAAAGCACGCCGGATGATGTGGTTAATGTGCGGCGTGCGTATCGCGTGTGTGGCCACGTTCGTACGTGGATACAGTGCGGTGCGTGTGCTTGCATGTGACGGCTCTTTGGTTGTTGGTGCCAGTGTGAAGTTGCTATAGTTGTTGCAGCGTTGTGAATGGTGGAGCGGTGGCGCAGTGGTTAGCGCTGTGCAGCCGGAGCGGTGCGAGTTTGATTTTTGGCGACGCGAAACATCAGCGGCGAGTCAGAACCTCACTCCCTCCACCCCCCCCCCTTTCGTTGAAACGCATGACCGGAGTGGTGAAGTATGGTCAAACAAACCCGCCACGACTCTTCGCGGCGTCGGGGTGACTTCATCCAGCAGTGGATTGATTAACAGCTGCGCGTTACAGTTAAGGCATTGCGTTGTGTATTCTAATTATGATGCATTTTTTATTAAACAAACCGCTGTAGTCTGCATGGTATTACATAGCCTGTATATTATACACTACTGTATACTGTACTGTGTGTAATAGCATACGGCGCTTTGCCAGTCCACTGCTGCTGGATGATGTCATTGGGGTTGTTTGACCATACTTCACCACTCTGGTCGCCGCCTGTTCTCGAATGGAGTGTTTCCCATGGCAATGCTAATAGCGCAGTGCGCTAACCGCTGCGCCACCGCTCCATGGTAGTATCCACAACAGCATGACCGTGACATTACCGAATGATATCATGCGATGGCCGTGTTGCGTATTATTGACATATGACATTATCATCATGTAGGACGTATCATATATATGGTACACAATGCATTCGCACGGGTAGGGCATTGTGCCTGCACTGTGAACGCATTTGGGTGCTGCAGCCGTGTGAATGAATGGGCCAGCGTGCAGCGGGGCTCACAAATCCAGACGACGATGATTCGATTTTCCGTGGCGGCAGCTGGAACTTTGATTGATTTAAATCCCTCGAACCGTCTCTGTCGCCCAGCACCACAGCCGATCGAGTCGACGGGGGGTGGGTTAAAGCGTGGGTTGCTCCCACCTCTTCCAAGACCTGTGAAAGAGTAGGCCAAAGTACATTTCTAGTGTGGAGGCTTCTTCCGCCGGCAGTGGCGTGAGCGAACAATTTTCAGCGCCGCGCCTTTACCAATTGTACACGCACGTGAAGTATGTACACTGTCATCCTCGTGATTAACCTAGCACCTGGTCAACGTGCTGTACAACATCCAGGCGCCGGCACCAGGGAGGGAGGACATCTGAGATTTGGTACAGAGCCACGGGGTGAGTGCGGATTAAACAAAATTCTCGATTGCCGCGCCGGGGAATCGGACGGGCGACTTGTGCGTTCAAACCACGGCGATAATCCACAGCGTTGTCGCGTGTTTATACGGCGTAGTTCGCACCGTTCTGAACCGCGTATAAAAATACATCTAAGCGTGGACTCACAAGAGCGTACGCATCTTCGGGGCGAATAATCATCTTGGTCCAGCACTCTGCGACATGGCAGCGCCGTAGTTTCACGCTCTATATCAGGGGTCGGCAACCAAAATAACAAGAAGAGCCATTTCTTTCCAATTCGGTACAAAATTCAGTATTTCAAGAGCCGCAATGCATCTGAGTACATACGTACATATCGTCAAGAAGCAGCCCGTAAAGAGCCGCATGCGGCTCCGGAGCCGTAGGTTGCCGACCCCTGCTCTATATATTCCACTCCCCCCCCCCCCATTCATTGTTATTCACACAGCGGTCTGTCTCCTCGAACGCTCGGGGCCAGAGCTCGCAGACGATGTTTGGCAGCGGGAGCATTTAACCCCGACCACTGCGTCGTCGTCTTTCCCCATTATTCATCATGCAGGCTCAGTGCACGGTTGCCACCTCTCCTGGGGGTTTCCCAAGCATGCGTCCTCTTGATAAGGGGGCTGTAAGTCGTCCCGGTGTGTGCGGTCGGTTACCTGTGCAGGTATTCTAATACTAACAACAACAATAACCTAGCCAGCGGTATTCAAAGGGGTTGCGAGCAATTAGAAAGGTGGCGAGTTGAACTCCTAGTTTGGGGTGTTGACTCAGCCCATCATGCCTCCAAGGGTCTGTAAAGTGAGTACTATACAACTTTGTGCTCAAGTCATCAGTCGTTGTTCTATGGAGAGACTCGTCCCCGCCATAGGACTGTGGAATTTCCACCACTGCCTGAGGGCCGTAAGCAGGAGCGGAGCCTCCGCCGCCTTGATGGTCATTTTAGCCAGGAAATCGCGTGGATGTTTTTGTGCCATGTATAAAAATGATGATAAACTACTCAAGACAATGTCATTAATAGACATGTACTATCCAGTATTTATCTGGTATTTTTAGATATTCCACGTCGCATGATATGACCCAGATTTTTTGTTTTGCATCTCAGAGGTGGAAACTCTAGCTCTGTGAATAATGAGTAATCCGCCAAGCTTAGATTTTATATGGGCCCCTTGCCAATACGCATCCCAGGCTATGTTTGCTATGATTTCAATATTATGCACAATGTGGCGCGTGTAGAAGCGATGCTTGTGTGTGTGTGTGTAGGGGGAGCGGTAAGCGGAGTGGTTAGCGCTGCTGATCTGCGCTACGAACCCAGCGTCCCGAGTTCGATTCCCGCTCTCAGCGCCAACACTGGTGACGATCATCTGAACCGGTTGTGCGCCTCCCCTAGGTCGACTCAGTCTCAAATGAGTACCTTGTGTGGTGCGTAAACATCGTCACTGGGGAGACAAAGGCGGCCGGGCGTGGGGTGCTGGCCACGCACCCCCCCCCCTCGTGTGCCGTGCCGGCTTTCATAGGTGCTCGCTAACAGCACTTGCCCCAACAGTCTGTTCAGGCTATACTGGGGATCTTTATCTTTGTGCACGCGGTGGTAAGCTGTTGTATACGTAGTGGTTAGCACACTGCTCTAACATCGGTGACAGTCATTTGAACCGGCTCCGGGCCTCCCATTAGGCCAACAGCATTGAAGGAGGCACGTGCTACGATATGGGAATATCAGCATTGGGGAGACAAAGACGGACGGGCGTGGAGCAGATCGCACCAACGGCTTTTGTAGTCCTCGATAACAGCGCTTTCACCAAGAGCCTGTTAAGCTATAGGGGGGGGGGAGTTTTTATCAGTGTAATGATCATGATAAATAATAATGATGTTTAGTTTATATAGCGTCGTCTTGCATGCACATGGAATCTCTCAAATGCTGAGGAATCACAGACCAAGCTGGGAGGCAGCGCTATCAACAATTGCCCCAGCTCTGCGGTCCTCTACTTACAAAGATGTTTTCAGCCAACCAATGAGTGTTTATACAAGTGGGAGAAAACCCACGCGTGCGAGGGGAGCAACGCTCTATCCCCGTAAGATGGAAACAAGTTGATATTCGCTCGCAGTTTGCTCTGCTGCCATCTCCTGGCGAGCCAGGGTTTGGGCACCTTCGCGAGCCCCCACGGGATGGCAGATTCGCAACATTTTTGTGAGCCACCAACCCTCACTGCCTCCAGTGCTGGATTGCAGCCAACCACGTGCAGAACCACCACCGCACGGGTGGGTCGGGTGTGCACAGGGCGAGTTAACTGCTGGGTATAAATGCAGCTTTGTGCTAAGTGGGTGGCCTATTTAAATCATGCAGACTCTGTTATGATGATGTGTGCATGTCTGGTATATCATTATTATTATCTCGATTTAAAGCTTTCGTGACTGCAGGGATTCATCTTCTTGGTTCTTTCGGTAAAGTCACGTAGAAGGGAAATAATTAAATAATAAAAATAAAACATTGTATTTTATTATGTTTTATTTTCATTATTTTATTATTTCCCTTCTACGTGACTTTACCGAAAGAACCAAGAAGAAGATTATTATTATCATCATCATCATTTAAAAAAATCTAATTCGTGGTCACATTTAAATACTGCAGGCAGTATTGGGACGGCGTGTGTAGGTGTGGTATACGGGTGTGTGCTTGTGTGCAGCAACAGCGCAGCCCTTCGTCAATCCACTGCTTGATGAAGGGCCCTTCCAGGCCGTGCGTGAGCGCTTTGGTGAAGGTTGTAGCATGGAAGTGCAGTACAACAACGGACGCTGCTCCACTGCCCTCCATCACGTAGCCCCGCGGAGGCCTGTAACGCCGCGTATGCATGGTGGTCTCCTTGTCCGAGCGCTGTCCAGGCTCAGTGTCGCTTAGCTTCCGAGATCTGATGAGATCGGGCTTCATTTTGGGTGATTTGGTCATAGGCACGCGAGTCTGACTTGGTCTCAGTAGGCGGTCGCATGAACTCATGCAGACAGTGCTGCGATGGTGTTGTGGCACGTCCTGACATGGATGGATTTCTTTCCGTCTATCATGCGTTCACACTTTGGCCCCACTCACTGCATTAAACTTTGTCAGTGTTGTCTCATAATTTATAACACTCTGCGTTCGTAAATCGTATTTGCTAATCCAGCTCAAATCTATCATTTCATCATCAGCCGCGCGTTATCCACTGCCGGACAAAGACCTTCCCAGGCCATCGCCATCTCTCACGGCCGTGGGATGCAACAATTCACCTAGCACCTGCACGCGAGCTCATTTCATCGCTCCATCTCCGCGTCCGACGTTGCCTTCGGTGCATTCCTTCCTTCAGTCCCCTCCTGTAGTTCCGTTTAAAATGTTTGCTTAAACCTTAACAATTTACAGCACTTTGCCACTCCACTGCGAGACGAGGGCCTTCCCATACAGTGTTGGCGGTTGTGGTTCTTTGACCATACTTCGCCACACTCGCCAGCGTGGGTTGGTGAAGTTGTGGTGGGTGAGGTGGGGAGGGTCGGAGGGGCATCCTCCAATTCATATATCACTCGCCACTGATGTTATCCGTGGCTGGGAATCGAACACAGGTCACCAGGCTGATGCTGCGGTGCTCTTACTGCCGCACTTGTGTAATTGTTTATGCTGTGAACCTTGAATAATTTGTTCCTTTAAACTTTCGTGACTGCACGAATTCATATTGTTGGCTCTTTCGGTAAAGTCACGTAAGTAGAAAATTAAAATAAAATTAAAATAAATTTAAATAAATTAAAATTAGCTTTTATTTGTAATTAATGTTTTTATTTACATTTATTTTATTTTCTATCTACGTGACTTTACCGAAAGAACCAAGGATAAGAAAACTTGCATATTTTGTTAAACATTAGATTCCATATTTTCTGATTGTGGCTGTGTGGGCTGTTGTACCAGCAAGGAGGGGGACATTTATTATTTCTACTACTCAGATCCGTCGGCACCGTCGTTGAAGCTGATGTTTGTTACCTGGGTCGCGAGGTCGGCACTCAATCGGCTTTCTTTAGAAATAACCTCTCAAGATGGCTCTCTGCTTTGCGTTCTTGTCGTACCGCTTCCATTTCCACAGAAGGCCCCCACGTTCTTCAACCACTCAACATTCAGATTTTTTAAGGAACGGAATTCCGTTTTGGTAGAAGCTCCCAGGCACGTGGAGCGAAACGTCGGACATCGTGCCGAACGACAACGCACGGCACGCGGCCCGAAAACACGTTGGAGAGCTGTGCGGCACAACCGCGAAAACAAACGCAGTGACATCCAATCTCAAGTTACCATCCGCATCAGAGCAGAACTGCTCCCTCCACATGCAATAGCAAAAGCCCTGGGTGGTATTTAAGCCTCCAAACCCTTGAAATCTTCCTGCTCAGCGGGTCTGTCGAAATTGTTACGTTTGACCTCATTCGACCAATTATGTGCTTTATTTAACCATGTCACAATGTGGCTTTTTGGCAACGAGGGTATGGAAATGTACAACTTGATATCGGAGACATTTGCTTATAAATGGGTGCAAATTATTTGCAGAACACTAAAAAAATTTAAGCTTTTGAGCTGATCAACCCCACAGCTAAAATGAATGACGAGTTTCTAGAACACCCAGCAACATAACAGCATTTGTTTAATAGCCGTGACTCGACTGATGAGATCCAGAAAGTCAAACTGCTTAAATAAATTCCTTTATGAAACGATTTCGTCTGGAAAGCCCAAAATACAATAACAAAAAATATTGTAACTTAAAAAATGTTTTTTATATAATTTACATTAAATTTTTATTCATCATAAAAATTTGAATAAAAAACGGAATAAGCATACAATTGAGCATAGAATTACGGAGATTCCTGAGTGGTAACGTGCCTTCGTAAGGCGACTGATCTGTTAATTGGGTGAACGGACACGTCCCAGATCACCGGCAGGTCTGGGCAGGTGCCTGGTTACGTGTGTAATGAGCGACTTCTGAGACACGTTTCTTATTTATTTCTCACACTCGAGCACAAACACTGGGCGATATATAGAAACGTATCTACAAAGCTACACACAGCCGACCTTTTGACACAGCCCCATCGTCGGCGTCTAACTACACAGCTGGCTGACTAATGTAGCGATTACAACAATGGCAGCCGTGCAGGAGATCGGCCAAGCGGACGGACGACGAAGAGAGATGACGGCGAGCAGCGACGCGGCCAAGACCCGGGACCCCGCGACAGCTCCGAACCTTTGGTCACGTCCCCCCTTTATACTTCCCGGCGTGGCCAGGCTCCGCCTCTGGCCACGCCCTCTTCTAGAACCTTCGAGCAGGTTCCCTGAGCTTCCGACTGACCCCGCCTGTTACCTTTAACCCAGACACGCCCCCCTTGTAGTTGGTTATTATATAACACGCCCATACCCGTAATTACCCCTCCTGGCCGACAGGTGGCACCCTGTCATTACACAGGTATCTGGATTACACACAGTACAGACGGGTCTGTACCCCACACACAAAGACAAAGATCCCCAGTATAGCCTCAACAGACTGTTGGGACAAGTTCTGTTAGCGAGCACCTGTGTAGGCCGGCACGGCACACGAGGGGGTGGGTGGCCACCACCGTGCCGGACCACCTTTGTCTCCCCAGTGGTGATGTTCACGCACCGCGCCTGGTACTCATTGGAGGCAACTTAGGGGAGGCCCAGGACGGGTTCAGATAACCGTCACTGGTGTTGGGTTCATAGCGCAATGCGCTAACCGCTGCACCACCGCTCACAATGACAGGCATCGGTGATGTGGATGTGTGCGTGATGCTCATAACAAGGGGCGGTTTCTTCATTAGGGCGATTGGGCGACGCACCACCAAGCTCATTCAACCACAGAGTGACGTGAGCCGTTACTGTGCCTCTGGATATAGTCCAATCAGCGTCATGTCACGTTCTGTGGAGTACCGCCTCTTTTTGGGCGATTTCACTCCGGCTGAGAATCGCCCAGAGTGTTCCCATAGACTTACATTCAAAGATGTTTTTTTTCGAACGGCAGGCGCTGCAATGCATTCTCTATGGCTGCCAGGAGGGCTCGCACTAACGTGCTTACGTCATCATACGTAAACACGTTTCAGTCAACAATATTATTTGTCGCCACCTAGTGGACTCTTTCATAAAAGAAACTGAGTGGATTGTAATAATAGTGAGTATAGAAACAAACAAGATGTATTGTAAGAGTCACTTTATTTTTCATTAATATTAAAGAAGTGAACTTGCCTTTACATGCTTAAGCTGTTAATTTATCCATTACATGGGTGGACCTTATCCTTATCAATCATCCAGACATTTGCCCCCCCTGAGAGATTTTGCAGGAGCCGCCACTGCTCATAACACTGAGTGGAGCGTCGGGCGGAAAACACAGCGAGGTGCATCTGCTAGTTGTCTTAGTCAACCCATAACCCCTGGGTCTGTCCTGTGACCTCCTGCACCTAGACTGGCACAATAGTCAACCCATAACACCTGGGTCAGTCCCGTGACTTCCTCCTGCCAGATAATCTTTGACACTTCACGTAATAGTCTTAAAGTGTACCTAGCCTGGCACAAACGCTGTGGTGACATCACCTTTTAGTGCTGCCTACTGTTGTTGTAATGTGTGTGCGCATTGTTACCACGTTTGAATATAACCTTGACATTGAACCGGTGATTAACTCCATTTTGTGACAATTGTTGTTTTCTAGAAGCTGATATTTTTTGCCATTGATGATGGTGATGTTCGTGACTCCTCTGGTGGTTGCAGTGATAATACAACGCCAAGTTGCCATTGCGAATATCAAGGGACGATGATAACGATGTTGACAGCAGCGGCAATGATGATGGTGAAGACTGACGATGACGACGACGACGACATTATTACGTCTCTCCCCAGGTGACCTGCTCGCGGAACAGGGCTTGGATGTCTCCTCCACGGTTGGGGGGGATTTTTCCCCCGGCGGGGGCGGCTTGGGGGGCCTTGGCAGCAGAGGAAGTGGGGTGCCGAGGTCGCTCCCTTCGGGGGGCTCGGTAACGATGGGCCCTGGCGTACGAGTCGTGGGGGGGGGCGGCGGCGTTTTCCCGGGAGGCGGCACCCCCCCAGATTTCGTCGCCGGCAATCTGGCCGAGCTGGCGCCCGAGAGTTCAGGGTACAAGCGCAAGAGCAGCTCGGTGGACTACCCAGAGTGAGTGTCGCACGTTCACTACACACCCTGTCACTCACCTGGTCACCCACACACCCACCCAGTCACTCACCTGTTCACCCACACACCCACCCAGTCACTCACCTGTTCACCCACCCACCCTGTCACTCACCTGTTCACCCACACACCCACCCTGTCACTCACCTGGTCACCCACACACCCACCCAGTCACTCACCTGTTCACCCACACACCCACCCTGTCACTCACCTGGTCACTCACACACCCACCCAGTCACCCACCTGGTCACACACCCACCCAGTCACTCACCTGTTCACACACCCACCCAGTCACTCACCTGTTCACTCACCCACCCTGTCACTCACCTGTTCACTCACCCACCCACCCAGTCACTCACCTGTTCACCCACCCACCCTGTCACTCACCTGTTCACCCACACACCCACCCTGTCACTCACCTGGTCATCCACACACCCACCCAGTCACCCACCTGGTCACACCCACCCAGTCACTCACCTGTTCACTCACCCACCCAGTCACTCACCTGTTCACCCACACACCCACCCTGTCACCCACCTGGTCACACACCCACCCAGTCACTCACCTGTTCACTCACCCACCCTGTCACTCACCTGTTCACCCACACACCCACCCTGTCACTCACCTGTTCACTCACCCACCCAGTCACTCACCTGTTCACTCACCCACCCACCCAGTCACTCACCTGTTCACCCACACACCCACCCAGTCACCCACCTGGTCACACACCCACCCAGTCACTCACCTGTTCACTCACCCACCCAGTCACTCACCTGTTCACACACCCACCCAGTCACTCACCTGTTCACTCACCCACCTACCCAGTCACTCACCTGTTCACTCACCCACCCAGTCACTCACCTGTTCACTCACCCACCTACCCAGTCACTCACCTGTTCACACACCCACCCAGTCACCCACCTGGCCACACACCCACCCTGTCACTCACCTGGTCACCCACACACCCACCCAGTCACCCACCTGGTCACACACCCACCCAGTCACTCACCTGTTCACTCACCCACCCTGTCACTCACCTGTTCACTCACCCACCCAGTCACCCACCTACCCACCGACTGGCTTGCTTACTTCATTCGTCTCAGTGTAACACTGGCATGTCGTTCGAGCTGTTCATACGATTTCCATCAATCGATTCTCACTCGCACAACGTGAGCCCCGAAATCGATTTTTATCGGCGCTTCGTTGCATGCGCCCAGTAAGAACGATCCAAAGTCAATATTAACTCAACGCAAATTCGGTTCCTATCGCCCCATGAGCCACCATAAATGATTCCATGTATTTTGAGAGTCGAGGTGATTATTCTGGGCGAGTGTGCGATCAGGCCCAAATGCCAAAAACGCCAAACGGCCAACAACAAACAGCACTGTCAAAGTTGTAACAGATAGGAGTAAAACACGTTTAATGAGGTTAGTATTAGAGCAAGAAACGATGGGAGTGAATTCCAAAGTGGAGCAGTGCAATTTGTACGTATTTTTGTTGAACTTCTTTCGAACTGTTCGTAGCCAACCGTGCTAATCGGAAGTGTGTCAAATTTAATTGTGCACCTCTCTCGAAGATACTTTGTGTTTTTCCGCAAAGTACGGTTAATCCTCAACCCAGATAACCTGCCCGCAGACCATAACGGGCTGCCTTGTAGGGCGAACGGACGCGTTCAAGGCTGCCCCAGGTGCACGCCCTTTTCCGTCTGTTGATCTAAGACCACCGTAGGTCACTGCCGTGGGAGTGTCGATGCCACCGCTGACAACAACCTGCCATGTCGTTCTCAATTTCAGCCTCATGGACGTTGTGTTTGAGTGAGTAAGAGAGCGCGAGCTCCCCTCTTCGCTGCTCGTTCACCTTCGACGAGTGTCCGTGGGGCTCCCGTGGTGCCGGGTTACAGGGCACGGCTTGGTGTGAAGCTGGTGGTTAAGGGGCTTGGGACACACTTGAGCCGTCACCTCTGAAAAACCTGGGTTTGAGTACGGGTCTCG
This sequence comes from Lampetra fluviatilis, assembly GCF_964198595.1. Taxonomy (NCBI): domain Eukaryota; kingdom Metazoa; phylum Chordata; class Hyperoartia; order Petromyzontiformes; family Petromyzontidae; genus Lampetra; species Lampetra fluviatilis. Next base: position 12,855,239 of record NC_136290.1, read on the forward strand.
GACACTCGTTATTAAACCGAGTCGATGGCCACAGCCCGGTCACCGATGGCCACGTATTATCAAAATTCCATCACGTCGCAATGGGGTTTCTGCTTCATGTGGCTGCATTTGAGATTTGAGAATTTGGGAAACCATATCGGTTTCACTGCTCGTGAGCTGGCGGTCTCAGCTGGGCCACCAAAAGACTGCACATGGAAAAAAACATCTGTGTCAAATTTGGATCTCTGCTTCATGTGGCTAAATGCTAGATATGAGAATTATTTTTTAAAATTAAAGATTGGATTGACTGCCATGCCACGACAGTTCCTCTCTCGCACCCCCCCCATCGAGTGAGGATTACAAAACGGTCACTCGAAGACATCTCAGATGCAGTTCCCTGAAACCCCCTTCCAAGGTGCCGCTCTGGAACCAAAGGTGACGCTTTATCGCGAATATTGCGAATGGACCCCGTGTCTCACGACGAAAGTTAAGCCCCGAAGCAGAATTGGAATAAAATTTCCGAAAAAACACGACTCGCTCTTTGCTCTAAGGTTTCACACTCTTGCTAATGCCACCGATTTCTCGCGCCCTCTGCTTGTGGGTGGTGGTGGTGGCGGTGGTGGTGGCGGTGGTGGTGGCGGTGGTGGTGGTGGCGGTGGTGGTGGTGGTGGTGATGGCGGTGGTGGTTGGGGAAGCTTGGCTTTACTTGCCGGTCGCTGCTCTTCTTTCTCTTTCGCCGCATGAGTTCATTTATCCCTCTTTTTTTAACCGGGACAATTTCTGAGGCTTAGCGCGATTGCACGTGGCCGCCTTGGTTTAATTGCGCAAATCGCGCCTCTACTTTTGTGAAATACATGGGGGTGGGGGGGGCGCCCGTGTGGGAGTGTCGGACTTTCACAGCGATTCGTTGAGAGAGGGCGAGAGGGCGAGAGGGCTGGGGTGAACGGGTCAGGGGGAGCTCCGCTTCTTCCCATGATCAGCGTGGTACCTGCTGTCACAATCTGGATGCCGCGCCTCGCTGTAAGGTAGCGAATCTAGAAAATTACCAAATTATCCCCAGGATTCCGCCCTCCAATGCTTGGCACGGGTTCCAGTGGCTGGGTCTGGAAGGCCCAGCACAGGCATTGATGTGTAATTGCTCACGAAATACGACATATTGATGCGTTCACGTAGTAAGATGTTAAATATCTTGTGTGAGGTGACGAGTGGAGAGGTGGCGTGGTGGTTATGAAACTGATGAGCTGAGTTTGATTTCCGGCCTCGATCAGTATCAGCGCCGAGTGACGTCTCAGCCGGTCCTGGATCTCCTCCTCCTCCTTTACCAACCGCATCAGAATCTGCATCAGAATCTGTATTTATCCTGGAGCAATCCGATGAGCTATGAAAGCTCCTTTTCACACATGTCCAGTAGTTGGGGGTCAAACAATGCCCATGATTGAAAGGTGTGAAGATGTCTTCATCCAGCAGTGGATTGACACGGTGGCGAGATGTTGACTACCTCGCCTGGTATACAAGATATCGTGTGTTATATTATATAAAGGTCATGTAAGGTCCCATGCAGAGACATCGTATTTTTTAAAAGTCTGACAGTCACACTTTAGTGAATGTCAATGTAAAGTAGTTTTTCCCATAAAAAATGTAATATTCCAAACTCATATCAAGACGGTTCAAGACTCAAAGCCTGGGCGTGTATATACAAAATTACTGCAGTTTTTGTTGTTCGTTTTCGAGAGCGTATCTCTGATTGTAACAAGAGCATCCTGCAGAAGGCCAATCGCGCAAACGAGACTCAGCCTGGTCTCTCGACTTCTCAACCCGGGTTAACCAAAAACGAACTCGAAGCTCGAACAACAACAAAAAACACCACCGGCTGACCCACAAAGAGCGCGTCGCGACTCGCCCACGCTCGGAAGGCACGGACTTGTTGGTGCCGACGTCCACGAACCGGAGTAGTCGTGCCACGAGGTGACGCGCCAACGGGGCCGTTTGGGAGCTGCGACGGGGCGTTGGTTGCCGAGAGAATTACGCAAAGGGGCGGTTTGCTCCAACGGCCGCCCGTCGGCTTCCATACCGCCGATTAAAACTATTATAAACAATTTATTTTTTTATTTTTACCAGGTAAGGCCCACTGAGCTACTGATGTAGCTGTTTCTCTGAAGCGACCTGGCTATCACAAGTGATAGCTCAACGAAGTGGCTTCATCATCGCTTGGAAATGTATAGCAGCAGTCAAATACTATGAACGCGTGACGTTGATTCTCAATGTGGAGGGAAAAACCAGAGGACCTGGAGTAAAATTCACATTACCACGGGGAGGGAGACACAAACTCCAAATACACAGGCGTCACGGGCGAGATCGAACCCACGATCTCTTGTATACCAGGCGAGGTAGTCAACATCTCGCCACCTTAGCGGCCAGTCACTAAAGTGTGACCGTAGTTAACATACCGCCGATGAAACACCTTCACAGACAAAACGCGTGTTGGGAGAGCGTGTCAGCGGTGCGTGCGTACGCGCCATTTCCCCGAACTAAAGTTTGTTTTGTTTTGTTTCGTCCGACCTCTTCCGTTTCTCAGCAGCGATGGGTTGGACACGGAGTTCGATGCGGACGATCAGAGCAGCAGGTGGGTAGAGAGCGCAGAGAGTCACTGCCCAAGATCCCCCCCGAAGATTCATCCCTATCATCTCACAACGGTGTCACCCTGGTACATGCATGCACACACAGCAAGTTGCCAGCTATGGGACCAGCCCCGCCAGCCCTTGCCTCTGCCCGGCAGGAGCCTCACTGTACCTGCAATACTCTTTGGTTCTTTCGTTAAAGTCACGTAGGAATAAAATAAATTAGATCACGACGTTTCGGGCGCAACACAAGCGTCCGTCATCAGGTGGGACAACCACAGCAAGATACAAGCAGCTCTTTTGCCCACTTCACCAATTGTTTTTTGCTGTGGTTGTCCCACTTGATGACGGACGCTTGTGTTGCGCCTGAAACGCCGTGATTTAATTTATTTTATACCTACTTGACTTTACCGAAAGAACCAAAGAGTATGGATCCCTGCAGTCACGAAAACTTCAAATATAGATTGTACCTGCAATGCCACTGAAAAGCTGCTATTGCTTAATGTTTAATATTCAGGTTTTGTTTTCGTAACGCTTTACAATGAAGGTTGAAGGCGTTAATGCATTGGCTTTGTCCAATACGAACGACATTTTTGGCTACACCTGCGTGGCTTTTTCGGGACACTAATTCAAGAGAAAGCCGGACAAGTCTATGAAAGGGTTTCCCCAAAACTTGGTGGTAACATAAAACAAACCAGAGCTAAAAGGATTCGCCCTGCTGGCCAAGGTGGTGATGATGTCATCATGCGTGGGTGTCATCTCGCAAAGTCACTCGCCTCCCCTGCCGGCCAAGTCTCGGACACGTGACGTCACCTCGTTGCGCGGCTCGGAATGGTGATTTTATCATCGCTATCGAAGCGAACGCACGTTGGAAAGCGTTACGGAAATCCATGCATTATTTTTCTCTCCCCCTTGTTTTGTTTTTATAGAGGGGAGAGTGGTGACCATCCTTCCAAACCCAAGTACTCGAGGTGAGTGCATCATCGTGACCCCTAACAATTGTCGATTCGTTCAATTATCAACTAGCATCGATTCGGCGATTAAAAAGTGTCGATTCTCACGCCGCTTTGGCTGAGTGACTGAGCTGGCATCGCTGAGATCCTGTTTGTCGAATCCAGGCAGCCGCTTGTGATTATACGCGGCTCTGCGGTGTAGCGAGTTGACACAGTCACAGCCGCCCATTCACCGGTGATTGCACGCAATGATCCATCACTTTAAACACATTCCTGCGGAGGGAGCTGGTAGGAACGTTGGGTTGCTCGGTCAATGGCCAGGGTCAACGGCGGCGTGGTGTATTCCGCAAATATGGCCGACTGTGAGGGCGGGCACAAGCCGGCGTGAGTAGGTTAAACGTTGAGTTTTATAAGGGCACCACGGGGTGACCAGCCCCTCCCCACCCAGCCCCACCCCTCCCACCCAGCCCCACCCTCCCCACTCAGCCCCTCCCCACCCAGCCCCTCCCTACCCTCCCCACCCAGCCCCTCCCCATCCTCCCCTCCCCACCCAGCCCCACCCTCCCCACCCAGCCCCTCCCTCCCCACCCAGCCCCTCCATGCACGACGGACACAATAATCCCCTGTGGGCTGGTGTAACCAGGAGGTTCCTACCAGTATTTAATGTATGCACTTACTTTGGCTAAATCCCAGCCCTGAGAGAGTGGATTTGTTGTGCCGTAGAACCGTGAGAGACGCAAGCGGCAATAGGGGGAGCCCCTCATCCAAAAGTGGATTGCTCATGCCTGATGATGGTGATGATGATAACCCATCCGCCTTTTCTACCCCACATCTTTCTCTTCTGCTGTCTGGCCTCGCCTCTCCACATCATCATCGTCATCATCGTCGTCTTCATCGTCGCCATCGTCATCTTCGTCGTCATCGTTATCATTGTCGTCTTCGTTGTCATCGTCATCGTCTTCATCGTCGCCATCGTCATCGTCGTCGTCATCGTTATCATTGTCGTCTTCGTTGTCATCGTCATCGTCTTTATCGTCGTCATGTTCATCGTCATCGTCGTCGTCATCGTCATTGCTGTGCCACGCCGCATCGCGTCGCAGGGAGGTGCACAGCCAGATCGAGCGCCGCCGCCGCCTCAAGATGAACCACTACATCGACGAGCTGGAGCAGATGGTGCCATCGTGCCGCGGCATGCAGCGCAAGCTCGACAAGCTCACCGTGCTGCGCATGGCCGTGCAGCACATGCGGGCGCTGCGCGGTACGGCGGATGCTTTTGGTTGGGGAAAAAAAAAAACTTGAACACGTGGTAGGCTTTCGCGACCAATATCATCCATAATCGAGGTTTTTCGGTTGGATCGCGTAAATATATATATGTGTCGTTAAAACCCGCCACCACCCGACACAGCCAACTAGTAAGGGTTGTCACGTAAACAGAACGTGGCCAATTCGTCACTAGTACAGCACTAGGGTTTCGTGTAGTGTATATTAGTATATAGTGTAGTGTATAGTAGTGTAGTGTATAGTAGTGTAGTGTATAGTGTATAATACTAGTACAGCACACAAGTTGTGTGTTGGAGAGCCAAGCCGCAACAATTACAATCTGAGTACGACGTTTCGCCAGTTATTACAACCAGCTTCATCAGGCGACAGCCAGATTTCTGGAGAAGTCCACCTGTTTCGTTCCCTATACAGAGGCGTAGATGTGGCGACCACACCGAAACTGTTTCAACGGAGCTCCTCCCGCGTGTGCGCTGCCTTGCCCACAGGATCCACGACGGCCTACACGGAGGCGAACTACAAGCCGGCCTTTCTCAGCGATGACGAGCTACAGCACCTCATCCTGCGGGTGAGTGGTGGCTCTCTGCGGCCTCCTCTGGCTCGTGAAAACCTCACCTCCCCTCCCTGCCGCCGCCGCCCGGTCTCCGTGCGCCTCGCCGGCGATATCATCTTCTTGGTTCTTTCGGTAAAGTCACGTAGAAGGGAAATAATAAAATAATAAAAATAAAACATAATAAAATACCATTCTCACAACGTTTCGGCCACAACGCAAGCAGTCGTCCTCAGGTGAAGAACACGGCTGTCGGATATTTGACACTCGCAAGCCCTCGGACAGTTGCCCGGCCGTTCAGCCGTACTTCGCCGCACCGTTTGCAGCTCCGTTGTCACGCACGACCGATGTTGGCCGTGGGCAGGCGTTGAACCGTCGCTTCTCATCACTCAAGTCGCGAATGTTTACTGCACCGTGAGATAAGATGCAAATTGCGTCGTCCGAATCGTGCGTCTGTAGAGTTGCGGTACGAGTAACGTGGTCGTCTGGCGAACCCTGCACCCCCCCTCATGTGCCCCCCCCCCCATGCCCCCCCCCCGTCTCCTGTGCCCCCATGCTCACGACGCTGGTACCACCATGAGCAGCAGGCTTCGGACGGATTCCTCATTGTGGTCGGTTGCGACCGAGGCAGGATCCTTTTTGTCTCCGAGTCCGTCTCCAAAATCCTCAGCTTCTCGCAGGTAAGCTCCAGTGCCGGGCCGACGTAGTCCTAACAAGGATGAGAACAGTCCACACGTGTCTCTTTGTCTCTCCGAGTCCGTCTCTAACACCGTCGGCTCCTCACGGTAGCTTCCAGCGCTCGCCAGCATCTTGTCCGGTGACGCTGAAAGGCGAAGGTCAAGAGGTCGACGCGGCCGATGCCGATGATGCCACCACGGTTTGCCGGCGCTTCCTTCTGCTAGATCGTGTGGTTGCTGCGAAGTCGACGCCCTGAGTCTGAGATCGAGTCTCATTTACCATCCTCGCCGCCACTACTCGTTGGCTTTGGTCTTCCCCTGGCGACAAGGTTAACGTGTCCTTTACGGACCGCTCTCAACAGTTGTGCGTGTGTGCACGTCGCACACGTGTGGATATTCTGTGCGTTAGTGAATGTCGTATACTCCTGGATGGTGCGTGTTGTCCAAGCATGTTGTGCGTGTTGCGTGTTATGTGTGTGAATCCATGCACGCAGTGCGCCGGGTGGCTAATATGCAACAAGGTTGGCACAGCGGGGAGCACGGGTGATGCATATATTGGTCATCTCAGTGAACCCATAACACCTGGGCCTGTCCCGTGACCTGCCAGCAGCAGCAGCGAGAGCCTTGCACACGTCACGTGACGCCAGCGCCACTCAGTGGGGAATGGCGGCTTGCCGTTGTAGTTGCACACACGTGCTGTGTGTGTGTGTCAACATGTCCTCGTGGGGAACGCTTAGCGCACTACGCTACTAACCCAGCAGCGGCGACCCGAGTTCGATTCCCGCTCACGGCCACCAACACCGGTGACGATTATCTGAATTGGTCCTGGGCCGCACCTAGGTCGACTCAGCATCAAATGAGTACTTGGTGCAGTGTATAAATATCGCCACTGAGTGGTGTTGGCCACCCACCCCCTCGTGTGCCGTGCCCGCCTTGATAGGTGCTGCTCGCTAACAGCACTTGCCCCAACAGTCTGTTCAGGCTACACGAGAGATCTTTGTTTTTGCTGCACACGCGTGTTGTGCCGTGCCGCGTGCATGTTGCCTCTGCGAATGCGCATAGAGTGAGCTGGTGGGACAGAGCCTTTTCGACTACCTGCATCCAAAGGACATTGCCAAGGTGAAGGAACAGCTCTCGTCCTCCGACACGGCTCCCCGGGACCGACTCATCGACGCCAAAAGTGAGCACGGACACAGCCGGCGTGCGGCAGCATTCATCATCATCGACGACGACGATGATGGCGTCGATGATTACAATAACGAATACGACGATGTTGAATGGCTATAATGATGACAACGCTGATGGGTGCAATGATGATGATGACGGCGATGATGGCGGTGATGATGACGATATTACGATGTTCACGAATACAATGACAATATTGATGGATCTTGTTGGTTCTTTCGGTAAAGTCACGTAGAAGGGAATTAATAAAATAATGAAAATGAAACATAATAAAATACAATTCTCACGACGTTTCGGCCACAACGCAAGCAGCCATCCTCAGGTGAAGAACAGGTCTGGATGCAATGATGATGACGGTGACGATGAATACGACGACGACGGTGATGCGTTCGAATCAAACGAGGGTGGCGATCGTTGCAGCGGGGCTGCCGGTACGCACGGACGACGTCCACGCCGCGCCGTCGCGCCTCTGCTCCGGCGCGCGCCGCTCCTTCTTCTGCCGCATGAAGAGCAACCGGCCGTGCGCCACCGTTCGCCCGGACGAAAAGCCCTTCTCCACGACCTCCTCCTGCTCCAGGAAGAAAGGTCGGCGCCTCCCTGTCTCTCTACCACTTTCCCCCCCCGCCTGCCCGCTCACTTTATCGCACCGGTGCTGTTTGTTGCTGGCCGCTGGGTGTTGTGGCCCAGTGGGTATGTGCGTGTGTGTGATCAGATGTTCCGTAACTTATTTTGACACCGGACACACATTGGGGCCTTGCATCCCAGAGCGTCTCATCATCAGGAGTGCGTGTAATTGTGTTGTCGATGCCATGGCCTGGGAGCGGTCTCTCGCGGTGACGTCATTATTCCCTCGTTATCTTCATCATCATCATCAACATCATCATCAACATCATCAACATCATCATCATCACCCTTATAGATGGACTTACGTGGCTACAACCGTGAATAATAAAGCGAAGAGCGTACTTGGTAATGCCCGCGCGTGTCCACAGATCGCAAGAGCTTCTGCACCGTGCACTGCACGGGCTACCTCAAGAGTTGGCTCCCGGCCAAGGTGGGCCTCAAGGAGGAGCAGGAGAGCCGGGAGGCCCCACACGGTTCCTCGGGGGGGGCGGCGGCGGCGGCGGCGCCGGCGGCCGGCGGCGGGCCACAGGACGGGCCCGAGGCACCGGGGCTGGCCGGAGGAGGTCCCCTCGCCAGCCCGCTCAGCTGCCTGGTGGCCATCGGCAGGCTGTACCCGCCCGCGGCGCCGGCTGGGACCGGCGGCGTCGCGGCCGCTTCCGGCTGCGCCCGCCGCAACGGGGGCCCCGGCGCGGGCGACGCGGCATGCCGGTTCGGCGGCACCGCGACGATGCCGGGCGGACGAGGATTCTCGGGTGGCGCCGGCGCCAGGCCAGGGGAGATCCGCGTCCGCGCTGCCGAGTTCGCGTCCCGGCACGCGGTCGACGGGAAGTTTGCGTTCGTCGACCAGAGGTTTGCCGCTGCCCGCACAATCTCCGCTGCTGAGGATATAAACCCGGGTTGATGGGCTTCGAGCGCGGCGCTGTTCCGCGCACGCAAATGCAAAGTAATCGCCGCGTGCGGGATTTCGATCGATGTTCTTTTGGGTGCCCGGGATCGGATACGAGTCGACGAATCGGTGCGAGCCTGGCACGTGGCTGAGCGAATTTTCGTCCCGCGCGTTGACGCCGCCGTCTGTGGCAGGGTGACTGCGCTGCTCGGGTACCTGCCCCAGGAGCTGCTGGGCACCTCGTGCTACGAGTTCTTCCACCACGACGACCTGGCGCACCTCGCCGAGAGCCACCGCCACGGTACCGAGCGCCCGCGTCCCGGGGTTTAGACTAATAGAAGGAGTCGCGGTCATTTTCGATCGCTGTGTTTTGGGGCCAGGGGAGTAGCAGCGGATATGTAAAAGCAGGCAGAGGGCCTACCAGCTTACCGTGCATCTCGATTGATCACCCTGAATATTCTGCAACTTCATACTGTTTTTCCCCACTGAAAACGAATTTCTTTAGAACTGAAATGAAGTTCTACAGCAATAACGGTACCAGATCCTGCCACCCAAACACGAATGCCAATGTCCGGACTGTCTGGATTCAAACTCAGATAGGTGGCAACTCGGCCGAACTGCTTTTGTGTTTCCTTTGCTGTCCTTTCCCGCGCACCTCCGATTAGCACGGTTGGCTACGTACGGTGCGAAAGAAGTTCAACGAACATACGTACAAACATACGTCGAGCCGAAGCTGTGTTGGGGTCATACCGAGGTCGCCCTGGTTGTTGTTCCACCGCAGAACCCAGAGTCGTGGCGCTGACATCATGCGCAAGCGTATTGATGACGAAATGTGTCTGCGTATTAGTGTCGTGTGTGTGTTAGTATCGTGTGTGTGTGTGCGTGTTAGTCTCGTGTGTGTTAGTATTGTGTGTATGTGTGTGTTAATCTGGTGTGTGTGTGTGTGTGTGTGTTAGTCTTGTGTGTATGTGTTAGTCTCGCGTGTGTGTGTTAATCTCGTGTGTGTCTTAGTCTCGCGTGTGTGCGTGTTAGTCTCGTGTGTGTGTGTGCATTGCGAGCGCGTGCCTCCCCGCGGTGCGGGTACCACATGAGCTGTGCGCGCGGCTGCCGTCAGTGCTGCAGACGCGGGAGCGCGTGACGATGGGGCCGTACCGGTTCCGCTCGCGCGACGGCTCCTACGTGGTGCTCCGCAGCCAGTGGTTCAGCTTCCTCAACCCCTGGACCAAGGACGTGGAGTACATCGTGTCCACCAACACGCTCGTCTCGTGAGTGCCGCGGACACCCGCGGCGAGTCTCCCCGCTCGGCAACAAAGTAGTTTTGTCGAGGGCATGGGCCCCACTTCCTCCAAATCGCCATTGGTTGTTCCATCGGTAGCTGGCCACGCATTTCTTAGAAATATAGGCAGTGGAACGATGATGCGTTCATCGCTATGCCCAGCGAATATTACGTCGAGCTAATCCATCTTTTAAATAAAAAAACACACACTTGTGATGTTTTCACGGAAATTACAAAACCTCTCCGGAGACAATCGTCACAACACTCACCACCCAGCTCACCCAACACCGGCGCCCAGATCTGTACTGATGGGGGGGGGGGGGTGGGCAACATCGAGAGGACAAAACACGTGAACTTTTAAAATAGTTCCTGTTAAATGAGTGACGTTACGCTGCGTGCCAGCGCGATCAGTCGCGTGCGTCCCTGCCTCTGACGCGCAACGCGGCACGCCACTCTGCACGCCACTCGGCACGCCACTCGGCACGCACGAATTCATCCCCAGGGGCTCCCTCGACGCGGCGGTCCTCAACTGGAGGGGCACGTGTCAATGTCCCAGGGGGTACGCGTGAGGTCATTACAAACGTGTGAAATTATATCACGCGTGAGAGTCGATGGTGAATGACCAAGTATGAATCTGCCAATAGCAAAAAACTAGGATAAAATTGAAATCCAATTGAAATCCATGAAGAAATTTCTAAACTGATTTATCGTGAACAATGTTGGTTTCCAAGAGGATCCAGTGAGCGCTAACAAATGACGTCACACGCATGCAGAGCGTCCGTTGAATTTGTTTTATTCGCAAGCTAGTTAGGATACCTCACAAAATGGACAGTTGGGTTAAAATGTTCATGTTCATTATTCATACATTTATTTCTCAGAACCATGTGGGGTCAGGCAAGCGGTGGGGGGGGGGGGGGTTACTCGGTTGAAACAAAATTCAACCAGGGGGGTGTTACAAGTAGCCAACAAAGGTTTAAGAACCAGCGAGTATAGTGATAGGTTTTTACCCTTTCAACTGGTACAAAAAACTGACACCTTTATACAAGGCATCATGTTTGCAATAACCACAACACAAGCAGTCAAAATGCAAACAAAAAGAAACAACTCTGATGATGATAATGATATGCACTGTCCTTGAAGTTGATTGGTCCACACCCGAGACAGCTTTTCTTAAAGCCTAGTCTCCATTGGTGTTGGACCAGATGACGCCAAAAGGCGTACAACTCAAAATCAGCGCACTATATTTTGCCACTGGTAAAGGAGATGTCTCATAGTGAACCAGCGAGTGTTAACAGAACGACTTGTCGGCTCCGTTTGTCATTTCCGCTCTTGAGGAACGGCAGCGTCGAGGGCCTCGCCTCGGCCACGATCATCACGCAACCCGGGGCCTCGCCTGGACGGGACGGCCGGCCACAACCTCTCGACGGTACGTGGGCACCCCCCCCCCCCCCCCAATAGCTTCCAGCCCGTTCGTCGATCCACTGCTGGATGGGTGAGGGGCCGCCCCACGCCGTGGAGGCCGGGAGGGTTATGTGACATTTGACCGCGCTTCCCCGCGCTGGTCAAGGCGGGTTTCTTGAGGGTGGGGGAGAGAAGAGTTCAGGACGAGAGCGGAATTTACTGCACTGCCCTCTGCCGCCCTCAACTTTGACTGCACGAGTTTTTTTTGTTGCGCATGTGGTCGCCCATCCTCACCCCACTCCAGGCTAAAACCCTGCGTAGCTCCTGAGGTATTACTAGAGATCGTGATTTGGTCGTTTGTAGCATGCGTCCTACTGCATGTATATACGTTCCATTATGTACGGTACATTTATATGCGATGGGTTTTGGTGCTTGAGTAAAGTTCACGTTGTTTCTGTGAGAATAAGCAGTGCACGCTGGGTGGAACAGTGGCGCAGTGGTTAGCGCACCATGCTACAAACCCGGTTATCTGAGTTCGATCTGTGGCCATGGTCAACACCGGTGGCGAGTGATTGATCTCTACCGGTCCTGGGCCCACCCCTGCTTTTATCATTGAAGTCCCCCCCTACCCCTCTCAATCTCCTCACATCCTCCATGGCTTTCTTATTAAACTAAACGATAAAACATTTTTTCATTTCATAAGGTAAGGCCCACTGAGCTATAAGACTATTTTTCGGAAGCAACCTGGCCACAAAAAATAGCTCAACGAAGTGGCTTATCATCATGTGGAAATGTATAGCGGCCAGTACATGTAAATGCTCGTTGATTATAAATGTGGAGGGAAAAGCCGGAGGACCCGGAGAAAAATCTACGCGACCACGGGGAGAGAGAGAAAAACACGCAAACTCCAAAATATACAGGAGTCAGGGTCGGGATCGAACCTGCAACCTCTTGTATACAAAGCGAAGCAGTTAACATCTCAATGCTGGGGAGCTTGGTCCCAACCTCACGGTTCTTCTTGGCCGTGAATCCGGCAAAGTCGCCGTTCCTGCACGTGATCGTCAGCCGAGATGTTCTTGTCGCCAGGCCTCAAGCGGGGATTGTCTCCCAGCGTTCCGGGCCTTCCGGGAGGAACGCGGCTCGGAGCCGGGAAACTTGGCCGCACGATTGCCGAGGAGTTCTTTGAGTCCCGAAGCAGGTTAGTAAGTCCGTGGGTCTCTCGGTGTAAATCCACGGGTCTCTAGTTAGATCGATGGGTGTCTGTGTGAGTCAATAGGTATTTGTGAATAATACTGCCTTAAAAGATGATGTCTATAACAGGCGGAATTCCAGGCAGTGGCCCCTTGTTCCTCAACACATCTCGGAGCACGTCACCTCGAAGAGAAGTCCCGTCCGCCGTGCAAGAAGGAAAGACAAACGGAGAAGTAAGAGAGAAGAGAGACGGAGCGTGGCCAATGACAACCACCGCCACGCCATCTTGCAATGGCGGACAGAGCGCCTGGGAAGAAAGCCAAGGCTTCCTCTCTCCTCCTCCAAGAAGACAAGACCTGTCCCGGATCCTGAAGACTTCTGTTAACCTGAGAAAGGGAGATGGCCATGAGAGTTTATATTGGTTACAGATGTACGGTGGTGACCCTGGAAGAGGGAAGAGCCTGTTGCGTTGCTTCATGTTTTGTATTCCGTACGTGAACCACGGCGCCACCGGTCCACCCTCTGCTGTGAAGTATTGATCAGAAACGCAGTCATTTTACGAATTGCTTTTTGTGTTTAGTCTGTTGTCCTTGCCCGCACCTCCGATTAGCACGGTTGCCGAAAGAAGTTCCACATACGTGCGTACAGAATGGAACAACGGCTGAAAAGCGCGCAAGGAAGCAAAGAGAAGGCGCATGCTTGTAATTGTGGAACTGGATCACATGGATAGAGTCCGCGTTCGCTGAACAACCTCATACCGGGTTCCTTGTGAAAATGAAACTCTTATCTAATTAAACATCCACTCCTGGACATGAATTTCCACCTAGCAGTTAATGACGCAGGTGCGTCCGCAGGCGTGATGGAGTGTTGCACCGCACCGCAGCGATCGTGCGATGTGTGCGTCTGCTCAGGTTGCGATCGTCTCCATCCAGTTGCGACTGCAGTCCCCTGCAGCCAGACTCCCGGACGCCGCCTCCCTCCAACACGCCGTCGCCCGGCAACAAGGTCGCTCCGCACACTGTTGTCTTGCTGTTGTAGGCTGTGGGCACCATTTTACGCGACAAAGAGAATCCATTCGGATCTTTCGCACGGCAGTGTGACCCTACGCGCTGGAGAACGGACGATGGATGTCACAGAGCTACCTCTGAGATCCTTTCTAGATTGAAAACTCGTTCCTGTAGAACTGCTTTTTGTGTTTAGTTTCTTGCCCTTTCCTCGCACCTCCGATTAGCACGGTTGGCTACGTACGGTGCGAAAGAAGTTCAACGTGCATACATGCAAGTGACGTCTGCGCCATGGGGCTCCGTTCTTGGATTGGCTTGTCGGCTTGTTCTTTCTTAACGCCGCGCTCTGTGGTGTCGTGCATTGTGCCACGGTACGCAGCTGCTCACGGTGGAGTCTCCGTCCCCTTCGGCCCTCCTCCCGCCCGCGGACATGAGCTCCTACCACGGTCCTCTGGGTGAGCGCACTGCACTCGGCGCGGCCAATCCGCTGCTGGATGAAGGCTTGCCCAACCCACCGTCACCATCTCTCACATTTAATTATTATTCACCTTTCATTATTGAGACGAAGCGAATGCATGCACCTGGCATGCACCTGATGATTGGTAAGCACCTCCCACGTAACATAGTGCTGATTTTGGCCACTAAGACTAGGCCGCCCTGGCTGCTTTGACTAGGCCGCCGATTAACACGGTTGGCTAAGTACGGTGCAAAATAAGTTTAATATACATACAACATACAATGAGAAAAATATACTTTACATTACAGGCGAGTGCGCCATTATGGTTCTTCTGTCCTGATGAAAAGGGAGGGAGGGTAAAGTTTTTATTTCACATTTGTGAAAAAAACGACCTATACCAATTACGAAAAATACAACCAACAAAAAAAGTAAGCCTTAACACACGATAAAAAAAAATTCTCTTGTCCTATTTTTTTACTTCCCCACATCCCGGCGTTGCCCAGGCGACACGGACTCCCTGGACCTCGACCTCATGAACAACCCGGGCAGCCCCGACGACGACGTGGCCATGTCCGTCATCATCAACCTCCTGGAGGCCGACGGAGGCCTGGGTGGGCCCGTGGACTTCAGCGACATGCCCTGGCCATTATGACTAGGCCACCCTGGCTACTATGGCTAGGCCACCCTGGCCACGATGACTAGGCCAGCCTGGCACTATGACTAGGCCACCATGGCCACTATGACTAGACCAGCTTGGTCACTATGACTAGGCCAGCATGGCCACTATGACTAGGCCAGCCTGGCCACTATGACTAGGCCACGCTGGCCACTATGACTAGGCCACCATGGCCACTATGACTAGGCCACCATGGTCACTATGACTAGGCCAGCCTGGCCACTATGACTAGGCCACGCTGGCCACGATGACTAGGCCAGCCTGGGCACTATGGCTAGGCCAGCCTGGCCACTATGACTAGGCCAGCCTGGCCACTATGACTAGGCCAGCCTGGTCACTATGGCTAGGCCAGCCTGGCCACTATGACTAGGCCAGCCTGGCCACTATGACTAGGCCAGCCTGGGCACTATGGCTAGGCCACGCTGGTCACTATGACTAGGCCACCATGGCCACGATGACTAGGCCACGCTGGCCACGATGACTAGGCCAGCCTGACCACTCTGACTAGGCCAGCCTGGTCACTATGGCTAGGCCACGCTGGTCACTATGACTAGGCCACCATGGCCACTATGACTAGGCCACCATGGTCACTATGACTAGGCCAGCCTGGCCACTATGACTAGGCCACGCTGGCCACGATGACTAAGCCAGCCTGGGCACTATGGCTAGGCCAGCCTGGCCACTATGACTAGGCCAGTCTGGCCACTATAACTAGGCCAGCCTGGTCACTATGGCTAGGCCACGCTGGTCACTATGACTAGGCCACCATGGCCACGATGACTAGGCCACGCTGGCCACGATGACTAGGCCAGCCTGACCACTCTGACTAGGCCAGCCTGACCACTCTGACTAGGCCACCCTATCCACTATGACTAGGTAACTAGGACAACCTGGATGATTAGACTACGCTGCCCTAACCAAATCTAAGGATTTGAATCAGCACTATGTTACATGGGAGGTGTTTACCAATCATCAGGTGCATGCAACGTGTAATTGCAATTTATATTTAAAAGAAAATAATTGGTAAATGTGGGAACGAGTGCCATTTTGCGTTATGAGTAATGGTGTTTTGGAAGAACCTTGTCGAAGGTATGTTTTCTCTTAACTTCTATTACTTTAAACAACAGACGAAGGACGGTTCTTACTAATGTTATGCAACTAGCCCGCAGCCTCCCCGCAGCGGTATGCCACAGTAGCGTCAAATGCTGTAGAGAGGGTTGGCCTCTTAGGCTTTGGCCTAATACTACTAGGATATCATTAGCCCAACAGTGTACGGCTGTATTCTTGTCCCTTTGGTTCATCTTTGCGGGTGAAACTTTAAAACACATTTTACATAAATCCGTGTGAGCATCGTGTCGTAATTGATGTTTATTTGAAGACACAGAGAAATAAATATTCTACCGAGGTTCGCCTAACTGTAATTACGGAACAGGATGTTTTTAACTCAATAATAAAGAGGGCTTTTTCATATTGATGTCGAAGCCCCACCCTTAGGCAGCTTGGTGGCGGTATAGCACCTTTGCCAAATCGGGTGCTCGCGTTTTCACCTGGACACACTCGGCACTATAGCTCCCCCCGTGTGTTTTCGGGTTTGCACCGTGCAGAACAGTGTGCATCAGGAGAGCTATGCAGGACAACCTCGCGAAAACCTATGCAGCAGTATTACTTGATGTTACAACTCCGTGGCGTTTACACCCAAGCTTCTTGCCAACGAGGCCATGTGATGGTGGCCTCATGCCGCGTTTCCGTGGCCGTTAAAAACCAGATCTGGCCCACGGTACGTCCCAGCACAATTCATTTCTTGCCCCCGACACGTCGTGGCTGTGTGGTTCTTTCGTCTCGGCTCCGAATCTCCCTTTGCTTCCTTCCTTGGTGTCGGTTACATTGTTCCAAGATTTAACAAAAAATAATGTTATCATTAAAAAAATATTTTCCATGGATTAAAAAAAAACGTAAACACAACCCTGAAGCTGACCAACGCGAGAGTGCCTCGTTGAAGACTCTCGTCTTCCGCGTTGACCCGATGATGCCGTAAACTCTTTCCGAGGGTGGTCCAACTGAATGAGAGTAGCTCTCTTTTGGAGAGTGGGCTACCTGGCCTGCGAAAAAATGGGCTGCAGTGCCAGCGTAGAGCTCACGCACCCTAAGGCAGTCTGCCGCAGGGAACACCCCGAATGACCCCACTTACCCGGTTCACAAACGGGGGGGCCGGTTCGCTTATCGGAGTCAGGGGGAGCTCGGCACTCAATGAGACTAAAGAGGGATGCAAATGTGTCGTGATGCACATCTGCACATCTGTGTATGGGGGAAATTAAAAGTTTGGGGACGCGTTGAAAAAAACAACTTGATTCGCTTTGCACGTGATCTGGGCACTTGAGTTAATTTGTTCTAAATTATCTCTGTTATGCTGAGGCATTCCCTGGATGCAACGCTTTGAATTTGCATCAAATGTCAGCACCCAACCGAATGTCATTTGATGCCACAGCGGTGTAGCAATTCATTGTTGAGTTGCTACCTTTTCCACTGTAGACCAAACCCAAAAATATTTACTCAATCAGCCTAGATCTATCAGCACTGCGCAGTTCACTGTAATACAGTTCAACAGCAATACAGGTACCAGATCTCAGTACAAATCTATTCCTGCCACCCAAATACAAATGCCAATGTCTGGACTGTCTGGATTAAAACTCGGACAAGTGCCAACTCTGCCGAACTGCTTTTTGTGTTTAGTTTGTTGTCCTTTCCCGCGCACCTCCGATTAGCACGGTTGGCTACGTACGTTGTAAAATAAGTTTTACGTACACACGTGCGTACACACGTGCGTGCATTGAAACTGCACTGGGGCACACGGGATGGAGGGCCACAGGGTTTGACCTACGTAGGGGGGTGGGAAGACATTGACCAAGGGGCCCCATTTAATCGCTTGCACCAGGCCCCATGGCGACCACACTACCGCCACTGGCCACATGGGCTTGTGTGTGACTTATTACAGAGGTCTGTTGGCCATTTGAAACACCTGGTTGACGCGGATGCAACTGAACAGTAAGTTAAATGACAGTTTGGAACACAATGCGAAGAACAATGTCCGTCTCGTTCAGGGGTCGGCATCCTGCTAGCCCCGGAGCCGCGTGCGGCTCTTTAAGGATCGCAGTGCGGCTCTCCTTGACCATGGAAGTCCAGTTCACCATGGAAGTTTAGTTCACCATGGAAGTCCAGTTCACCATGGAAGTTTAGTTCACCATGGAAGTTTAGTTCACCATGGAAGTCCAGTTCACCATGAAAGTTCAGTTCACCATGGAAGTCCAGTTCACCATGAAAGTCCAGTTCACCATGGAAGTCCAGTTCACCATGGGCAGCTGTCGGCAACCTGCGTCTCCGGAGCCCGCACGCGGCTCATCAAGGAACTGTTTGGTGACGTCATTTATTAAGCACCCACCGTCTCCTGTCCACGTGCATTGTGGGCCCTCGAAATAGTTTTGTTTTTTTACTGAATAGTAACACAAAATGTGCTCTTCTTGTTGTTTTGGTTGCCGGCCCCAGTTCTAGTTCAATATCCTTGAGACTCTTTCACATCCCCAAATCAACTTGGTTAAAGGTGCAGCCCCTGCAATGGCCCTGCCGACGCCACTGCTGGCACAAAAGCCCCCCCCCCTCGCTCGAGAGAAACCCTGGAGAAGACCTCGGTCTCGAGGTCTTCTCCAGGGTTTCTCTCGTTGGCCTCGCCGTGCACGCTGGCCAGATGTCTTAGGAAGAGGTGGCGGTACCCACACTACCATACCCCACCGCACACGACTTGCCGCTCGACTAACCGTTCACCGCACTGTTAACCATGTGCAGCAGTGCTGCACGGTGCTACTGTGTGGACAGAAGTAGTTGGGGGGGGGGAAGGTGTGTTAAGAAGCTTGCACCATTGTTCATGTTTTTGTTTGTTGCGGTTGCACCCGATTCAAGAGCCGCATGGTTCACAGGGCTATACCTAATAAATGAACTGAACTGATTGTTACGACTGCCGCGCCGGGAAATCGAACCTGTGCAGTGAAAGTCCAGTGTGAAAACCACGAGCCACTGCTTTGCCGATCACGTGAACCCGTCTGGGTAAGCTGGGTAATCGAGAAAGATGTAAAATTGCACTTTGGTGAATTTCTCTCGCGGATGGCAAGTTTGGTTGTAAAATGTTCGCGGCAGATTACAACAGCAGTCAAAAGCTTCAGCACGTTCGATAACGTTTGATGTCGCACGTACGGTTCAAAATCCCGTGAGTTATATTGCTAACAAGAGCAGAGCTATAAAAAACTAAAACAGTCCAACACGTGTGCTTCACAACTTTGCCTCTGAACCGGATATACGGCATATTTATAGAGAAAGCAACGTTTTTATTTTGGGGCAATCGCCGCTTTCATCTTCGCCATGAATCCGGGGCCATTGCCTAGAACGTTGCCTATGCCCCCTTCTTCGGATTATAAGACGCCCTGCAGAGTAAGACGCGCATCAAACTCGCGCCCGGCGTCACAAATGTGGACAAGATCCCCCCGTGTAGCCTCTCACAGGCTGTTGGGGGGGGGGGCGAGTGCTGTTAGCGAGCAGCAGCACCTATGAAGGCCGGCACGGCGCACGAGTGAGGTGGCCGACACCACGCCAGGCCGCCTTTGTCTCCCCAGTGGGAGATGTTTAGTAACAGACCGCACCGGGTACGGTGACTCATTTGAGGCACGCGCGCGTCCAACCGGATTTCAAGACAGCCCACCCCAAATGTTGATTTTGAAAGTGCAGGATAAAAAGTGCGTCCTTATAATCTGGAGAATACACGGTGCGTACAAGTGGTGTTTTCCCTCCCCTGTTCTGTGTGCGCGGTGTTATTGACGAATGTGTTTGTGTTACGCAGTCCAGCGTGTGATTGTGCAGCACTGCCGCGGTTTTATGGTTGACATTGTTGAGCAGAGGACAACGATCGATCGAAATTCGTTCCTGGCTCTTTCGCTTCCTTGAAGTGCCGGACTTGAAGCGTTCGGTCTGAAAGCCGCGGGGCGTTTTTCGCCGTTCCTGTCGACGTAAATGTTTCCCCACGTGATTTTTGTTTCTCCTATTCACGCTGCTGTACATTTATATATGCAGGTTTCAGAGATCGTTTTACAAGTTCTTGAAAGTTTTGCACTCTTTAATTTTTTACAAACATGCAGGATTTTCATTACTTTTTTATTCTCATTATTATTATGATCTTTTTAAAAAAAGTTAAATAGGCGTAAAATTAAATGTGTTTGGCTGTTTATTTATCCGTTCAATTGCTCTTACCCACGCCACAGGTCGAGCGCCTTAATGCACCTCCGATGAGCACGGCTGGCCACGTACGGTGCGAAAGAAGTTCAACATACACACTGTTCTATGGAGGTGTTTGTTAAAAGTCGAACTGAAAACATTTTGGTCTTCAGAGCTGCAATAACAAACCAACATCAGGGATCATAGCGCCGAGCTGTCAACCAATGAGATGCGAGCTTCGAATCCATTCCACCCTCCCTCCCCCGCCCCCCTGATGTCCAGAATAAACGCCTCATTCAAGGGCCAAACATCGCACCTTCTGGCTTTAACATTCCCCTATGAATCAGAATATTCATACTGGAGGAATCCGATGAGCTATAAAGCTCTTTCTCACAGATGTCCAGTAAATGCGCCGGTGGAACCCATCAACCACACTGGTTGAACATCAACAGGCCGATGTTAATTTCTTCAAAAGTAACAAAAATAAACTAATGCCCAGCCACAGTGCGATTGTGGCGATGCAGCCCAAACTGTGGACCCTATTGTATAAACCACTGTCGTCTGCGATTCTTCAATGGAGGGGGATAAAAACAACTCCAAAATCGCTCTCTTGAAGCCCCCTTGTGGTAAGTAGACCTCGGCATTGGCACTTCGCTCCTGAACGAACATTACTGCCATTTGCAAGAATACATTACACTAGAGATAATCATCACAATTTCATTTTATAGAGCGTAATTCATGCAATTGCATCCCACAACGCAGCCAACATCAATTATCCGGTCCCTTACACAGATTATATAAAAACAAAACCCCCCATCGCTGAGCAAATCAAAAAGAAAAGGATGAATACATGAATAACGAAGGGGGGGAAATGCACGTAACAATAAATGACCATCACGGAGAAATGCAATTTAAATAAATAGATCCGTTCAGTCTCCATCCTCAACACGATATCACAGCCGGGATCACAAACTGCGCTTTAAGAACCCCGTTTCATCACGGGCGGCTCAGACCCGGATTCAAACCCAGGCTGTCAGCGGTTGTCGGTTCAGTGCCCACGTGGTGGACACTGCGTTCGCACGCTCCGGGCGACCTGGCCACCCACCCCCCTTCACTTGTAATTGAAGACGGTGGTGGTCACCGCATCGCACGATTTTCACGATTGCTTCTGCGGCCGTCTGGAACGCTCTTCCTTCCGATATTCGGAAGCCACTGGAGCTACGCACTTTTAAATCATCTCGATTGACAACGAAATTCTTGAGAACTGCTTTTTGTGTGGTTAGTTTGTTGTCCTTCCCCCGCACCTCCGATTAGCACGGTTGGCTACGTACGGCGCGAAATAAGTTCAACGTACACCTTCAGCGTCGCTACTCGGCAAACAGCAGCTTTTGCACCCCAGTCCTTTGTGAAGCTGGCATGAACACAAACACGGCAGTGGCCTGCTCGTGTTGTGTGTGAGACAGGAAAGCGGATGTGCGGGGGGAGTGGGGGTTGGCAGGTTACGAGTGGGCACTGTACGTTCTCAAGGGTGCACAACACAAGGGGACTCGCAAAGTCCCGTAGCCGCAGTGTTCACGTCCCACACTGCGACTCACCGCTAAGGGGCCGTCCATAAATGACGTCACGCGATTGTGGACGATTTTTGACCCCCCCCCCCCTAGTCACACAGCGTCACAAAAAGTCAGACCCCCCCCCCCCTAAAACATGACGTCACAAAGCTCTGCCCCCCCCCCCCCCAAAATATAAAACATGCTTCAAATCGCTATAAACTATTGTCATTGTAGTGCGTATGTAATGTGGCGCTGCACTCTGATGTTGTAGGAGAAAACATTTATGAAAAACGTGTCTATATTTATTGAAGGGAAAATGTCAAAACTGGGTGGTTTTTAACTTTTGCCGACAAAACTGGATCCCAAATTTCAAAACTGGGTGGTCTTGGAAAACGACAGGCAAAACAGGGTGGTGCTTTTTGATATGACAAAACTGGGTGATGTTCAATGTGGACAGATGTCAAAACTGGGTGAAGAAGGTGTACGATTTAATGTATCATTTTGTACACGTTTAGGTCCTTGCGTTATTCATCCATATGTCGCCACAGATTTAGAGCGTTCCAAATGATGTTTCTCGTGGCTCATGTTCCATACCTTGCACCACAAACTTCCCGTTTGCATACTGGCACAGTGTGCCAGCTCGCTACTACAGTAACACTTACTTGCCATATGAATACTGGCACAGTGTGCCAGCTTGCAACTACAGTAACACTTTCAGCTCGCGAACATACACGAACTTGCCATTTGTATACTGGTACAGTGTGCCAGCTTGCATGCTACACCTACTCTACTACAGTAGAACAACGGTAGATAGTGTTTGCGTCGAGAAGTATGGTGCTGCACACTTAGAACAAAACATGTTTGTTACATATATATAACTACTTCGACGGGCAAGAGCGCTTGTTGTGGCCCTTGGCGCGACAGAAGGAGCACCGCGTGAGGCCCAATGGGCCACCTTCGCCACGGTTGCGAATCCGACGCTTCTTCGGGCGGCCAGCCTTCTTCTGGCGAGGAGGTGGCATCATGGTGTTGTCGCGTTGCAGCTCCTCGGCAATGGGCAGCTCGATACCGGCAACCGAGGTCCATGTCGTGTTGATGGCAGAGACTTGGTAACACACCGCACATGCGTCGTAGAGCTCGGGCATCCGCCCAAACGCCATGAGGGCACGAATGTAGTGCCGACACGGCAAGCCCATCTGCTTCATGTACCCGCACGTGCACGACCGAGAGCTGAGATCGACTCGGCGCTTGGCAGAGGCGTAGGCGTCTGGATCCTTGACGTATGCACGCGTCGAGGTACTCTCGTAGACCTTGTACCTCGGGGCCAACGCCTGCTGAGCGTCGATGAGTCCTTGAGCGTACGGCGTAATGACACGCCCTTGAGCGGCCCACTTCTCGGCGTCGCTGCGGTGGGCAAAGGCCGTCGTCATCATGTCTTCCATGTGGTGCATGAGGAAGTGGAAGGGGTCCATCTCGCGAGCCGGCAGGGCCTCGCTGTTCGTGGACTCCACAAAGTTCGTCGTGCGCCAGCCGTACAATGGCGTCGTGTGCAGGTGCGGGTAGAGCGCCCACGTGTGGGGGTCGATCTTGTTGTAGTACGTGGCCGCCGCAGGCAGAGCTACGCCCAAGCAGCCCAAGGAGTTGCGGAACGCGGCCTCGGAGGCGCACCCTTGGGCATCGTAGATGATGCCTTGGAGGTCGGGCGTGAACGCGGAGCCGATGTTGTCCACGCCGTTGCAGATCAAATGCCGCGTGCAGTGGATGAGCATGAGGTCCTTCCAGTCGGAGGCTAGGATGCCCGTGCCACGATCGCAGAAGACCGGCGTGCCGTCGAGCTCGATGTCGTTGGTCGTGCAGCAGTTGAGAAACCAGTCGTAGGCCGCTGCCGTCTCGGACGGCACCAGCGCCACGGCGAGAAGGACGTTGCGGTTGTTGCCGTCGCGCCCAACGAGGACGAGCATGGTTCCATTGTAGGCGCGCGCCTTCATGTGCGACCCGTCGATGCCGACGACGCGTTGAAGACTTGGCTGCAACGAGCGTGCGATCGGGTTGCAGATGAACGCACCCCAGAAGATGCCCGCGTCTTCTCGCACACTGCAGGTCGTCGCGTTGAGCTTGCCGAACGTCTCCACCAGCGAGTTGATGAACTCGAAGCCTGCATGGGCCGCACTCTCATTCGCCGCGATGCACGTGTCCTTGGCGCGGTACATCATCCGGGTCGGGACAATGACGCGAGCAACGTCGGCGACCTGGGCAATGACAGTCGGTGCGGAGGTACGGGGGTTGGCGCGAAAGGCCGAACGGGCTGTCGTGTTCGCCTCCACTTGGCGCTGCGTGATCTTGGTAGTGCCCGTGCAGCCGTGGTGATCCGTGCACAGCGCCGAGACGCGGAAGCCGCGTCGTTCCCCCGTGAGCTTCGTCAGCTTCACCTTGAAGGAACAAGGTGTTGAACTAGAGCAGACGATGGCAACGTGCCGTCCGCCGCTTCGCTTGAGGTCAAGGACCGCGCGCTTGCCTTGTTGCAAAGCAAAGTCTTGGATGCCGTGGATGGCCTCGCGGCGCGTGGTAAAAGTCTTCTTGGGGTGGAGGGTTGCCATTCGAATGTGAGCAAGGTGGCAGTGCGCCCGCCTGGTCGCAAGCCCGCCCTGAGCTCACTTCCGAGTCCGAGCCGTAGCTTGAAATGTTGGTCGTTGGGGTGCTGGCACACTGTACCAGCGTACAAATATCAAGTGTGTGTAGTTATATGGTGCTGGCACACTGTGCCAGCATACTAATACCACGTGTTTAGATGAATGGGGTGCTGGCACAGTGTGCCAGTATACAAATACCAAGTGTTTGGATGAATGGGGTGCTGGCACACTGTGCTAGTATACAATTATCAAGTGTATTTGACAAATGTCAAAACTGGGTGCACCCTGAGTGTCCAAAACTCAAGTTTTTGGCCACCCAGGGTGCACCCAGTTTTGACATTTGGGATCCAGTTTTGTCGGCAAAAGTTAAAAACCACCCAGTTTTGACATTTTCCCTTTATTGAAAGATGCGCATTTTTACGTGATGTCACATCTCTCACCCCCCCCCCCTCGTCACACATCGTCACAATGTCTGACCCCCCCCCCCCCTACTAGGTGCGTGAGGTCATTTATGGACGGCCCCCTAACTTTTGGATGCTCAACGGAGCCAATTCGTTCGGCCTCGCCTGAAGCAAGTCGCGTGGCTTTCAAACGTGGAGGTTGTCACTTAACCGTGCGGTGTGCGAGATTAAGAACGTGATGGTCTCAACGTGCGTATGTTCCCTAGTCCTTGAGTTCCTCGTTCTATCTCTCGGTCTAATCGCAAGCGCCGCACCTCTTCTCTCTCCGTGCTTCACGAGTCGCTCGCTGCCCCCCCATATGCGGCTCGTTTCCTATCGGTCATCATCATCAGCAGCATCACTACCATCAGAGGGGCTGCTTGCTGGCTGGTTAAAGAATTTCAAAGATTTGTTGATATTTTGTGTCCGTGTTCTTGCACACAACAATGTTTTCTAGCACCAACGCCCAACAACGATGTCGTTGTAAGGGCAGTACGGGGTGGACTGTGGCTGGAGGATTGGGGCGACCGGCGTTTTGTGGTGCAACTTGCGATGTCACGAATCATGTGCGCGTCTCTGCCTCTCCACTCGGTGGTGACGAGGCAGAGACGAGGCGCGGTGATGTTGTCGCGAGACTCATTCAACTGGGTTCTTTGTCCGAGTCCGATGACATCATCTCAAAGCCAGAGCACCCCTCGTTTAAAGGAAGACTAAAGGGGCCGTCCATACATGACGTCACGCGATTGTGGAAAGATTTTTGCCCCCCCCCCCTCGTCACACGGCGTCACAAAAAGTCAGACCCCCTTAAATATGATGTCACAAAGCTCTCCTTCCCCCCCCCCAAAAAATCATATTTTCATTTTGAAAATAAAACATGCTTCAAATCGCTTTAAACTATTGTCATTGTAGTGCGTATTTAATGTGGCGCTGCACTCTGATGTTGTAGGAGTGTTGTTATAACAACAATAATTCTATATTTATTTAAAGTTGCGTATTTTGATGTGACGTCACATTTCTCACCCCCCCTCCTCCTCCTCGTCACACATCGTCACAAATGTCTGACCCCCCCCCCCCCAGGTGCGTGACATCATTTATGGATTGCCCCAAAGACAAACTCAACAACTTATCTGTGCACACATCTAACAAGGCCAGTGGCTCACGGGCTATCGAGCACCAGTTTTAAGACCTTTTATTATTTTCTAGGGTTTTATGACAACAGCATCTATTATAAAATCGTGGCGTTCCGTTGTCCGTCAACTAAATTATAAGAGCCTTTCAGAAGGCCTCAATCAAGAAGTTCTAAAAATAAAGTGAAGCCCCCCCCCCCTCCACCGCCAGATGTGGGGGTAGAAAGTTGATCCAACAGGCATCCAAAAATTGTCGATCCCCCCCCCAAATATAAATTTATTTTGTAGACATATGCTGAGACACCCTACATATCATGGAGTCAGTAGTATCTGCACACGTGGGGGGGGGACATCAATGGGAGTGACAGGCGAGACACCGAGAAGCTCTCCGAAGGAGCGAGAATGACACAAACTGGAAATGCAGGTTACATACAGCAGGGCACGTGGTCGAGTACACCCAACGCAAGCCTTGTGCTGCGCTGTGCTTCTATGTTTACACGTCTATGCCCCCCCACCCACTCTTGCCAAATAACATCTGGTAATCCAGCAAGTTGAACAAACCTTAAACTCTGATGATGAGACCCATAAGCTCGAAACCGGTCTGGACTCCGATGAATAATCCAATTGGCTGATAAACGGACGCATTATTGCACATGTGTCTGTGTGTGCTGTTTGAAGCTCATGGGAGTTTTTCCCAGGCCTTTCTGCTGTGATGATGCTCGCTTTGTCATATTCAGATTTGAATTCATAGGTTGTGTATAGGTCACCACGCCTTCTCATCTCACACACACTCACACAGACCGCCAGGCACTGGCTCGTTTCCCCTGTAACCATTGTGCATAGCCGAGTGACACACCCACACACAGTGAGTGGTGGGTAAGTCGCGAGGCTTTGGGTCGCGACGTCCTTTTATTTGGCCCCACCTCGCTCGCTACAGACCGGGGAGGACAGAGACTCACGAGAGGAGACTCAACCCAGAGCCGTGCGGTGGCTCAGAGAGCCATGGCGAGTCTTGGCCCTCAAGACGAGGTGAGTACACACACACACACCTGGCTATCGCTGTGTATGTTGCTAGATGCCTGTGTGTACACCGGTTTAGGCGTGCGTGTGTGTGATACAACCCCGAAACCGGGCCTCCCCTAAACCAGTACCTCGTGCGGCGTGTCAACATCAGCACCGTGGAGACAAATGTGGCCGGGCGTGGTGTTGCCGGCCACACCACTTCCCTCTTGTGCCGCACCTGCCTTCACAAGGTGATCGCTAGCAGCACTCGCCCCAACGGCCTGTGCGTGTGTGTGTGTGCCACGTGGGATCTGTGTTATACCTGCGTACGATGCCTGTGCACAAGAGTTGCTCACTCACTGCCCTTGTCCACCTCCACTCACCCAGCAGTTGTGTGTCGGCTCCACGGGGAGACATTTGTCTGTGTTAGTGTGGGGAGCGGTGGCGCAGTGGTCCCTGCACCGCGTTACGCAACCCAGCGGACGTGGGTTCGATTCCCGGTCACGGCTAACGTCAAGTGGGGGGTGCAGTATTCCTGGACCGATTCGGAGCCTCGCTTAGGTCGACTCAGACTTAAACGAGCCCCTTTGTGCTCGGTGTGTGTGTGTGTATCAACACCGGGGGATACAAATGCCTTCGGACGTGGTGCGTTGCTGTGCCACGCATCACCACCACCACCACCCCCGTTGTGCGATGCAGCAGCCTTAATAGGTGCTCACTAACACGAGCCTCGAAAGCAGTGGGTAGGACTGTGTACATCGTCATCAAGATGCATTCTCCCGTCGTCGTAGTCGCCATCGATTTGATCATCGTTTTCACCTGGCCTCATTTATATTCTGATCGTCATCCCTATCACCCACGTTCACGTCATCGTTCTCATCGCCTGACATAAATTGGATCATCGTTATAATCTGACGTCATTATCATCAATTGGATGAACACCATCATCATCATCATCCACCTGGCGTCATTATATTCCGATGATCGTCCATTTTTTTATCATAATCTTTCTATCCACACAATTGTGCACACATCTCGTGTCATGCCAGAGTCTTCCATTGATCCAGGTGGAGAAGAGCACCACGGCGAGCCTCAAGACTCGTTCTGTCGTGAGAGCCACGCTGCGTTGCGACATTGGGCCAGTTCCCACATCATTCAATCCGCGGAGTGTCCGTCTCGCTCCTGCACATCATTGGCCGATCTCATCGCTCCGTCCTCTCCCTTCCCGTGGGCTGCTATTCCAACTCCGCTCTCGTCAATTAGCCATCATCGCCATCATCATCATCCTCCCGTCGAGGTGTCTCTTGCTCTCCAGGCCTGCTCTGATCATCCTCTCAGCAGTCGATGTGATGATGTTTCGACTCTTCCTTCATCCGTCCGCTTCTCTTCCTGTCTCTCAGTGCGCAGTCATTCCGAGCAGAATATATGAAAATACAT
This sequence comes from Lampetra fluviatilis, assembly GCF_964198595.1. NCBI lineage: Eukaryota > Metazoa > Chordata > Hyperoartia > Petromyzontiformes > Petromyzontidae > Lampetra > Lampetra fluviatilis. Next base: position 12,883,433 of record NC_136290.1, read on the forward strand.
TTCAATAGACGGATTCATGTATCGGTGAACTTTTTTCGGGTTGCTGGTAGATTGTGGAATGTTGACAAGTAGCCACGGCGATAAGCAGATCGTGTGTATAGTGGTTGCGGTGTGTCGGGTGCGGAATTATGTTCCGTGTTGCTCGTCGGCTGATGGGGGGTTCGCGTGATGCGTCACAAAACAAGAAGCCACGGCGAGACGCGTACCGGATAGTGGTGGTGGTGGTGGCGTGCCGCCCCAGAATGTTGTTACCTTAATTGTATTACTGTTCTGACATTCATAATGCAGGGGTTTTTTTGGTTTGGGTGAGATCGCGTAATTATAAATGTGTCGTTAAACCCGCCACCATCCGATACAGCCAATTAGTAAAGGTTTGTCACGTAAACAGAACGTTGACAATTCGTTACGAGTGCAGCGCAAGGGTGTGTTGCAGAGTAAACCCACACAGTAGTCGGTTTGTAAATGTTGTGGGTTTACTCTCCAACACACCGGTGGTGCTGTACTAGTGACGAATTGGAAAGTAGTTAAAGACTTTGCACATCCGAAACTTGTGCCCCGGTGTCTTATCATGTTGCACACATCTGGTAACACACAACAACAACAGCCGACATTCGTCACTAAGTGGCGATGACGTCACCACAGTGCTTGTGCCAGGCTAGGTGCACGTTGAGGCCACGTGAAGTGTCGAACGCTCGCTGGCAGGAGTTGAGGGGGCAGACCCAGGTGCCACGGGTCGACTGACAGAAGACTGGTTGATGCACCACCAGCTGTACCCCCTAATGTGCCAGGCTAGGTGCAGGAGGAGGTCTCGGGACACCCAGCAGGTGCCACTGCTGACTGAGATGAGTGGCCGATGTACCACCTATGCCCCCTACTGTGCCAACTTGCTGTGTTTTAGCCCCCCAACACTCCGCTCGTTTTTGTGAGCATCGCTCCTCTGCCCTCCGTTGTTGTTGGAGGGCACACACACACCTGGTAACACACACACCGAATTATTATAAGACGCACGAAACATGGGTGCTTTAACATACGTGTGGGGAAAGTTTGGGGCGCGTCTTATAATCCAGAGCATACGGTACACATCTTAAGAACGTCACAGCTCGCTTATAAACTCGCTGTGGGCGCCCCTGAATCAGGAGGAGCCTGGTATCCAACTCGGGTTGACCGGGTGGTTGACAGCGCAGCGCGCTCACCACTGCGCCACCGCTCCACCTCCCCACCTCCAAATAGGGCCTTCATTAATTCGTAGATTATACGTTTTGGCCGATTTGGTAGGAATTGTGTTCACTTTGCAATTTTAGTTGCAAAGCGGCTGGTTGCTGTCGCAAACGGCGGCGTGGCCAGCGCACTCCTCCACCAACCCCGTGGCCACCAGACAGAGTTCGATTCCCAGCCACGGCTACCGTCAGTGGCGAATGATGTCAAAAACCGGCCAGAACCGGTGTGGGGATCTCTCCCCTACGTCGACTCGGCCTCAAGCGAGTTCCTGGTGCGGTTTTTGTGTGAAATAAAAATTACAACGCATGAGCACTGGAGAAACAAAGGCGGTCGGAGCTGGTCAAACAACCGTAACAACTCCCAACAGTCCACTGAAGGTCATAACAGAGGCGGTGGGTTTGGGGAGGTTTCTGAACGTTCGCTTTACGTTCCAGGAATGTACGAACGAGCAGTTAGTGGCAGTGAAGCGTTGCAATCAAGGTTATTTGTGGCTCGGTAATTTGTTGGTGTAAGACGTGCCGAGTGGTAAATTACGACTATGCACAGGTGACTGATGTTTGTCCTAAAATAACAGTAGGGTACCGTATGTGGTTAAACAGACGAGATAATGACGGAGTGGAAGCCAAAGGAGGGAGGGAGGGGTCCCTCGGAGGACAGCCAGCGCAGAGATGGAGCGTTCAGCTTCGTGAGCTGATTTGTGTGGAATTGAGAAGCCTTCATCCAGCAGTGGATTGATTATTCGCTGATGATGAGGCCGAGGGAAGCCTTAATCCAGCAGTCTGTTGATCATTAGCTGCTGATGCATAGGGAAGCCTTAATCCAGCAGTGGGCTGATTATTAGCTGATTATGAGGCACAGGGAAGCCTTCATCCAGCAGCGGAGTGATGATCGATTATAATAACAGTGATCAATGGTGTTCAGCAGCATCTGTTCATGCAGGCAAACCCTGACACAAGGGCTGTTGGAGTTCAGGTTTTCTTTTGTGACTTTCCAGACATAATTATTAAAAAGGGTGTTTTCACTTTGACATTATTTGTTAAATACGGTGTATTAAACCTGGGAGGTATGTTGCCCGCACCGTTAATGACCCTCAACATTCAATAGAATGGATGTTCGTGTTTGTTTCCGCGTCTCCGTCATCGGTCGGCGCTTCCTTGCCGCACCGCGTTTGTTCCGATGTCTGTGTTCAATGTCCCGGCCCAATCGGTGACATTCACAACAGCGGTGATGACTCCCTCTCTTCATCGATGTGGCCCTCTCTTCACCCGCATGATCCTCGTCGACTTGAGTCGGTTTGGGGCATCGATGTCTCACTCAGAAGCAATCCTCAAACTAACCGACAGGCAAATGACGTGGTGATGGTGATACTGCTGCTGCTGCTGAACAAACAGCGATAACAACGCAAGACTTTCATCGATAACACTGCAAAATAGGCGACGTTTCTGACAATGGCCCTTCTGCATGGCATGTAAATAGCATTCACTTTGCGAATTCATAAGCGTGTCCCTCATGGCAAGGAGAAAAAAGACGTGCAGATAATCTTTGCCCCTTTTACGGCAACAGTCACCGAGTTCCATTTTTAATTAGCAAGCTTCTATTACATACATGCCTGAGCACGTTCCAAGCATGTTTGGAAATCAACATCACCTTACGATTTGAAAGTATTCTTATCATCTGTTACCCTGATCAGACGCTTTGGTTCAGCATCGCCAACTGTACGTCTCTTATTTTGTTTTCACTTTGACATTATTTGTTAAATACGGTGTATTAAACCTGGGAGGTATGTTGCCCGCACCGTTAATGACCCTCAACATTCAATAGAATGGATGTTCGTGTTTGTTTCCGCGTCTCCGTCATCGGTCGGCGCTTCCTTGCCGCACCGCGTTTGTTCCGATGTCTGTGTTCAATGTCCCGGCCCAATCGGTGACATTCACAACAGCGGTGATGACTCCCTCTCTTCATCGATGTGGCCCTCTCTTCACCCGCATGATCCTCGTCGACTTGAGTCGGTTTGGGGCATCGATGTCTCACTCAGAAGCAATCCTCAAACTAACCGACAGGCAAATGACGTGGTGATGGTGATACTGCTGCTGCTGCTGAACAAACAGCGATAACAACGCAAGACTTTCATCGATAACACTGCAAAATAGGCGACGTTTCTGACAATGGCCCTTCTGCATGGCATGTAAATAGCATTCACTTTGCGAATTCATAAGCGTGTCCCTCATGGCAAGGAGAAAAAAGACGTGCAGATAATCTTTGCCCCTTTTACGGCAACAGTCACCGAGTTCCATTTTTAATTAGCAAGCTTCTATTACATACATGCCTGAGCACGTTCCAAGCATGTTTGGAAATCAACATCACCTTACGATTTGAAAGTATTCTTATCATCTGTTACCCTGATCAGACGCTTTGGTTCAGCATCGCCAACTGTACGTCTCTTATTTTGTAAAAGAGTTTAATCATTGCAATAATTTCATGTTTATAATCTGAGCAAGTACAACAGTCACGATGGTAATCTCTTCATATGTTTACCTTCATTTTTATGATTGCATACTAGAATCATCAACTGTCTTATCCTGCTAGTTTATTAACCAACTGATGTTCTGTACAATCTAATTTGAGTGGATCTTGGTGAACTAACACACACGTGGTTAGACGATTGTTGCACCGTTTACATTTTTTTATAACGACGTGAGTTGTTTATCAACCTCCGTGAACACTTTAAAGGAGTCGTCGTTACGTCGGAGGTGGCCGCCGCGTGGGATTGTGGTCCGAGTGCCGAGCCGCCACCACCGAGAACCCCAAGTTTCAAGTTTCATGTATTAGGTAGAGCCCTGTGAGCCATGCGGCTCTTAAGTCGGGTGCAACCGCAACAAACAAAATATGAACGGAGAACATCTTAAAGCGACGACGCGCAAACAATGTAACAACAGTAATCATAGAAACTGTGATTTAAATTTAACAATAAACGATATATATAACATGTACGACCAAACTTTGCAGCCATAGCTGGCAGTATGACACTCCCAGTGTATGATGTGTGAGTGAGTCAGTGGTAGTGTGAGTGAGTGTATGATGTGTGAGTCAGTGTATGATGTGTGAGTGAGTCAGTGGTAGTGTGAGTGTATGATGTGTGAGTCAGTGTATGATGTGTGAGTGAGTCAGTGGTAGTGTGAGTGAGTGTATGATGTGTGAGTCAGCGTATGATGAGTGAATCAGTGTATGATGCGTGAGTGAGTCAGTGCTAGTGGGTGGGAATCCCAGAGGCTCGGCCAAGCGTGGGGTTTTCTCACCGGGGTCTTTATGTGTAGCGAGCTGAGGGTCTCCCCGTCGGGTCACCGACAACCGCACAAAATAAAACCGGATTTTACAATTGTGTTTGCACTTAATCTCACCCAATTCTAATTCTGCGCGATAAACAATCCACGGAAATCGTCGTCTTGTAAAAGGAGCGGGTGGGAAAGCGCTACCACCTGGGGTGGATAAGAGGTCACTTGAATTCTCTCAGAAGTAGTTCTTTAATGTCTGCTTTTGTGGGTCGTTCTCTGGTATATGTCGGATTGCTTCGCGGGTCCCTGATTGGTTTTTTTTGTCGACTGAAATAACGCTGATAATGCGATCGAGGATACAATTGAGGAGAGATGTGGGGATGACGAAAAACAGTGGGAAATAAATTTTTATTTTAAAATCAACATTTCGGTGCTTAACATTATAACTCGGCCACGGACTGTGAACATTTGAAATTGCAGCAACAAATGAATGAAAGTAAACCTCAGGCCCCATTGGGTTCACGCTACAGAGAAGGAAAACTGTTTGTCAATATCTTTTGCAAGACGAGTTAAATCTTGATTTGAAGCTTTCGTGACTTCATGAATCCATACTCTTTGGTTCTTTCGGTAACAAAAAGTTACGTTATTCCAAAGTGATCAGCAAGTGACACTGTTTTGAAAGCTGGACGAAAAGTTTGAAGAACGTCGCAAATGTGTGTGTCAATACACATGTTGAGGGCCCATTAATAAAAAAAATTCATATTCGGTGCAAAGCCGTTGGGAACAGCTGACGGGGGTGGGGGGGGGCACGGAGTTAGTGGAGGGATTTGGTGAAGGGCAAACGGACGGAGGAGGGAGAGGGAGCGAGGAATCGGTGAGAACCTTTTGGAAGGTTCGAGAAGGATGTGGTTGAGGAGGGTGTGGCGTGAGTATGGGCAGTTTTGTCAAAGAAGCTTGACACACACAGAGTGTTGTGTGAGAGCGTGGGTTGCTGGGGGAACGGTGGTTCAGCGGTGAGCGCGCTGCGTCCACGAACCCTGTGGCCCAAGTTCGATTCCCGCTCACGGTCGGTCGCTAACACCGGTGACGATTATCTAAAGCGGTCCTGGGCCTGCCCAAGGTCGATTCGGCCTCAAATTAGTAGTTGGGGCAATGTAGGGTAAAGCACAGTCCGCGATAACACGTGACAGATATAAGTATGCACGCTGGGCAAAGACTGAGGCGTGTGGGTAGCATCTATAAGTATCCAGCAGCATCCCAATGCCCTGTGTGATGCTACGCCGAGGCAGCTGTACAACCTGTTATTATATCTCGCGCGACGTAGTTCAGTCGATCGCATTATATACAATTCGCGTTCGCACGATAAAAAAAAAATGTGTTCCGTCATACATTCATGGCATTATATCCCATTCGCGTTATTAAAACACCACGTGGCGTTATAGGAGAACGGGCTGTAAGTTGTTCATGCAATGCACTGTAGCATAGTTGTGTGTGTTGGTATGGTAAACGTGAGGTTCAGAGGGCATTTAATAAAGTGTTAGTTTACAGCCCTTAGTCAACTCCTGCATGAAGACACCCCCCCGCCCACCCACCCTATGTCAGTCTTGGGAGGTTGTTCAGCCAAACTTCACCACCCAGGTTAGTGAGGTTAGTGAAGCCGAAGACCGGTAAAGATCATCGCTCGGCACTCACCGGTGAATCGAACTCGGGTCTCTCCGGATTCATAGCGGAGTTGCGCTATCCACGGTATCACCGCTCCACTCCCCCAAACGCAGTGGCAAGTGAAAGGCAATAAACAGTAATTGCTTTTACGATTAGAAGTTACCGCAGCCGTAAATTCTAGGTGGTAGAGTGACTGCGCCACCCGGGAGCATTGTTCCAAGTTAAACATTCTCCAGTTGTTTCTTGGATTGTATTTGGTCACCGGTTTGCCCACCGCTCGGTGGAATGTCAACAGCAGCCCGTGGTGGCTGGGCCACTCGCCGTCGAAATGTGGAACATCTTGCACCGTCGAATGTACGGGAAATCACTCTGCAGAGCGCACCACGGGAGGGTGTAAATTTGGAGAACTGTGGTGATGGTGGGGTGTAGGAGCTGTGGTGATGGTGGTGTGTAGGAGCTGTGGTGATGGTGGTGTGTAGGAGCTGTGGTGATGGTGGGGTGTAGGAGCTGTGGTGATGGTGGTGTGTAGGAGCTGTGGTGATGGTGGTGTGTAGGAGCTGTGGTGATGGTGGTGTGTAGGAGCTGTGGTGATGGTGGTGTGTAGGAGCTGTGGTGATGGTGGTGTGTAGGAGCTGTGGTGATGGTGGGGTGTAGGAGCTGTGGTGATGGTGGGGTGTAGGAGCTGTGGTGATGGTGGGGTGTAGGAGCTGTGGTGATGGTGGTGTGTAGGAGCTGTGGTGATGGTGGTGTGTAGGAGCTGTGGTGATGGTGGTGTGTAGGAGCTGTGGTGATGGTGGGGTGTAGGAGCTGTGGTGATGGTGGTGTGTAGGAGCTGTGGTGATGGTGGGGTGTAGGAGCTGTGGTGATGGTGGTGTGTAGGAGCTGTGGTGATGGTGGTGTGTAGGAGCTGTGGTGATGGTGGTGTGTACGAGCTAAGTATTTGTAATGCGCCATGGTTTAATGCGCTATAGAAATTCCATGAAGATAAGATGAGATTAACTATAACACTTAATGCCTAAACAGACGGATGCCACCGCGGTGCAATGGTGAGCAGCGCACCGGACTTGCAATCCAGAGGATCGGCGGTTCGATTCCATGTCGGGGGTGCGGCAGTCGAAACAATGTTAGCGGGGTTCTTACATCCCCGCCTGGCGCCTCTGTTCACGCCGCGGTAGAAAGGGGATCCAACAACGATCGATTTGGAGGTCGCATGTGGCCCGGTAAGGTGTGGCTACCACTACCTTTTCCAAGATGTTGGCTAACAAGGAAGGGTAGGCCAAACACTCTCTAGAGGGCTTTCCTAGAGCAGTGGCTCCGAACCTGCGGTCTGTGGATCGCTGGTGCAGTCTGCAAGGCCGCGGGAAGCGTTCCAACAAACTGTGGCTGATACGTCGTTTTTTCTCAAAACATCACATGTTTTTTGACCACATCGTGGTCCCACAAATAGTTCTTTGAGTGTTGAATCAGAATCTTTATTTATTCTAGAGGAATCCGATGGGCGAAGAAGATCTTGTTCACAGATGTCCAGTAGGCGCGGGTCAGCCAGCTACAACATAGAGTGACCCGTGGCCCCAGGGAGCTATAAACCATCGTCGCGCGAACTTCCCCGGTCATCCTCGTAATAGCAGCAGCAGCAGCGGCGGCTTTTGGCTGGACATCGAACAAAGACGGCGGCCACCGCATCATCATCGCGCGGCGCTTTCAGATGCGCTTCTGCGGCCGCTGGAGCACTCTTCCTTCCGATGTTAGGAAGCTGCTGGGAGCTGTGCAATTTAAAAAAAATTCGATTGAAAACTCGCTTCTTTAGAACTGCCTTTTTGTGTCCAGTTTGTTGTCCTTCCGCCGAACCTCCGATTAGCACGGTTGGCTACGTACGCTGCGAAAGAGGTTCAACGTACACACGTGCATGCAAAATTGCACGCTCACGTCGGCGGTGGTGTGAGCGAGCAATTGCAGGTCCGCGCCTTTACCTTCTCAACCCTCAGTAGTCTATCTCCATGGCGGGACACTCACGAGGTAGGTATGCCGATAAGCATCTGCACCATCCGGTGCTTTGTATTTTTGCTCTCTAGCGCGTCACCTGCCCAACGGCAGACGACGCACGGGGGCCCCATGCTTGCCGGGCAGGCCCTTGTGGGTTGGGTCAGAATGAAACCTGGGGTGATTCTCATTATTATCACCACACAACCAGACGTCGTAGTTAGGGAGTTGGTCGCTCTCGTCCGAAAGGAAGCGTGTCACTTGGTCTTTAATTCGACGGAGTGATGAACGCGGCGCCGAGAGCGATGGGGATATATTTATTGTGCGTCGTGAAGCAACGCGGCGAAAGTGTGATTCGCTTTGTGCTCTGCGAGCATTCTTTGTCGCCCCCGTTCACCTCGCTGCCGCCCTTTACACTGCCTGAGAGAATGCCGAGTGATGTTTATGAAGTCGCCGTAGCGTTTCGCTATGTTTTATTGAGTGTACGTACGTACGTATGTGCGTCGATGTTCTTTCGCACCGTAGGTAGCCAGCCGTGCTACTCGGTTGTTCTCTGACACGCAGTGATGCACTTGCTAGCTTTTGAGTTGTGAATGGAAATTTAATGACCCCCTCCAAAAAAATTGTAGAAAACATTTTTGAGAGTGGGGGATGCGGGGTGGGGTGAGAGGTGTGTCTGGGAGAGGTCAAATGCCTTCAGTATCCAGACGTCTCTTGAGTTTGGGCCGGTGTGTGAAAGCGAACCGGTGCGTGGTTTGTAGACGTGCTTCGCTCAGGATTTCTGTGAAATTGATTGTATACTGTGAAATATCCGATTTGATTAGAAGGGCACTGAAGTGTATCATATTATTATCTGTGCTCATCAGTACATTTCATTCCTTTTTATGTTCACGGTAAAGTGCATATAAACGCGGATAATCGGATGAATTATATGCCACTTATGTTGTGCAAAGCCTCAGATATAATAGGATAGATAATTCCAGAGTAGTTATTTTGTGTCATCTTCTGGGGTTGTTCTCTGACACGGAGTGATGCACTGCAAGCTTTGAGTTGTGAACGGAAATGTCCTGGTCCACAAAAAGAAAAAAGAAAACCGTGGAAATTATTTATTTGTCATAAATGGGCCCTAGATTAAAATATATATATTAGAACACACATTTTTTACTTGCATAGTAAAATAATTGTATTTTTTCATCTGCTATACAGCCAGATAATACGACAAATCGCTAACCTTAAACACCCAGTCGTTCAAAATAGTTGAAGGCAATATAGTACTATAGTAATAGAGCAAGTGCAGAACCACTGAACTGGAATTGAGAGCTTGAAAGCATTTAGCGCGTGGCCCTTGAAAATGTGGGCCCCGTAGCATATGGAACTACCTTTGCTTCTAGGATAACCCGGCACAGAGGACTGCGAGGAAATTGTAATGTCTTTGGGAGACCTTGATCCAGCAGTGGGTTTGATCGTGGCCAATGTTTGTTGCCGTGGTGCACTTCGCTGGTGCTTTTGCGACACAAGTTCCCACGGGGCCACCCTCCAGGAACGAAGCCAACTTTAGGGCCGACTGCAGGTCCCAGCTTGAGCTGCTGCAGCTCGTTTGGCGTGAAAGCATCGAGAAAAACGATAGCTCCAGGATCAAACAAAAAACTAATAATAATACTAATTCTGAGTTCGTGCCACAGATTTGGCCCCATCAATAGATTAGACCTTACGGGGCTTAAGGCCCTCCCACATCAACATTCTCGCCGCCTCCAAACCTTCAGTATCGTAGCCAGGAAGGTTATTTTGACTAACTGGAAAAACCATGAACCACACACTTGGGAACACAGGTACAGTGCGCTTACGGCGCGTTATGGAACACCTGAGCCATAAGCTCAAGGGAACGGAGGGGGAATTCGAGGCCAGATCGCACCCCCCCCCCTCATGCAACACCTGAAATAAATTGGCAGGATGGAGGGTCGGGGGACAGGGACCGAGGGTCAGGGGGCATGACCACTGCAAATTAGACGGGAGCCGGAATCGGAGGGGCGGAAAGAAAAAAAAATCTCGTTTAGTTTGCCTCACGTGGTTTTGTTCCTTCTCTCCCTTATATCAGCTGTGTTGGGTTGTGCACAGCTTTCTCCCATTTGTCATCTCTTCCCCCTTGATAAAAAGTCACCTTTTAGTGAGACCCCCCCCCCCCGTATGGTTTGGGGCAGCGAGCCCATTCACCATCTTTCTACATCCCCTGCTTTTCACCACCGGTTTGGATTGTGTTGACAGCGTGTAGGTGCGGGCGTGCGTCTCCGCAGGTCCTGCACGCCACTGTCTTCCCGTAGGCCTAAAAAAAAATACATTAATAAGCAAAAGATTAGGGGGAAAGTTTATCTGAGCTTTGCGAGTGCCGTCCACCCTCGGCTGACCTGTCCTTCCAACGAACTCGCGGGGAGTGGCTGAGACGGCGCTGACAGGCAACGCTCGTCCAAATATTGTCCCGCAGGTCCCAGCTTCGGTCTCTCGCTCTGCGAGCCGCCCCCCCCCGCGGACGAAGGAAAACATCCCACCGTTATGGGAGTGTCTCCCACCTCGACGGGGTCTTCTCAGAAGGTTATGAAAAAAAGATTGCAAAACCGTGGCGTTTGGGCGTGTGACGACGGGATTGCAAGATCTGTCCCGTGCAACATCTGAACCGAGGAGCTCATCGGGCCCCTTCCTGCTGAAATAATTGTGATCTGAACAGAAAGTGGACGAATCAGTTCATCGCGTGAAATCGCAGTTTTCGCTCGCGATTACGGGAATTGAATTGTGCCGTTTAGAATCGATTATTTATCCAAGAAGACTCGGCGGTTATTATTATTCTGCTTGATTAATTATCCATGCAAAATTTTTTTGGGGAGGGGGGGGGGTGACGCAGCGGTTCGTGCGCTGCGCTATAAAACCGGTGACTGGAGTTCGATTCCCGGCCGCTGCCGATTTCAGTGGCGAGTGACACTGAACTTGAACTTCTTTTGCACCATATGTAGCTAATCGGAGGTGATCACTGCCTGTGGCCAGCCGGTGGATTGACGAAAAGGTTTGCGCATGTCCGTATACAAAACACGTCCTAAAATAAATGTATAACGCGCCTTAACAACGGGACAGCGTATGAATGTGATGGTGGAGACGAGATGAATGAAATCGATGAAAGGAAGCAATGGGTGGCAAATCTGCGAAGACGCGTTGAATGCGGTGAGAGTGAAATTGATTACAGTCTATGAAGATGAATGGATTGAATGATATGGGGTTAATGGGTGAGAGCCATAATAATGAGAATATGAAGAGGGGACAGTAACGGCGGCGGTGGCTCTGAGAGGGAGATGAAGGGGTGGCGTGGTGAGCTCGGGAACAATGAGTGCGGAGACCAAAGTTGGTGAGAGAATGTGACCGCTCAATGTGGATGGGGAAGTTCGTTCCAGTGAAGGGGCGGGCGAGAAGAGAGACAGAGAGAGCGTGGATGTTGAGCACAAGGGAAAGGAGGGACAGGGAGAGAGACAGCAAAGATAGCGGGCGAGAAAGACGACGTAGAAAAATACAAGCGTCACTTAACATTCACGTAACATTCACATAACATATACTCAACAAACGCATAACATATACATAACATATACATAGCATACACAAAACATATACTCAACATATACGTAACATATACTCAATATATATTAACATATACATAGCTATATTTTATTATTTTAAAGGCAAAAATGAGCGAGTCATTCGTATGCTAGGGCTGTCGCGTCGTGTGTGTTTAGACATCGGTAGGTCCGTGGCTTCTCCCGCATTGTCTGCCGTGGTGTCCCCCGTTTTGTGTCCTTGTTGTTGGGAACATCCAGAGGTAGCGATCTTGTTTGCAAGAACGACACGCGTGTTGACACACGTGTTGACACACGTGTTGGTTGCATGGTAACCGGTGTTGTTGGATAATAACGGGCATGGGTGGAGAGAGAGGAGTGGACAAAGGAGACTGGACAATTAATCCCCACGCCCATGACACCTGAGTCCCTGACTCCCTGTGGCTGTCCGCGTGTGTGTGTCCGTGTGTGTAGTGAATGTGTGTAGGTGTGTGTGTATGTGTGTCCGTGTGTGTAGTGAATGTGTGTAGGTGTGTGTGTAGCGAATGTGTGCAGGTGTGTGTGTATGTGTGTCCGTGTGTAGTGAATGTATATAGGGGTGTGTCCGTGTGTGTAGTGAATGTGTGCAGGTGTGTGTGTAGGTGTGTGTGTAGTGAATGCGTGTAGGTGTGTGTGTATGTGTGTCCGTGTGTAGTGAGTGTGTGTCCGTGTGTATAGTGAATGTGTGTGTGTGTATTTGTTGTTTTTGTGTGCTCAGCGGTATAGTGGAGGGGCAAATCATTTCACTGTAAGCCCAGGTAACAAGGTGTCTGTGTCTAACAAGGTGTGTCTGTGTGTGTAACAAGGTGTGTCTGTGTGTGTAACAAGGTGTCAGTGTGTGTGTGTCTCTAACAAGGTGTGTGTGTCTGACAAGGTGTGTCTGTGAGTCTGTGTGTGTAACAAGGTGTGTCTGTGTGTGTGTGTAACAAGGTGTCTGTGTGTGTGTGTCTCAAGGTGTCTGTGTGTGTGTGTCTCTAACAAGACCGTTCTGGCCTTCATTGGTGCTCGCTAACAGCACTTGCCCCTACAGTCTGTTAAGGCTATACGGGGGATCTTTGTCTTTGTGTAACAAAGCTGAGCGTAGGGGGGACCGGCTTTACCGGCCAGATCAGATTTGTGATTTTTTCTGTCCTACACACACACACGGCCGCGTGCCGCACCCAAAGTTTTAGCTCGAAGCGGAATTTTGCAGCGCGGCAACGTTTGGCCGAGTGCGCCCGGGGGTCGATCGCTGTGGCCCCTCGCAGCGCCAAACGCCGCAGGGGCGTCGTGTCGAGACAAATTAAGGCGACGAATTCTCTTGCTGGCATTCACGTTCCATGCCGCGCGGTTGCCGACCGCAGTCCTCTCCCCCCCCGCCCCCCTTCCCCCGAAACGGCCCAAAATATCCGAGGCAGCCCCGCTCCAACAAGGTGCGATCGATAGGAGGTCGCGTTCCTGGCGTCGAGCGAAAGGAGCCTGGCGCAAAGCTAAGCACGAGGATGATGCGATGACAGATCCTGCGGCGTGTCGGTCGGACACCGTGTGGATGATTGACGCCGTGCGGATGATTGACGCCGTGCGGATGATTGACGCCGTGCGGATGATTGACGCCCTGCGCAATTCCGCGATCGCAAAGTCGCCGTTTGTGGCTCTGTGTTCAGCCCCTCCCCCACGCACCGCCTCCTTGCAGTTTTGCGTGGGTCCAGGTTTTGGCTTGACTTTGACATCTCAGCAATGATGATGTTAGATCATAAAAAATTAGCGGCCGTTTGTCAATTCACCCCACGCGCTTTGTCAGTCGGAGCCAGTCGGAGCCAGTCGTGCAAGATGGTAAAAGTTGGACCCGGGGGGGGAGGGTTGGGGGGAGGACCATTTCGGATGCCACTCAAGCCGGGTGACACTACTGCAGCCAGGAATTAAATCCACGTGGCTGGTTTCATGGCCCAGTGCACGAGCCACTGACGCTCCCGCTCTCGCCCACGGTATGTAACGTGCGAACGATGTTGAACGTCTCTCGCACCGCACGTAGGCCAGCCGCGCTAATCGGAGGTGCTTGCCAATAAATAGCTTTTGATCCGCCTGGAGAGTCTCTTTGACGTTCAACATTAACGGGGAGCGCACAACCACTTTTCTTTTCGCGTGCGAATCTTTATCACGTGAAACTACTGATCACCGGGAGCGCGGTTGTGGCACAATTAGTGCGGGATGACTGAGCCAAGCGTACGCTGGGGTTCCCGCGTCCGCGTGTTGCACAACTCGAAGCAAATTTACGCACGGACCTGGCATGAGGCCGTCCCTGGGTTTGCGAAGGCAAAGGTGCAGCCCTGCAATGTCTCGCCCACGCCACCACTGGCAGGTGGGCCCTCCACAAGAGGGAAAGTTTGGAGGGGCTCTCCAGAGGTTCTTTTGGGGGCATACCCACACTTCAGCCCACCACAGGTGACTGAACGATTCACGTGATCTACCCATTTGTACTTCTGGGTGGGCAGGTGTGGGGGGGGGGTTAACAAGCGTGCCGTTCTTCTGCGGAGATTTTCATCGCAAGGCCCGCGGGCCCCTGGCGGCCCCTGGTGGCCTTTAGTGCGGCCCCTGACAATACACAACACGTGAACACCCCCCCCCCCCCATCATCATCATCGTGCTGCTGTAAAACCCCCAATGGTTTCATACGTGTGGCGGCCCTCGCAGCGGTGAAATTCGTCCCCCTCTGAAAATGAGTGAAGAACGCTGCTCGACCGAATGGGAGGCGCGGAATAAACGTTGAGTGGTCTAACCGGCGACCTCTCGACCGCAAGTCCAGGGTGCTGACCACTAACAACCACGGCAGCATCCCAACCCCCACCCCCCTCTAGGTTGACTCAGCCTAAAAACGAGAGGCAGGTGCAGTCATGGAGCTATGCACCTTTAATTAATCTAGATTGAAAACTCGTTTCTTAAGAACTGCTTTTGTGTGTGTTTAGTTTGTTGTATTTACCCCGCATCTCGGATTAGCGCGGTTGGCTACATACTGCGCGAAACAAGTTCAACGTAGTACATCCGTTAATTCATAAGTGGCCGGAGCGTGCATTGTGGTGGCAGCGGTGGTCATTGCGGGCGTGTCCAGCCCGTCGCGTACGCCCGTGCCGTGCCGGCTCGAAGAGGGTGCTCGCTCACGGAACTTGATGCCGACTCCGCTGCTCGTGTGCCGCAGGGCTGGATCGGGAGGAACATTCGGATCCCCGTGTGCAGCGCGTACGTTGCTGACATCGAGCTGGCACACAATGGGCGGTGAGTAGGAGCACGGTGCCGAGATCAGCGCTGGTGGTGATGGGGACGACGATGATGATGTTGCTTACGACGATGATGATCTATTGCTTCCGCTGACGATGACCTTCGTGAGCATGATGATCGTGGTGGTGGTGGTAGTGGTGGTCTTGGTGGACTGATGGTGATGATGATGCTCTTGCTTCTGCTATGGTAATGAAGATGTTAAGCAATCGTGGTGATGATAGTGGTGGGATGATGATGATGATGATGGAAACTCGTTTCCGCTGGTGATCATCGTGATGGTGGTGATTGGATAATGTTGACCTATAGCTTCTGCTGCTGCTGATGATGATGTTGTTGATGAAAATGGTGACTCATGGCAGTGATGAATGACAGTGCCCATGGTAATGAAGTGATCATTGACGATGATAACGATTATGATGGCACGCCTGTTTTTGCTGATGATAATGTGATGATAATGACGTTGCTGATAACAATGTGAGTGAAGGATGATGGTGACCCTTATGTCACTGCTGCTGATGGTGATAATGATGCTGATGTGGTAGTGGTAACGGTTTAACTACTGGGGAGACAAAGGCGGCCGGGCAAGGTGCTGGCCACCCATCCTCTACTCGCTGACAGCACTTGCCCCAACAGTCTATTAAGGCTACAGGGAAGATCTTAATCTTTGTATAACTATTGCTGCTTATGATGATGTTGGCAGTGCTCTGCGTTATTTTTAACCTGCTGTTACTGATGTAATGTCAGGGATGCTCGTAACTGCTGTTGCCGCTGCAGTTTCTGATGATGAATTGGAGGTGGCACCTTCCCTGCTGCTGTCCCGATATTCTAGAATGCCCTTCCCGCCTTGCTGCCCGTTCCGGGTTTGACAAAAATTTGCACGAATATCACGCAAGAGAGTGTTGTCCTGAAAAGTGCATGACAGCAATCATGATGATTACAAAGATGATGCTGATGATGACTGTGCTTATGACCATGTTGATGATGATGATGATAACAACGATGATGATGATGCCGATAATGACTATGATGATGACGATCATGACGCTGATGATGATGACGATCACGACGCTGATGCCGACGATGAATTAGGACACTGGTGGTGGCATCCCTGTTGCAGGGCGACATGTCAGTGCGGCTCCTCCATGGCTCTGCACACTCACTTGGCGCAGCAGAACAACACTCACCCCGACGACACCGTGTGGAACCCCGACCTGCATACCAGCGACGAGCCCACGGATGCCTACGGCGACTTTATCTGCCAGGGTCTGGGCAAGTCCCAGCGCAAGGTGCCACCATGTGCCACGGAGATGACACGGAACGCACAATGAAGAGCCTCGCCTCTCATCTCACTCTACTCCCCTCCACACATTCTACTGCCTCTCTCATCTCACTCTACTCCCCTCCACGCACTCTCCTACCTCTCCCCTCTCATCTCACTCTACTCCCCTCCAAGCACTCTCCTGCCTCTTCCCTCTCATTTCACTCTACTCCCCTCCACGCACTCTCCTACCTCTCCCCTCTCATCTCACTCTACTCCCCTCCACGCACTCTCCTACCTCTCCCCTCTCATCTCACTCTACTCACCTCCACGCACTCTCCTACCTCTCCCCTCTCATCTCACTCTACTCCCCTCCATGCACTCTCCTACCTCTCCACTCTCATCTCACTCTACTCCCCACCACACAATGTATTGAATTGTGTAACATCTCTGTCGAGTGTCACTGTCGAGTGTCATTGTCGAGTTTCACTATCATCATGGCCAGTGGAAAGCCCATGTCGCTGTCCACTATAAATGGGACTGCGTTATCCACCAGTGTCCAGGTGCCGCTACATTTACCACGATGTGTTTAAGAGTCGCACCCCGGAATCGTGACATCACCGATGAACTCTCTGGAGGTGAAAGTTGTTCCCCAACTGATAGATAGAAACCGTTGATGAGTGAACAGGAACCCAGTGTCAACAGAGGTCTTTCTTTTGTAGGGAGATGTGGGTAAATATAACTACACCCTAAAACAAATGTATGCTTTAAGCAAACGGACCGTGATCACTCAAATACTCACATGAAGCGAGAAGGGGGTTGGCGCATTGGGCTCTGGCTGCGCTATGAACCCGTGCGAGCCGAGATCGAGTACCGGCCACAGCTAACATCGGTGGCGCGTGATGCCGGAACCAGACGCTGACCACGCGTGCTGTGACAACCATTTTATTTTGCCCAGTTTGAAACACTTTCACAGGAAGGGTTGAAAGCGTTTATGCGTTGGCCCTGTCCGTCTGTCGAGTGCATACCTGTCAACCCCTTATCAGTGCCCTACTGAATTACAGACCAATTCAGACCTTATTGCTCACCCCCGTGCCATTATACATCTCAAACAGTTTTAAGTATTAAATTTGATTATTGATGTCCTTGATGCTACTTATCATGCTACTGTCTTTGATCTTGCATGCTGATGCTGTCCCATAAAATTTTTTATTTGGCCATATAAAAAATTTTTCTCGTATTGAAACAGCTGTGCGCCGTATGAACCTGAACTCAATTTCCCTGTACATGAATTCGGGGTAAACCATGTGAGTTGACACGGTATAGGAGTGGGGCGGTGGGCGGGGGTGGGGACGGGGGGCGGGGCGTGAGGACCAATCTCGTCAAGTTGACCCATTGTGAACGGGACTTTAGCGTGAGGTTTGTGTTGCTGTCCGGGATCTACCCCGAATTGAAAGGCGGCTGAATTGATCAAAGGGTTGCCTAGAAGTGTGAGACGCAAACAACTCGAGGGGAAAAATGGCGACTTGCAAATAATACGCAAACACGTTTTGCCCTGACAGTTTTTCTATCGGCGTCCATGCTGCCAACGAGAACTGGGATGATGGAGGAGATGAATCACCTTGAGATTATCATCGACTACTGTTGTCATGGTCCATTACTTGGGTCACTTAAAAAATGGCGGCTGTGCCACCATCCTGCCACCTGAAGGTGGGAAACCCCCCACAGAAGCCACGCCCAGCGTGACGCGACTGCCGATGACGTCACCAAACCCCGCCCATCACCTCCAATACAGCGGCAGATTTGAGACTCTTTTTCCGCCGGAACTATTTTCGCGCCATCTGATGAGTCGAGCGATTTGTCGACGAATCGATGACCTAACCCTTTCCCCTTCTGATGACATACATATACATATGTCATCGGGAGGGGACAGTCGTGTCGCTGCAGTTCCCCTGTGGCGAGTAACAATTTCTTTAAAAACAACGCCGCTACGCCTCCCTGAAATAAAATGAACGCTGAACCGCTTGCAGTTTCTGTGATTCGGAGGCGAACGTCTCAAAACGGGAAAGTATTAAGCAGTCGGAGACCCAGCTCTACTGCTAATTTAATACTTCTGAAGATGATTTTGTTATATATATATATGAAAAATGCGCGTATGCGAACTCACGTTGTCCTTGCCACCAGTACGCGCGGGTGTCATACAAGACGAGCGCAGACCTGCTGTACAACGTGCTCACGCGCATCTGGGGGCTGCGCACGCCCAACCTGGTGATGTCTGTCGTGGGCGGGGAGGCCAACTTCCAGCTGAAGCCGTGGGTGCGTGATGTCCTGCGCACGGGCCTCATGCGCGCCGTGCAGAGCACAGGTCGGTGTGGCGCGATGCGGCATGGCGCAGAGCGCGTGCGGTGCGACGCGCGGTCCGACCTTGCGTGTGTGAGGTCGCTAGTCCATCCTACTGCTACTCCCTGCTCCTACCCCAAAGCTCCGACGAGGCCTACCCCCAACCCCTATCACCACTCCTACCCCTATCACGACATCTATCACTACCCAACCTCTATCACCACCCCTATCACCACTCCTATCACTACACCTATCACAACCCCAACCTCTACCCACTACACCTATCACCACCCCTACCCTAACCCGTCCTTAACCACTCCCACCTGCCCCTCTAACTGTGACCATAACTACACCACCACATTTAGCACCGTACAGAGCCAACCGTGCTAATCGGCGGTGTGGGGGAAGGACAACAAACTAAACACAAACGGCAGTTCTAAAGAAATTAGTTTTCAATGTTCGCGACGATGTGTGCGCCACACAGCGATGCGTCGCTCCCTGCCTTGGCCATATGGACCACCTCCGCTGGCCGCGTGCGTTCACCCCCCCCACCCGTCGTCTCCGCGCTCTCTCCACTCTCTCCGCGCGCTCTCCACTCTCTCCTCTCCGCGCTCTCTCCACTCTCTCCTCTCCGCGCTCTCTCCACTCTCTCCTCTCCGCGCTCTCTCCACTCTCTCCTCTCCGCGCTCTCTCCACTCTCTCCTCTCCGCGCTCTCTCCACTCTCTCCTCTCCGCGCTCTCTCCACTCTCTCCTCTCCGCGCTCTCTCCACTCTCTCCTCTCCGCGCTCTCTCCACTCTCTCCTCTCCGCGCGCTCTCCACTCTCTCCTCTCCGCGCTCTCTCCACTCTCTCCTCTCCGCGCTCTCTCCACTCTCTCCGCGCGCTCTCCACTCTCTCCTCTCCGCGCTCTCTCCACTCTCTCCTCTCCGCGCTCTCTCCACTCTCTCCTCTCCGCGCTCTCTCCACTCTCTCCTCTCCGCGCTCTCTCCACTCTCTCCTCTCCGCGCTCTCTCCACTCTCTCCTCTCCGCGCTCTCTCCACTCTCTCCTCTCCGCGCTCTCTCCACTCTCTCCTCTCCGCGCTCTCTCCACTCTCTCCTCTCCGCGCTCTCTCCACTCTCTCCTCTCCGCGCTCTCTCCACTCTCTCCTCTCCGCGCTCTCTCCACTCTCTCCTCTCCGCGCTCTCTCCACTCTCTCCTCTCCGCGCTCTCTCCACTCTCTCCTCTCCGCGCTCTCTCCACTCTCTCCTCTCCGCGCTCTCTCCACTCTCTCCTCTCCGCGCTCTCTCCACTCTCTCCTCTCCGCGCTCTCTCCACTCTCTCCTCTCCGCGCTCTCTCCACTCTCTCCTCTCCGCGCGCTCTCCACTCTCTCCTCTCCGCGCTCTCTCCACTCTCTCCTCTCCGCGCTCTCTCCACTCTCTCCTCTCCGCGTGCTCTCCCAAGGTGCGTGGCTCATCACGGGCGGCCTGCTCACGGGCGTGATGCGCCACATCGGCGAGGCGGTGAGCGAGCACTCGATGGCTCGCACGCCCGCCGAGCACAAGGTGGTGGCCATCGGCATCGTGCCGTGGGGGCAGCTCGCCGGGCGCAAGGCGCTGCTCAACAAGCGGGTGAGCGCCGACGCGCCCACGCCCGGCCACGTCGCACCCCGAACCGATCCAACAAAAACTAAACTACAGTCGGCTCTCGATTATCCGCGTGCGGTTTTTCCGATTTGTGGATTTTGACTGCGCAGCTGAGATTTTGACATGAATTAATAACCCATGGGTTTTTTCCTTATGCCCAAAATATTAATCTAAAAACAGTATCGCATAGTTATTCTTGGAAATGTTTATTACATGTCACGTGCTTAAACACATGTTGCTCCAGTTAATCCGAAATCCACACGATCACCTCTACAGCACAGTAGTTGCATATCTTTATAATAGTGGGCGGAGTTTGATTGATTTTGATTGCCGTGGCTCTGCTTTCCATTTAGTTGGCCAAGTCTTCGGCGCAGGAGCAGGAATGTGTTATCACTGAGCACGCACATCGATCGTTAGTTTTTGGCATCGCGATCCGTGGATAATCGAGAGTCTACTGTATTTTTATTTGACCAGGTAAGGCCCACTGAGCTGTCATAGCTCTTTTTCAGAAGCGACCTGGCCAATCACAAATGGCAGCCCGACGAAGTGGCTTACCATCACGTGGAATTTACCGCAGCACGTCGATTACAAATGTGGAGGGAAAAAGCGGAGTTTCCACGTGACGACAGGGGGAGAGAGAGGGAGAAATGCAAACTCTAAATATACAGCAGCAGGCATTGTCAGGGTCGGGATCGAACCCACGACCTCTTGCATACCAGGCGAGGCAGTTAACATCTCCTAGCCACCGCGGTGCCTATCGATCGGGGCCGGGCCAAGCCACGAGATGGAGCAGCGCAGGGCCGGGTTGTTCAGGGCGCTCAAGCAGCCAGTTCACTCACTCTACCCGCACAGGGAATGCTGCCGCTGGGGGGGGGGGGGCGGGTTACCCTTCGGAAGTTCGAGATGAGATGCGTGACCTTAGGCGCCCTGAGCTGCCGAGGAATTTAAGCAAGCGCTGTGCAAATGCAAGAGGAAAGTATTACTATTATAAATCGTGTGGTGCTGTACTGTCCACTGCTTTCGCCTAGGGTCTCAGGAAGGAGTACACGGTGCCAGGCTGGGAGCGGCCCCTGCTGCCGCTCGACAAGAACCACTCGCACTTCCTGCTCGTGGACGACGGCAGCACGGGTCAGCGGTCGACGCACGTGCACACGCTGCGCGTGCACCTTGAGCGGTTCATCGCCAAGCAGAAGACGATGCACGGTGGTGAGCGATGCACGCGTGGGTATGAGCGTGGGGGAGGTGGCTGCCAACTCAAAACCGTGCCCCACGGAACTTTGCGCTGTCCCAAAAACACATTAGAAGGCAGTTGAGTGTATCTGCCCGGCAGGGCGGACATCTCTAAAAAAGTTCTTCCATAGTTCACCGGATTCTTTCAGTCTAAGTAAAGATTCTGATTCTACTTCTGAGGGTAGCGCAATACGGCAACACGTGTGCCTCGCAAGGGAGAAGTTCCTGGGTTGGATTTCCGAAGTGCGGTGCCTTCTCCGTGCGGAGTTTGTGCGTTCTCCCCCTCTGTTTCGCATGGGTTTCCTCCAGGTTCCCCGGTGTCCTGCCATAGCTATGTATCTAACATTGGCCAAACCATCCCAAGGCTGCAAACATTTCCTGCAAATGATTCAATTGGGATGACACACGGCAACAACATCGCCTCCCTTCTGAGAAAACTCAACGGGACCCTCCTGAACGAAGGTTCTTGAGACTCGGTGGGCATTTCCTGGGTAGACGAGCGGGATACCAATCATAATAATCATGATCACCAACTTTCAGACAAACGCTAAGTCGCTCGCAACGAACGCTCTGGCTGTAAGAAAGTAGAAGGCCCACAGGGGCTGTTCGCTATTGCGGGAGTGACCGAGGGGAGTCTTGGCCCTAGGGATCCCAGTTACCCTTGCGACCCCAGCGACCAAAGCGACCCCAGTGTGACCCCGCTTAATGGCTCATGCGGGTTGGTGTTGCCCGACAGGGACGGGCTGCATCGAGATCCCGGTGCTCTACGTGCTGATCGGCGGCGAGCTGGAGGTGCTCAAGGTGGGTGGGCGGCGGTCTCCCGCAAATCCCTCGGCCGGCTGCGGCTGCTCGCGGCCTCAGAAAGCGATCGTCGGTCAAAGGGGCGAGCGATCGGCTTCAGCCGGGTGGTCCGTCCGCGTACGGAGATGAGTCCCGCGGTTTTTGCAGTACGAGTCGTCGAAGGAGGGGAGAATGGTGAGGAGTGAGCGGAGGTTTAGTCGCACGGGCTGCGAAGTGTTTCGTTTGGCGAGCCGGGCAGTGGCCTCGTCACCGCGGAATGAGGCGGCTCAGCTGGCGGACGGTCTTGGGTGGAGGGAGGCGAGTTGCAGAGTTTAGCAGCGTGGGGTGCGTGGTGGGTTGAGGCAAAACAGTCCGTGCTGCAGAGTCGATAGTGAAGCAGAATTGATACGGCACGGTCGGTGCAGTTGAGCACTCACGCACTCCGGCCAACGCGGCACCACAACAAAACTTGGCAGAACGTTGAGAGAGAGTCCTGGGGACGATCACCGAGCGTGGAAGCTCCGAGTGGACGACGCGAAAGGAGGCGACGGAGCGACGTCCGAACGACGCCGATTACCCGGCGGTGGCGGCCGGCAGCAGCTCATATACGCACCCCCCCCCTCCCTTCTCCCACCCTCCCCCCCCCACCCCAACCACCATCGGCAGACGGTGCAGGACGCGGTGGTGAACGGGACGCCCTGCCTCGTGCTGGGCGGCTCCGGTGGCATCGCCGACATCATCACGGCAGTGGTGTCCGTGTCCCCCGATGAGATCACCGCCGAGATGGTGGCCACCCACCACCACGCGGCCTTCCCCAACGAGGACGAGCTGAGCGGCGAGCAGCTCGACAAGTGGACCGACGTGGTGAGGAGGGGGAGGCACGAGGCGGTGGTGGAGGTGGCAGTCGTGGAGGTGGTGGAGGTGGAGGAGGTGGTCGAGGTGGAGGAGGTGGTGGAGGTGGTGGTGGATGTGGTGGAGGTGGTTGTGGAGGTGGAGGAGGTGGAGGGGGTGGTGGAGGTGGAGGAGGTGGAGGAGGTGGTGTAGGTGGAGGAGTTGGTGAACGTGGTGGAGGTGGTGGAGGTGTAGGTGGAGGTGGTGGAGGTGGTGGAGGTGGTGAAGGTGGTGAAGGTGGTGAAGGTGGTGGAGGTGGTGGAGGTGGAGGAGGTGGTGGAGGTGGTGGTGGAGGTGGTGGAGTTGACGAATCCGCCACCGCTCGACCGCGTCACCGCCCCGTTGCTTATGGCACACCCATCCACTCGTTGCCATAGCAATGTGGAATATCCACCGCCGGCTGGAGCCGAGCAAGTGGAGACTACAGCCGACCGACGACGCTCGTTTGGTTACGGCGGCGGCGTCGTGGTCGCCGTGGATGTTTCCGCGCGCAGAAACCAGCTCCGTGTGCGTGAGCGTTGGTTGCGTAAGTCTAGGCGCGGCTCGGGCGCGTGTGGGCGTTGCGTGATGTACGAGACGCTGACGGCTCCCACACGTTGCCAGATCTCGGGGAACAGCCGCCTCCAGCAAATTGGCCTCCTGTTCCAAACCCCACAAATCTCTCACGGCCCAAATCACGGTTAGATTCTGATAGATGAGTGAAAGGACATCGTAACCTTTCGTTTTGAAATTGTAATTTAATTGATGGTTTAAAAAAAATACGTCTAAAGTGTTTACTGTAAATGTCACATTTGGCATTGTGATGAATTGTGGCCCGACTCAATTTCAAAGTGTCACTTGTGTGAATTTATATGTATTATTATTAGTAACCCTACGCTTGTTTACTCAGGAAAGACCTCGGCGAGTCTCGAGACCATTCTTCAAGAGGGTCCTGCCAATTTTTCCCAGGAGGGGTACGGGGTCATGTTGCTGCCCTGTGTGTAATACCAACTGAGTGAATTTTCCAGCATTTTTTTTTTCAGCATCGGGGATGTTTTGGCCAATACCAGTTACAATTCTTTATGTCTTTAGCTATGGGAGGAAATCAGGGGACCCAGATGCAACGCTTGCAGAGATGCACCCAGGTCGGGAATTGAACCCAGGCTCTTATTCCTACGAGGCAGAAATGTTACCACTGCGCCGCCCTGCCCGCATGTTTGACCGTCGCTCGTAGCTGCTGTGTCGAGGAATCGAGCTCCGCAGACTCTTGTGATGGAAATAAATATTGCACTCTGGAGGTGATCGGGAGGCTCGGAGGGAGGTCAAAGCCCTGAGCCTCCACTTATGAGATCCTGGGTTCAAATCCAGGTTACAGCCACCTGCCATTAACCCGGGTGTTTGTGTAATGAGTTGATGGTCTCAGTCAGTTCGCCAAAAAATTAACCCAAAATATATATAGTTGTGCATTTAATTTGGCAAAATTCCATGTCTAAGAATTGAAAATGTTGGTTTGACTGTGAAGGAACTCACATTACTCGGTGTAGCAGGGTGGGTCGGGTTAATGCTTGACCCCCTGCTGTGTCGCTGGACCTCGAGGTCACTTTATGAGGCGGCTCTGTGATGTCCGCTTCCGCGGGCCATTCGCTCCAACGCGAGCGGAAGCCTCGACAGCGGTTCGGCCTCGGGCCGCGATGCCACGACACTGGCCGCCACCCAGGGCCGTGTGGTGCTCGGGCCCCGCTGTGAGATGGCAGACTGAGCTCGTGTTATTTGAACCGCGGGTTCAGAAAACTCATGACAGTATTTGAGCCCCCCGGGGTACAGAGTCCAGGGCGCCGCGGTGGCGAGATCTTAACTACCTCGCATGGTGGTTTCCATCTCGACCCTGACGCCTGCTGTGGATTTGGAGTTTGCGGTGTCTCTCTCCCAGTAGTCGCGTGGATTTCCATCCGTGTCCTCTGGTTTTTTCCCTCCACCTTTTAGAATCAATGTACGTTTAGAGTATTTGGCCACTGCTATAAATTTCCACGTGATAAGCCACTTCGTTGAGTTTAACATGCAGCCTTTTGGGACAAATGTTTTCCATAATACAGGTTTTTTTGGGTTAGATCCCGTAAATATAAATGTGTTGTTAGACCCGCCACCACCCGACACAGCCAACTTGTAAGGTTTGTCACGTAAACAGAACGTGCCAATTCGTTACTAGTACAGCACACCGGTGTGTTGGAGAGTACATCCACAACATTTACAATCTGGGAACGACGTTTCACCAGTAATTACAACTGGCATCATCTTCGTTGAGCTATCATTTGTGAGAGGCAGGTCGCTTCTGAAAAAGAGCTACTATAGCTCCGTGGGCCTTACCTGGTTAAAAAAAAATGTGTTTAGTTTGAAATTACAGCAGGAGCTCAAAGCACAACCTGAAACTGGTCTTCCATCGCCCCCCCACCCACCCACTCTCTCCCCGTGCAGATAAAGAGCATCGTGGAGCAGTCCAACATGCTGACGGCGCTCACCGAGGAGGAGCATGAGGTCGCGGAGCCCATGGACACCGTGATCCTCAAATCGCTCTTCAAAGGTCGGTCCATCTGCCCGTCCGACTGTCTGCTCAACCACCCCACCCACTGTCGGTCAGCCGCTCGATTTACTCATCCATCCCTCTGTCTCTCTAGTCATACGTCCATCCTTCTGTCTATAAATCCTCTCTTACTATTTATATTCTTGGGTCTTTCGGAGAAGTCACGTAGATAGGTTCGAAGAAAAAAATAAAAAAAATAACAGAAAACTACGACGTTTCGATCGCAACGCAAGCGGTCGTCTTCAGGAAAAGGGAAACCAATTCCTGTGTCTGCTTGTCAGCGCCGCTGTCCCTCCATACATCTCTCCGTCTGTCCGCTCGTCCGTACCTCCCGTCAGTTTGAATCTCATCACTCCGTCAGCCCCTCTGACGTCAATCCCTACGACTTGGTGGTCTTCTCTTTCTCTATTTTCCATCCCTTCCCCATCCATCCGTGCCCCCATCCACGCATCCCTCTGTTTGTCCCTCGGTCCATGTCCTCTCCCTCCGTCTGTCCCGTTCTTCCATGTGTCCATTACTGGGCGACCGCAAAAATCGTGTCGTTGTTGTTCTTCCCCCGCATCTCCGATGAGCACGGTTGGCTACCTATGGTGCGAAAGAACTTCAACATACACACACATTGTCAGATCAGTGTAAGCTGGCCCCGAGGTTACGTTGCCCAGTGTGCCTGGCGGGACTGGTCCCTGGTATAGGAATGTGGAATTTCTGCCACTGACTCGGGGCCACCAATTGAAATGAGCACTGTGGCATTTGCTGTGGGATGTTCACAATTTGAGAAGACTTGTGCTGTATGATCAACACAGTGCACTCAGCCAGGCGACTCCAGTTTGTGGAAAATAGTATCAGAAACGGTCCTGGGCCACTCCTAGGTTGACTCAGCCTTAATTGAGTGCTTAGTGTGGTGTGGAAGCATGTAAGGATGTATGTTGAACTTCTTTTGCACCGTACATAATAAAATGTTTCGCTCCGGATGATCGCTGCAAAGTATGACCTGTGTTTTGATTTAGTGTGCTGATCTTAAAGGTGGAGTGACTCATGCAGCCAGCTATGGCTGCAGGGTTTTGGTAGTACATGTTGTTTATGCCATTTATTGTGAAAATTCTGTCACAGTTCCTATGATTGCTTTTTCATTGCTTTCATGGCTTTATTTTGGTGATTTCGAAAAGTGTATTGGTTTAGCCATGTTTGTTTGTTGTAGTACAGAGTTAGACTGATGGCCTTAATCTAAGCTGTCTTGTGGTTGTTGTTGTTGTTGTTTGACTTGCATCCCACTGGGATTTTTGCACACAGCGTTGGTGTACGGTGTTTTTTCTGCAATATTTTGCTGTCTTTTCTTGGATTTTCTGTTTGCACTTAGTCACATATTCACTTTAAGATGTTTTTTGTTCATGTTTTTGTTTTTTGTTTGTTGCGGTTGCACCCGATTCAAGAGCTGAATGGCTCACAGGGCTATACCTAATAAATGAACTTGAACTTGAACTTGAACATAGCCAATCGTGCTAATCTGAGGTGCAGTGGAAGAACAACAAACTAAACACAAAAAGCAGTTCTAAAGAAATTAGTTTTCAATCTAGATGACTTAAAAGTGCATGGCTCCAGTGGCTTCCTAATATCAAAAGGAAGAGCATTCCAGACGGCCGCAGAAGCACATCTGAAAGCGCGCGATGCGGTAACCATTTTTGTTCGATGGACCAGCCAAAAAGCTGCTGCTGCGAGAATGACCAGAGTTTGTGTGATGGTTTATGCTCCTTGACGAGATCGGCGAGGTATCGAGGTGTCGACGACGCCTCACCTCGTCGTGCACCCTGCCACCCTCCGTGGGTTGCTCGCTTCACGGCGCTTGCATCATCGGTCTGCTAAAAGCCGTCCGCGGGATCTGTCTGTCGTTTGCCGGGTGCACGTTTAGCGTGCCGCGGTAAGAGCCACGAGGCGGCCGAGTACAAGGACGAGCTGAACCTGGCGCTCGCCTGGAACCAGATGGACATTGCCAAGAGCGAGATCTTCAATGGCAACATCGCGTGGAAGGTAACGGCAGGCTCTGGCGCAGGTGCCTGGTTGTTTGTAAACTTGTGCGACTCCGCGGCCCTGCGTCGTTTCCCGCGGTTGTCGCCGCACAGCCCGCCGATGTAGGCCAGGGCTCGTCCCGCTTTTCTTCGTTATTCTCCCGAGGCTCTGGATGTCCTCTTTTCACGTGAAATTTTACGAACGTTACAAATGTGTTTAGCAACAAACTATTACATGCACGTACGTGTTTTTAACTTCTTTCGCACCGTACGTAAACAACCGTGATAATCGGAGGGGCGAACGATTGGACGTTGGCGCCGTTGATGGTGGAGAGCCAGCATCGTTATCTACGAACGACAGCTTGAGCCGAACGCCGCTCGTTTCTGGCGCGTCGCGTCTCTCGTGGTCGCGCTGCCGTGCGCCGCTCCCCTGACGTGGTTTTTGGGTTCCGCCGTGTGGTGTTGTTCGCGTTGTGACGCCCGACGCTTCGCTATCGCGAGCAGAGAGCCACTTCAGAAACTGAATTGAACTCTGGGCACATTATCATCTTTACAATGAGTAGTTAAGCATCGTGAGTGGGGTTTTATTTTTTTTGTCCCCCCACCACCACCCCATCAGCGGAGCCCAGCCCCGGCGTCCGTGGTATCGACGAGCCGCCACGCGCTGGTAAGACGACGCGTCGTAGCGTGCCAGCCGTGGCCGCGACCCGAGCGTGCGTCCGTTGTGCGTTGCAGGCGAAGGACCTGGAGGAGTCGATGCACGTGGCGCTGGTGAGCGACAAACCCGACTTCGTGAAGCTCTTCGTCGAGAACGGCGTCAACATCGGCGCCTTCCTCACGCTGAAGCGGCTGCAGCAGTTGTACCGCGCCGCTGCACCCAAGAGCGTCCTGCACAAGCTGCTAAGCGACAAGCTGGCGCGCCGGAAGGATGAGAAGGGGGGATCCTTCCTCTTCGGGAAGAACGACGACGACGACGACGAAGACAGCGGCAGCAACGAAGCCGACGCGGCCGCCACGGTGGCAGAGGACGAGGCCAACGGCGGCCCGCTGAGCGGCAGCAATCCGGACGTGGTCCGCAAGCCGGGCTTCACGATGCGCGATGTGTCGCTGGTGCTGCACGATTTCCTGGGTGACGTGTGCGAGCCGATCTACCAGGGCTCCACGGAGAAGAGCTCGCTGAAGACCGTGAGTCGCCGCTCCCGCGCGGGGTTACCGTCGCCGCTCCCGATCGCTGCTTGGACGCGAGGCCCTTGGTGGTGTTAGGCCCCCCACCTTCCCCCCACCTTGCGCTTAAAGGAACCTCTGGGAGGGTGTGTTCATGCTCCCGGTCACACCTTGTGAACGGCAATTGTTTGTTCCGTCGCGTGAGAACTTTATCGATCGGCCGAGTCGGGCGGAGGAGGGTCTGACAACACGACGTTTTACTTCCGCGCCAATATGACCCAAGGCACAATAACGAATCGTAATGCGGGTCACCAAAAATCCTCTGTTAAAGAATTGTTTCTCTTTAGTGGCCACCACAGGGCGTCACGTGATTTAGAAGTTTACCTGTAGTGTTCTGATGATAAAAAGATGAAATCTGACGTTGAACTTATTTTGTCATAAAATGTATTCACAAAATGCTAATTACTGTTATTTTGCCCTGTTTGGTGAGTAGGGGGTACATGTATGTTGGGAAGGATGTATATATAAATATATATTTTTTTATCCATTCCGTAAATTTTCTTAACCTATTCTTCTGGGAAAGTTAATAATATGTACATGAAACTGCAATTGCCCCCCAGGGTAAATGGGCCATTTCCACTAATCGCACCGTTGCTTAACTTCGTCGCCCTCAGCTGTTCAAGAGCAAGGTGAAGGAAGTGGAGCAGGCTTACACGGACGAGACCGACTCGCCAACCTTTGAAGAGGATTCCACGAGGCCAAAGATGTACCCGTACAGGGACCTCTTCATCTGGGCCGTGCTGCAGAACCGGAGGCAAATGGCGCTCTATTTCTGGGAAATGGTGAGGCACTCCGGTGGGTTGGTGGGTTCAGGGCCTTGGTTTGCGGCAATATGACTAGGCCCAGAGGCAAACCGTTCAAAGAAGAAGGTCACATTTTTGGGGTTTTGTCTTCGACCAAAATAGTGCGAGAGCTGCATCGCAAGCAGAGCCACTTGCACGCGAACACAACAGGTGATGGAATAAACTTCTTCTATTTAGCCTCTTCCCCCCCCACCCCTTAGTTATTTTTTTGAACAATACGGCTTGACCGTACATTTGTGTCCTCACCAAGACGGTAATGGGGTGCGTCTCTGGGAAAGTCTGGCCCCGTTTACGACGATCCGATTTGTGACGATGGGGTTTCCAGGAACGCGTGGTGACGTCGTCGTAAAAGCGGGGACCACCTCTGCTTAACACTTTAGAGTATAAACAACTGAATAAAGTAAATATATACTTTTTCTAAAAATGGCTTCCATCTCCATGGCATCCTCTTTTTCAGAGGAGCCTCCCTGGGAGATCTCAAAGCCTTCGTGGGACATTGATTTCCCACTTTTTGTCAGCTGTGTAAGAACACGCCACTCAGGACGAGGCCCTTCCATGTAGTTGCTCCCTTCTCCCGGCAGTGTGAGATGTTCTTCTCCGCGCGATGCGTCCCCGGCATTGTGTACCTCACGGGTCGCAACCCCCAGTCGTGGGGGCTGGCCGCCTGGTCGCTTAATCCCATTCACCAATTGAAAAGTGTGGAGTCGAAGCGACTTTCCCCACGACTCTGACGGAGTGGTCGCGTGGCAGTTGAAAGTGGGGCGCACGGCAGGCGTGACACGACGACGACACCATTTGGGATTTGTGTGACGTCCAAAATGAGACTGCATCTCAAGCCGCTCTATGGAAATTGGGTGTGTAGCAGCGCCATGGTAGCTAGGAGATGTTAACTACCTTGCCTGCTATACATTTGGAGTTTGCGTGTCTCTCTCATCATCACGGTAGCTAGGAGATGTTAACTACCTTGCCTGCTATACATTTGGAGTTTGCGTGTTCTCCCTGTGGTCGTGTGGATTTTTCTCCGAGTTTCTCTGGTTTTCCTCCCCACATTTAGAATCAACGTGAGTATTTGGCTGCAATAAATTTCCACACGTGATAAGCCACTTTGTTGAGCTACAATTTGTGATGAGTTTGCTTCTGAAAAAAAGCTGCACACAGCTCAGTGGTAACAAAAAATACGTATACATTTTGCACGTTTAACTTCTTTTGCGCCATACGTAGCCAACCGTGCTAACCACGAGATTGCGGCAAGTGTCCATAGAGCCGAACCGCTTCGT
This sequence comes from Lampetra fluviatilis, assembly GCF_964198595.1. NCBI lineage: Eukaryota > Metazoa > Chordata > Hyperoartia > Petromyzontiformes > Petromyzontidae > Lampetra > Lampetra fluviatilis. The sequence continues at coordinate 12,914,434 of NC_136290.1, forward strand.
CCTGCCCGTTGCACGCACCCAGGAAGGGGTGTGTGACGCGCGTGCTCTCTCAACTCTCCCCATGTGTGTGTGCGCACGCTACCCACGGGCAGGGCCAGAACTCGGTGGCGTCCATGTTGGCCGCCATGCGCATCCTCAAGGGGCTGTCGCGCCTGGAGGTCGAGGCGGAGGCGGCGCGGGAGATGAAGGACTTCATGGTGATGTGCGAGAACATGTCTGTCGGTGAGTGGGGCGTCGATGTCATCGCCGAACAGAACCCCCGACAGGATCACGAAACGTCATGAATCATAATTTGCATTTTGTCAGGCGCGATTCACCCGGGGACCTCGGCGCGCCATGCACGAAGTTAGGAACTATAAAGAGTCCAGAGTCCAGAGTCCACTGGTCGTACATGGGAAGTGTAGGCCTGGAGGCGAAACAACAGGCGGGTCTTTAGAAAAGACCTAAAGCAGGGCAAGTGAGCTCGCCTGTCTAGCCACTGGTGGGAGGGAGGGTGTCCCGTCGCTTTGCGAAGGTTCAGTCCACTCCATGCCTCACCCTCACCGTAGGCCTCGCCCTAACTCTCACATTACGCCACCCGCTACACAGTGGATGTGAAAGATCTCCCCGTGATGCCATTCGCAAGAGTAGGCCGCTGTGTGCCGGCGTCACGGTGCCTAATTTTAAACAATTACCAGATTTTGTAAATATGCATAGCAATCGTCGCCCCCCCCCCCGCCCCACTGCAGAAACTCTAGCAGGACCCTTCTGAAAAGTTGTTAGCAGTCTCTGGATTTAATGGGCAAATAAATAAACTGGGCGGTGGGGAGGGCTGGCCAGCAAAAACTCACGTGCTTGCGTGCACCACTAAATGCACCCTGTCGCTGCGAGTAATTCCCACTGCTGCTGCTGCCGCCGCTGCTGTTTGTTTCCCGGGAAACTGCAGCCGTGCTCAACGAGTGCTACCGGACGAGCCAGGCGCGCACCTTCAAGCTGCTCGTGCGGCAGAGCCCGTCATGGGGCAACGCCACGTGCCTGCAGCTCGCCTCCGAGGCCAACGCCGAGGCCTTCTTTAGCCACAGCGCCGCGCAGGTGCTCGCCGACGGCAACCACCGGGGAGCCTCGCGGCTACGTCGGTTTTCTTTTCTTTTTTCTGTGACGCGATGCGGCGTGCGCGCGTGGAGGTTTGCCGGGGACGGCGGTGGGATCCGGCGGCGCACGAATCTGGTGTCGCGGTAATGCCGACGTCTTGTTCGGATCTGTAGCTTTTAAGGAAAGCCGTCCGTGCAACAGGAGCCTTCGCTTGTAGGCCGGACACCAACGGATCTAACGACGAAGGCGTGTCGCCACCGCATCGCACATACACTGCTCTCAGCCTTGTCTAGACCACCAACGCGCAAAGGTGTGTGCGCTCTCCTTTCATTCTTGGGCCATAATACGGCCACACTCAGCTCTATTGAGTTGGTGGCTTAGACAAGGCTTTGAACATGCTAAGAGAAAATTGTAACACAGTGTCGTTATTTGACACGCATGCAAGTCATGTGACCACAAAGCATGCTGGTGATGCCTTGCATGTCATGCCTTGCATGCATGAGAGATATACCAAGGCATGATGGGAGTCACGCCTTCCTGCTGATTGCGAGTAGCACACCATTGTGTCTGCTGTAAAATCAGTTTCCTCTTGCGTGAAGTTTCCTGCCGCGATTGGTTTTCTCATCGTTTACAGAACGAGATTACAATGGGCTGCGATGCTATTTTTCCTTAACTTTGCATCTGCGTGTTAAGATGTTTCTTTTCCTCTTATCATACCTTGCTTCCTGTCATTTCACCGCCCTCTAGGACCTCCTCAACGACATCTGGTGGGGAGACATGTCCAACGAGACTGACATCTGGAAGATTTTCGCCGTGTTCTTCTGTCCTCCGCTGCTCTACTGCAACCTCATCGAGTTTAGGTGCTGCAAATTCACCGAGCTCGCTCGCCCCATCCGCGAGCGACGGGTCGCGGTTCACGTCACATTCGTCTCGTTCAGCACGTGTGTGTGTTTGTGTGTATGCGTGGTGCTGGCCACCCACCCCCCTCATGTGCCATGCCGGCCTTCATAGGTGCCCGTTAACAGCACTTGCCCCAACAGTCTGTTAAGGCTATACAGGGGACCTTTGTCTTGGTATGTTGAACTTCTTTCGCACTGTACGTAACCAACCTTGCTAATTGGAGGTGTGCCTGGGAAAAAACAACAAACTGAACACAAAAAGAAGTTTTAAAGAATTGATTTTTCAATCTAGATTTTAAAGAGCATAGCTCCAGTGGCTCCCTAATATCAGAAGGAAAAACATTCCAGACGGCCGCAGAGGCGCATCTGAAATCGCGCGATGCGGTAACCGTCGTTGTTCGATGGCTAGCCAAAAGCCGCCGTTGCGAGGATGAGCGGAGTTTGCGCGATGGTTTATGCTCCTTAAAGAGAACAGCGAGGTATTGTGTTTCATTTGCGGTAAGCGCTTTGTGTGTGTATTGAGTGTGAGGTCGAGGTGACCTGGTGGTGCACAAGGCAGGGCGCAGAGCCGGTATCGTTAAGATGCTGGGTTTGAATCCCTGTTTCAACCGTCCGTGATTATGCCGTGTTCTCGGTCGACCTGGCCACACATGATAGCTCATCGGAGTGGCTGATATCATCATAATGATCATATGTGGAAATTTATAGCAGCAGCCAAATAATTTAAACCCATGTTTCTCAATGCGGAAGGAGACAAAACCAGAGCAATCTGGACAAAACTCCATGCGACCATGGATAGAGAGAACATGCAGACTCCAAATATGCAACAGGCATCATCAGGGTCCGAATCGAACCGACGAACTCCTGCGTACCAGGCAAGCGAGATATAAATATTGGTTTGACTGTCACGTGGTAACCATTACTCTGTAGTAGCAGGGCTGGTGGGAAAGTGCTGCCCTCTAGTTTGGTGTGGACCAGACGTCACTTGAAGAAGGGATGTCCAAAGTAGCTCTGTGATATCTGCTTCTTTGTACCACGACGTTACGACGATAACAGAATCGGGACACAATCCGGGGAAGGCGTAAAAAAAAAAGTGCGTATGAGGCTGATTCAACTCAAACCCACTTCAACCCGGACCCAACCCATCACCCCAGAGCGGCAGGCGATGGTCGATTGAACGGGAAGAATAAGATTATTGGCCCAAGTATAGCAGCAGGAACGCAACCGGGCGTGGCGGCGGCGGCGGCGTTGCCATGGGCACACGCGTCGCGTGGGCGTTGTTACCGGGGGTTAAATCTAGAAGCGTGAGGCATGGACCCTGCGGGGTCGCTCCCTCCGGCTTGGGTGGCTGGGCGACGACCGGGTGTGACCGTGCCCGCATTGAGATCTCCGCCCTTCTTAAATCAATCTCAATTATGTGATGAGTTTCTCGGTGGCGGGCAAGCGGGTGGGCGGACGGACGGGCGGATGTTTTTGCACGTCTGCAGACATGACCGGGCGTCTCGTTCAGCGTGTGTGTGTATGCGTGGTGCTGGCCACCCACCCCCCTCGTGTGCTGTTCCGGCCTTTATAGGTAGGCTCGCTAAACAGCACTTGCCCCAACAGTATGTTAAGGCTATACGGGGGATCTTTGTCTTGGTATGTTGAACTTCTTTCGCAACGAGTGAGTCTCTCACCCCCCTTCAGGGGCGTTGTCACAGAGCTGCGGGGGGGCAGGGGGGTTACAGGGTCCGGTGTGTTTGAAGTGGTGCCGATAACGCTCCGCTGTTGCCTTTAATCGGAGCAGGTCACCGGCAGCATGATGACGAAGGAGCTGACGATCAAAATTGCACGCCGAGGCACATATCATGTACATATGTACGTCCGCACATTGAACGTCTTTCACACAATTCGTAGACAACCGTGCTAACCGGAGGTTCGGGGGAAGGACAACAAACTATACACAAAAAGCAGTTCTAAAGAAACGATTTTCCTAATATAAGAAGGAAGAGCGTTCCAGACGGCCGCAGAAGTTCATCTGAAATGCAGGCGCACGCTTAGAATTCACACGGAGGGAGAGACATAATGACGAAGGCGTGGATTGGAGAGCTTGCGCGAGTTAGCGACGTCGCGTGTTGACTGTCGAGGAAAGCGAGCGCGCTTGGGCATGGCACGTTGCTCGGAGTGAAGATGGCCGGCGGTCGAGACTAACCGCTGAGCGGCCGGCATAGAAGGAGAGTGCGTCCGAGAGAACGAGATGGAGCGATTTAAATCCGCTCGTGTGCAGGTACCAGGTGGATCCTTGCACCGCGAGATCGCGAGAGGCGCCAATGGCTCATGGAGGTCTACATCCAGCAGTGGATAGATCGTGGATGAGGCCGATGGCACTTGTGGTCGGTCTCGGCGGCACGGTGGTTGAGCGTATAGCTCGAGACGAGAAGGCCGTGAGTTCAAAATCTCGGCCGAGCCCATCATCAATCCTGGCTCATTAAAATGGGTAGCACTATGCAAGAGGTTCGCAGTGTTCGACCTTTGGATAGACTCGTCCGCCTTTCGTAGGAATGTTGAAACTCCACTGCGAGCTCGGGCCTGTATTTGCCCTGTGCTTGCACGCGTTGGTGGTTTGTTTTAATTGGGCAGAAGTACGTGCACGGTGAAGCTCACGGGCACTAAACACAGCGGCTGGGCCCAAGCCCAAAGTCCCCAAAACGGTTAGCGGCGAGCAACAAGCAACACGGTGAAAGTTGAAAGTATGATAAGAGTTCACACCTTTCTTGATTGGACAAGGAAGTGAGTGATTTTGGGGGGGGGGGGGGGGGACAAAGAGATGACAATGGGAGGGAAGAAGCAGAAAGATAAGTGTTGTGACCTGCAATGTTGGTGAGTGTGTAAGTGGGATGCGTGAGTGAGCGGTTGGGTGCGTGAGCGAGTTATCACCTGCAGTGATCGTGGTTGAACACCAGTGTGATGGATGAGATGAAACAGTCTGCTAGGCCGAGTCCACAACACGGGTGAAGGAACCGTGGTAGTAGCAATGTAAGAGCGCTATGGAGATGACTGACCTCCGGTGAGCGAGCAGTGGCAAGATGTTAACTACCTCACCTGGTATACAGGAGGTTGTGGGTTCAATCCACACCCTGACACCTGTATATTTGGAGTTTGCATGTCTCTCTCCATGTGGTTGTGTGAATCTTTCTCCGGGTCCTCCCCATTTAGAAACATACGATAAGAATGTTTTGGCACGATACATTTTCACACCATAAGCCCGCTACGTTGGGCTATCATTTGTGAAAGACCAGGTCACTTCTGAAAAAGAGCTACATAGCTCAGTGGGGCCTTACCTGTTAAAATAAAAATTAGTTTATAGTTTTAACGGCGGATCATCAACGGACCGGTGTGACGATGGCCGTCTCACCGCACCCACCGTACCCACCTCCCCCGTGACCCCGTGTGGAGTGCAGCGAGCTCAGCATACAGAAGCCGTCGGCGTTGGAGATGGACAGCGTCCCAGACGGGGATAACCCCATGCTGAGCCTGCTGCAGAAACTGGACGAAAAGTGAGCGGGCCCTGCCTGCCACCCACCCACCCGCCCATACAGCTGCCTGTCCCTCCCTCGCGCATCTCCCACCCACCCACCCACCTACATCTCCCACACCACCGGCCCCTATTACCTGCCCTGCCTACTCTCACGCATCTCCCACCCGCACCAAAGACACAGTTCCCCCGCATGGCCTGACCAGGCTGTTGGGGCAAGTGCTGTTAGCGAACACCTTTAAAGGCCGGCACGGCACACGAGGGGGTGGGTGGCCAACACCACGCCCGACCGCATTTGTCTCCCCAGTGGCGATGTTTACACACCGCACCAGGTACTCATTTGAGGCTGAGTCGACCTAGGGGAAGCCCATGACCGGTCCGGGCATCTATCACCAGTGTTGGCCATGAGCGGGAATCGTACACGGGTCGCCGGGTTCATAGCGCTGTCCACTAAACTAAAGTGAGTGGCCCTGCCACACATCCACCCCGACACCTGCCTCTCCCACTCTCACACATCACCCACTCTATGGCTCTCTAAACCCTTGGACTTTGTCGTTTTCCCACGCAGGGACATCGAGGGAGTGACCACGTCGATGAGGGAGCACTACACCTGCAGCCGCCGCTGGACGCGCTTCTGGGGGGCGCCCATCATCGTGTTCCTCGGCAACGTCGTCACCTACTTCATGTTCCTCTTCCTCTTCGCGTACGTGCTGCTCGTCGACTTCCGCCCCCCGCCCGTAGGCCCGCGGGGGCCCGAGATCTTCCTCTACTTCTGGGTCTTCACGCTCGTGTGCGAGGAGATACGCCAGGTGAGTCGGGGGGGGGGGGGGAGGGGCCAGCCAATGGGGGGGAGGGCGCGCGCACTACATTTTGTGCGTCGCGAGCGCAAAGCGACGCGGAATTTTTTTTTCCAGCAATAAATTTGTTCGGATTTGTGTTGTCGCGACCCCCTTCACTACCAGATGTGGCCACAGAGGCGAGGAGATGTTAACTACTTCACCTGGTGTACAGGAGGTCGTAGCTTCGATTCCGAGCAGGATTTTTCCCGGGTCCTCCATTTCTCCCCCCACATTTAGAATCAATGTGCGTTTAGAGTATTTGGCTGCTATAAACTTCCACGTGGTAAGCCACTTCGTTGAGCTATCATTTGTGGCCAGGTCGCCTCTGAAAAAGAGCCACATAGCTCAGTGGGCCTTACCTGATAAAATAAAAATAGTTTAGTTTAATTTTAAAAATGTACGCGTGCAGGCGTTTCACAGCGCGCCAATTGTTACCCTTCCGGCTCACGCACCCAGCGGGTCGAGGAACGATTCTCACAGCCAAATTGTAGAAGCAGTTAGACGAGCGACGTTTCGCTGGGGACTTCGCCGAGCATCATCGGCACGAGGGCCAGGAAGTCCCAACGAACAAACAACACAGGAAGCGAGGATAAGCGCGTTGGACGCTGACCTCGCGGCGTTTCTTTCCCCGTCGGCAGAGCTTCCACAAGGTCGGCAACATCTCGCTCGTGCACTCGCTCAAGCAGTACATTGAAGACTTCTGGAACAAGTGTGACATCATCGCCATTTCCCTCTTCATCCTTGGCCTCATATTGCGGTGAGCTTTCGCGGTGTCCCTCGTGTCTACGGCTGCACGCACGCACGGCGATTGCGGCTATTGCGTTTACGTGGAAAGGACAAGGACGCATATTCGCGTGTCTGTGTGTGTTGCATGTGTCTGTGTGTGTCACGCGTATCCGTGTGAGAGTGTGTCACGCGTGTCTGTGTGTCACGTGTGTCTGTGTGTGTGTCGCCTCAGGATGTTCCCGTCCCGGTTTAACGATGGCCGAGTCGTCTTCTGCCTCGACTACATGGTGTTCGCCATGAGGCTCATCCACATATTCGCCGTTCACAAGCAGCTGGGACCCAAGATCATCATCGTGGGGGGCATGGTGAGGTCCCCTTTGACCCCCTGAACCTCGCAGCGGTGACGCGACCGGGGCGACAGCCCGTTGCCGGGAGGGGGGGGGGGGTTCGCGATTCGAGCTTCCCCAGCATGCCGTCCTGGTGAACGCTGTGGGCGTGCTGATGACCGTACGAATGCGGCGACGTGCACCTCACGAGTGGAGGCTCGACGTGCCGTGACGTCGTTTGAAGAAGTAATCAATCGTCGGGCCTTGCTCGCGAAAGGCGTCACAGTTCGAATTTTGAAGAAGATAAAAAAGCGGTCCCCAGAATGACTCAGTTGGGATAAAACACTAATTTAACATCGCCCCCTACTGTGAAACCGCTGCGGACTATACTCGACTGTGAACCACAGCACGCCTTGACGACAGCCTGGCGCAGTGAGAGTGGCGCAAATACCGAACGTGCTCGCGATCAGCACGGTTGGCCACGTACGGTGCGAAGGAAACTTAACACACGCATGCGCGTGCGTACAAATGTGCTCGCGATGTGATTTGATGACCCTCGAACCAAGAGGCCTCACAACCCCTGCCCCCCCCCCCCCCGCCGCACAAATCGAGATCCAAATCCTCTCCGCCAGAATCGACGTTTGAACGCGGACATGCGTCGTCCGTTTGTCAATCCAGCGCTGAACGGTGGCCTCCCCATCCCCACACCTTGCGGGTCGGGGGAGGGGGGGCGGGGCGGTTATTTGACCATACTTCACCGCGTTGATAAGTGCCGTTGGTGGCGTGTGAGCAGAGAGTCGCAGCCTAACCATCGCTGCCCACCGCGGAGTCCCGCGGCCACCTATGGCAACCTGTGTGTGTAGAGTGGTAAACCTACGCAAGCAATATCCTGCCTCGGAGCTGCTTAGCATTGGGAGTATTTAGCTGCTGCTGTAAGTGTCCACGTGATAAGCCACTTCCTTGAGCTATCGTTTGTGATGGCCAGGTCACTTCTGAAAAAGAGCTACGTAGCTCAGTGGGCCTTACCTGGTAACAAAAATAAAATCTTTAGCGTCTGAGATCTTGCATACAGGATCCATTGCTTCAGGAGCTAGGTGGAGATCGTGAGAGATGACGATGGCTTGGGGAGACCGTTCACTCAGCAGTTGATAGATCGCGGCAGATGATGATGACAGCTCTCCTGGTATCTTCCCCCCCCCCCTTTGATTTAACAACACGCGAATATGTGCTTACAAACAGCAGGTACACCTCCCATAATGCATTGCATGTGTGGCTTTTCGACCACCACATTGCATGTACGATGCTCTCAGCCTTGTCTACACCACCGGCTCAGTAGAGCTGCACGTATGGCCGTATTACTGCGCTCGTTTTCTTTCTGCTCTCACCACTATTCAATGTTTGACTGCCATGCGTTACCTGCCATGCGACTAACTCCCCTCTCTCCCTCTCTCTCTCCCCTCACTCTCTCTCACTCCCTCTCACTCCCTCCCTCTCTCCGGCTCGGCATCACGGTGCTCAGATCAAGGACGTGTTTTTCTTCCTCTTCATCCTGGGCATCTGGCTGATCGCGTACGGCGTGGCCACCGAGGGCCTTCTGCACCCCGACGACACGCGCCTCGACTGGACCTTCCGCCGCGTCCTCTACCGCCCATACCTGCAGATCTTCGGGCAGATCCCGCTCGACGAGATGGACGGTCGGTGTTCTGGCGGTGGCGGGGAGTGCGATGTCGTCGTCGCGATATCGTCGTCGTCGTCAACATCGTTGTCATTGTCGTTGTCGTTGTCATCATCGTCGTCATCGTCGTCATCATTGTCATCATCATCATTGTCATTGTCGTCATCATTGTCATCATCATCGTCATTGTCATCATTGTCATCATTGTCGTCATCGTCGTCATCATCGTCATTGTCATCATCATCATTTTCATCATCGTCATCATCGTCATTATCATCATCGTCATTGTCATCATCATCATCACCGTCATCATCATTGTAAACAACTTCAGTCATCACGGTCATCCTAAACATTGCACTATAATTAGTCAAAATTATGATGATTTCGAATATTATCATGATTGATGATGACGACGACGATGATGATGATGATGATATCCGTTGGCTCATCAGCCGTGAAGATCTTGAACTGCACGGACGACTCGATGGAAGGCATGATGGGGAGCAACGCGGCGTGCCCCAACACCTACGCCAACTGGATCGTCATCCTCCTCCTCGTCATCTTTCTGCTCGTCACCAACGTCCTGCTGCTCAATCTGCTCATCGCCATGTTCAGGTGACCACCAGGGCTTCAGCCGTAGTGGGAGCAGAGATGGTCACGACCCCCACCCCCTCCGCCCCCCCCCGCACTGCCCCGCATTGCACGTGGACTCTTCCGCTGCGAATGCTGCGCACCAACCGAGTGCCTCGTATTTACGTTGGACCATTCCAATTGAACGAGTGGCGCGGGGGTGAAGGGTTGTGCGGGGATCTGATTAATGTCCCTCCACCTGAATCCCTGGAGTCACCTCATGGCACGCGGGAACATGTTACTGCCTCTTCTCTTTCGTACGTCCGATGTAGATGCAGAGCAACAACTGCAATTTCACATGCAGGTGGTCAAATGTCACTGCCTGATAGACATTTCCACATTTGCCAGGGCTGCCACAAGGGGTTTTGGAGGCCCAGGGAAAAATTCCAGATAAGGCCGACCAGGGCCACTTTCGGAGGCCTCTTGCCATCTGAGGCCCTGGGGAACTACCCATGATCGATTGATGAACTTGCGTTATGTTTTGTGATTGCAGTTCGATACAAACATGCATTTATTTTATTGTGTTGTTTTAACAATCTTGTTTCGTGGTTACATTTATTTCAAAACAGAAATTCAAACGGCAATCGCAATGGCAATTAGTTGTCCGGGAATGGCGTCACCCGTGTCTCCAAGGCTCGTTCTCAATAGGGTCCCGCTGCATTGGGATGTTTGGCCGATTCGATTAGTGAGTGTTTGTGGCATCACGTGGCAGGAAACCCGAGAACCTGGAGGGGGGTAACACTCAGCATCGCCACCTCCTGGCAGCGCCACGAATGACACCAATTTTGTCATTAATATTCCGGCACGTGACATATAAATGGTACGTACAGCCTTTTGTTAATCCACTGCTGGAGACGAAGTACACCCCGTGATGTTTTCGGCCATGGGGGTCATTTGACCATACTTCACCATGATAGTGCGAGTTTGTGGGGCTCAAACCAGGCGGCGTTGGCGGTGGACGGGAATCCAACTGGTTGCCGGGCTCATGGCGCTGTGCGCTAACTGCAGCGCCGCCACTCTCGCCCCCGACCCCCCCACCTCCTTGAGTCCTGGAATTCACGTGACTCTTCCCTCTGCCTGGCTGTGGGACCCAGTTACACCTTCTCGCAGGTGCAGGGGAACAGCGACAAGATCTGGCGCTTCCAGAGGTACAACCTGATCGTGGAGTACCACGACCGGCCCTCCCTCGCGCCGCCCTTCATCATCATCAGCCACATCAAGCACCTCGTGCGCAAGTTCGTCTTCAAAGCCACTGCCGAGAAGCACAAGCACTTCAGTGAGTGACCCACGGCGCGGTTAACGTCACTGTCATTACGCTCGCTTGCAGGGGGTCCCTTCCTCGAGCGAGTAATTTCGGGGCCGCGCCTTTACCCTTCCTCGGAGCTAATGCCGAGCGCCGTCCGAATGCAGTGCAGTCGCTGCAGGAGGATGTGGACCAGCGACTCATGGTGTGGGAGGGCATCCAGAAGGTCAACTACCTGACCGACACCATCCTTCGTAAGCGCGACTGCAGCGAGGAGCGCCTCAAGAGGACGTCGAAGAAGTAAGGCTCGGCGTGACCCCCCCCCAAGCCCCCCCCGACCCTCGGCGTTGTGGCAAGGCGGCGCCGTTAGATTCCAGCCGTGCACACCCGTGCGATGTTGGCAAGGGGGTACGAAGGAAATGACGCAGAGCACAGGAACGGCCGATTTGAGGCGCACCACTCGCTCTGCCGAGGGTCGCTGCCCGACGCGGCTCGGGAGCCGCGTTGGGGCGCAACGTCGTCGCGTGTCGATTGCCGTTGAATTCGCTCCTCGTAAAAGTCCGAAGCGGCCGGTGAGCAGATTTATCGGGTCACGAATCTCATCGATTTGTACGACTGTGGCCACGTCGTGCCAAGTAATATCTCTGTGGACGGCACAGATCCCCCCACAAATGTTGCGGAGGCTTGATGACAAACGTTTTGGCACGAACACGACTGCCAACATGGCCATAACCCAAAAACAGATACGGATCGTAGCGTTGGGTACGAGTCAGTTTGAAGAAATTACCGCTCGGAAGCTCTCGTAGAGAGAAGCAACAGGAGAGCTTCACCATTCTTACCCGATGAAGCTGATTGTAACTATCAGCGAAACGTCGCACTACTCAAATTTAAAATGCTGTTGATTCTCTCTTCAGCACACCGGTGGGCTTAAGAAGTGGATTATTCTGTCCTTTGAAAAACGTGACACATTTTTTACTATTTGGCCGTGTCGGGTGGTGGAGGGTTACGACACATTTATAAATAACGCGATCTGACCTAAAAACCTATATTATGAATAATATTGGTCGCGAAAGCCTACGTGTTAAATTCAGTGTAACGTCTCCCCATGTCGTAAAATGGCCCATAGAAGGCCGACGTCACAGAACTACTTCTGAGTTCCCTTCAATTGCCACTCATCGACACTAGGTGGTGCCACCTCCTCACGTGCCTTGCTGTCGAAGAGCTTGTCACGTGGCAGTACAATTGAGGGAATTTAAGTGTCAAGCTCATGCACGTCAAATGACAAAGATGATCCCCCGTGTAGCGTTCGGAGACTTTTTTTCGGAGCAAGTGCTGTAAGCGAGCACCTGGCTGCCTTTATCTCCCTAATTATGATATTCACACACTGCACCAGGGACTCATTTAAGGCTGAGTTGACCGTGGGGAGACTCGGGACCAGATGAAATGTTCGCCACTGTATTGTTCGCGATCGGGAATCCGGCTCACCGGGTTCGAGCGCGGTGCGCTAACCACTGAGCCGCCGCTCCTCCAAACACACACACGCACGCACGGGCGTGACCACGCTTTCACATCTTATCTCTCCCCAATGCAGAAGGGCCATTTCCCAGCACGTGTCGCCTATTGTATAGGGTATCTTGTTAACCTTCCGGGTTAGTCCTAATTGACGAACGCGTTGAGGTTTTACGGTTGACCAATATGGCACTCGCTTTATGTATGAGAAAAAAAACGCAACGGAGAGTGCGAGAGTTGTACTGAGTGTTGTACTGAGCGTGCCGGGGTGGCGTGTCGTGCCCGCAGGCTGGACATGGTGCTCAAGCTGGCACAGGACATCCAGGTCCAGGAGCGGAGACTCAACAGCCTTGACGCCCAGGTGAGGGGGTGTGTCGAGCGCTCGCGTGAACGTTTATTAATCGTTGCGTCGTCCGTTACTTGTTTTGCTCGTTTGCCCCCAGTGTAATTCTCGCCGAGTGTCAAGGGGCGGCAAGGGGGGGCAGGGTGGTGCCATGGTAACGCTTGTGCCTCACCAGCAGCAATGTCACTTCGCTCTATTACAATGAGCGCTTTCCCCATCTTGTACAGACGCTAGCAACCCGAATATCCTTTTGACATGAACGACCGACCGTCCGTCCGTCCCTCCCAGCCAGACAGAATATTTTTTCATCTTTTATAGGGCCCTGTCTCTCCACATTTCTCTTGCCTTCTCTGGGCCATATATCCCAATTTATCTCGATTTCTCACTCTGTCTCTTTCTGAATCTCTGTTCCTCTGTCCTCTCTTCTATCCCTCCCTTTCTCTTTATTCCTCTCCTCCCTCACGCACTTCCCTCCCCCTTATCTCTCTCCCTGTTTCTCTCTCTCGCTCTCACCCTCACTCCCCGTATTCCTACCTCTCCGTACCCCATCTCATTCTCTCTCCTGCCTCTCCCGAATCCTCCCTCCCACTGCTTGGCACTTTCCCCTCACTCTCCTCTTTCCATTTTTGCTCTCTCGCTTCGATCTCTCCATTTCAGACTCCCCTTTCACTCTCTCCCCGCCCCCCTCTCCTCTCTGTTCCCCTCCATCTCTTCCTCCCTATTCCATCTCCCTCGCTTCAATCTCCCTCCTCTATCCCTCTCCTCTGTCGCATTTCCTGCGGGATCCACATCCGAGACGGGGGGTGGGGGCAGGGGGGGGGGGCGGCGCCGGCATGACGCCATGGGATGCGGGTGACGTCGTCAGCCGGCAACCATTTTGTTGATATATATTCATTAATTTATTCACCACGGACAGTCGGCGAGGGACCATTGGCGCTAAACGTATGACCTCTTGCGACAGCGTTCGCATAAACTGCTCTTGCTGCCTTAGACCGGCATGTTTCGAGTGATTTGTTTGACCCACGTCCTACGGGCGTGGTGCCATTCCATTGGGGGTCACAGTCCACCTTTGACCGTCGACCGCCAACTGAAGTGCGCAAATTTAGTGGAATTTGCGCATCAAGACGGGCCGACGTGACATGAAACGTGTATACACATTCTCCGCTGTGCCCATCGTTGGTTTGTGTTGTTGTTGTTCTTGTGCGTGGCGTCGCGTAGTACGAGCAGATGAGATACTGCGCCAAGGCGCTGTCATGGCTCATCGAAGCCCAGAAGGAAACGAACAAAGACTTGACCATGGTGCCGCCGGTGTGTCCAGGTGAGACCATCGCTGTGCTTGTGCGACAACCAATGCCACTCGCTTTGCGCCAGAGCCGGGTCGCCGAATTACACAAAGCGGAGGTTTGGCAGCGTCTGGCCGGCTCGCCTCGTTACACCTGGCCCCCCTCCCCCGTCACATCTGGCTGTGCCATCAGGATCAGAATATGTTCATACTGGAGGAATTCTATGAGCTATGAAGCTCTTTTCTTTTTTTTTAGATGTTCAGTAGGCGGCGGCCATATTGAGACGGAGACATCGTCCTTGTGCTGTGCACGGATGGACTGTTGGGAGTGGACGGCTGGGCTGGAGTGAGCTACGGTCCTTGGCTCGGTCAAGTGCAGTAGTAGTAGTAGTCATATGTTACCCAGGAGAGCGTCACAGATTCTCTAGACTCATTCGCAGGAGGTGTGGTCCTGCTTTTAACAATTCCTTCTGAATAGGGGCGTGGCTTTGTATGGGAGGGAATCGAGGGGACAACGCTGAAAGTTCCGTACGGATGGCCCCACAAAATGCGCGTTGCTGTACTAACACCCCCCCCCGGCCACCGCGCAGTTTCGGCGAGTTTCACACGTCTCCATTGTGATCCGCCAATGTTTCGTCTCCAAAGGGCTGGATCTCAAGCGCGCATAGCCACCACCACGGGGCAGCGCCTGACGTCGTCAAAAACGTGGGTGGAACCCTGCGAGCACAAACGCACGCCGCACCGTGCGACTGGTGGGCTCCATACGTCGGTCGCGTTGTCAGCCCCAAATATGTTAATCACACCTCCGATTAGCCTAGTTGGCTACGTATGGTGTGAAATAAGTTGAACGTACATGCATGCATAATCATCATGCGTGTGATAATTACCACAAATAATAGCTCAATGAAGTGGCTTATCACTTGCAAATTTATAGCAGCCAAATTCTCTAAATGCACGTTGCTTATGAATGTGGAGGGGAAAAAACCAGAGGACCCGGAGAAAAATCCACGAGACCACGGGGAGAGGGACACGCAAACTCCAAATATACAGCAGCAGGCGTCCGGGTCGGGATCGAACCCACGACTTCCTGCATACCAGGTGGAGGAAGTCAACATCTCGCCTCCTACCTCTGATACATGCACGCATTGCATTGTGTGCGTCGAGGAATGGATCGTGGTACATGCACGTCGTAAGCAAATTTTGTCACTGCCCCCTATGACCAAATCGGCTGGAATGCGAGCCATCTCGTTAGACGTCACGAGTTAAACAGGGTTGAGTCTGGACAGCGATTGGCCGAGTGACCAGCGGGCACAGCGCAGGTGCTACAGGCTGTCGCTGCTGCTCGGCAATGCGGCAAAATTCATCGCACTGTACTTCTGTGCCGCCCCAACCCCCCCCCCCCACCACCACCTTCATCAACCGGCACTGACCATCGCGGTGAAGTATGGTGAAGTAGCCCCCATGGCCAATACGGCATGGGGAGACCTTCACCGGACATACGAGATGGCACGAACGAGACGAAAGGGAATCGGTCCTTCAAGCAAATCGTGACTTTGAACGAACACAATTCGTTGAAGCGTGATGGCGGCGGAGCGAGGGAGGATATATTTGCATGCCCGTTAAAGATTCCGCAATGTTCCACGTGAAATCTGTTGGATTCTTGCCAAACGTTCCCAAATTAGATTTCCAATTAATGATTACCCGGAGGTGGCGGGCAATGGTGGCCTCAGAGGTCAGAAAGGCGCCGAGTTGGCGCCGTTGACCACCGCGAGTTTTCGAGTCTCGAGTTTCAGCCACCCCCGTGGATTAAGCCGGCTTCTCAAGGGTTGCGAGTTGATGGCTAATCGGAGTAGCTCCACAAGAAAAGAAAAAAACCATCGCGTCAAATCTTGTCCTGTGTGTATGCATGTTGAACTGCTTTCGCACCGTACTTAACCAAGCGTGCTAATCGGAGGTGCGGGGGAAGGACAACAAACTATGCACGCGCCTAATATGACTACCCCCCCCGCCCATTGTCCAAGCCAGAAGTCGCTTAAAATAATCTTGGAAGTTCAGAGATCCCCATAGGGGCATTGTCTAAAACGCAGGGTTGCAACCGCTCTCTGCGAGAGGTTGAATTCTTCATCCTATCACACGATGCTGATGGCACGGTTGGGATAGATTTGCGGATAAAGTCTGAATTATTCTTAGGGCCTAATTATTCTTAGGGCCTAATGTGGGTGGAGCTGCAGTGGAAGGTGGCCTGTAGTCGAGGGGACGACCACATGCCGTGTGTTTTGAACGCTTTCCAGCTATTGTTGAAAGCGCTAATATCTCTCTGCGCCGTCTCTCTCTGTTAGTAACGTGGGGTAATGGCAACTCTCGTAAAAAAACGTTCAACATAATTTACATTGTCGTTCATATTTGTGTTGCTCTTCGGCACTTAGCCTTTCCAAAACCGGCCAAATTGATTCAAAAGGGTTGCCCAATATATGGCAATTAAAAAAAACCCCAACGTCAAATGGATGAGCATCTCAGGCCGAGGCTGGCGACGTCACAGGCCGTACTCGCTGCCTCTTCGTGACGTCATTACGAGCGGCGGCGTCTCGTTGTGCGTCGCGCAAAGGTGCCGTAAATTCCGCCGATTTGATCAACTCCGAGGGACGGGCGCGCTTTTGGAAGGCGACGCTGGGATCCACGCACGCGCGTTGACCTTTCCCCCTTGCTCGTTCCTTGGCAGACTTGGGCGAGGCGAAGTGAGCACCTTGACTTGGGGTGAGCGCGCATCTCCCTCGGCCGGCCCTCGCTGCCGCTGCGCGTACAGTACATTTCAGGAGCCGTGGATGACGTCGATTGCTGTCGACTTCTCTGCGAACATGCACCCAACGAACTATCGTCACTCATTTGTAAAAAAGAATTGTAAAAATCGGCTGACGTAATTGACATATATCCCGTAACGATGAGCTCCTGCTGTAAGACGTCGTGACGCGCGCGCGCGCTTGCGTGTGCATCGCGGTGTCTGTGTACGCTGGGGCGTATGAGATCCATCGAATCGCAATCGTGCACAAATAACCAAATGTCAACACGTTCGTCAATAACATTGCCCTAAAGAGGATAACAAAAATACAGGAGAGTGGCCGATGTTTCAGGGAATGGCCCTTTTTTGTCTCTGCTTGGAAGTAGGGCCTTGCCCAAAATGTCACCTGTTGCGTATACGGTGAGGGCTAGGTTCTTTAAAATCTGCTCGAAAGTGGATTTTGCGAAACGTTGATACTATACTGTGTCCGACTGAATATACGGGACCAAATGAAAATGTCAATTTCTCCGCTTAGACCCCGTAAGTTAAATTTAAAAACCACCACAAATGAGGCAAGACTAGCACTAAAATACAATGGCACTAGAGGTGTAAAAGCATCGGTGTGCTGACTCGGGCATACGAGCTACAACCTGCTTACCGTAAAGGGTGGTTCAGATGTCTTGTGACCCCCATTTAATTCTCTAAAGCGTAATATTTTACAAGTAAGGCTTATTTAAAACGTGAATGACTATGCAAAGGGAAAAAAATGTTAGAGGTCAATTAATTGGCTGGGTCACAAGACATCTGGGCTACCACCCTGTTCAGTGCACAAGTACAGTACCC
The DNA here is from genome assembly GCF_964198595.1 of Lampetra fluviatilis. Classification (NCBI taxonomy): domain Eukaryota; kingdom Metazoa; phylum Chordata; class Hyperoartia; order Petromyzontiformes; family Petromyzontidae; genus Lampetra; species Lampetra fluviatilis. The sequence goes on from NC_136290.1 coordinate 12,932,110, forward strand.
CTCCCCCATGGTGCGATGTTGCCAAATTGCAAATATCTCAGGGAAAAGGATGTGAAAGTTGACCTGGTATACAAATGTTTCATTGCAAATAGTCGAATTTCAGGAGAGTAAAATCTGCGAAGGAAGAGGTTTGCCTGTACCTCCATCCTCGGGGCAGTGTTACTGACGGACATGTTGAGTTTTTGTTATGTCGATCTAGGCCTCGGCAAGGTAAGGCAATTTACCCTTTTTACCGGGTAAAAGGGTAAAGGTAAAGGTGTCGACATGCCCAAGGGGTAAGGTAAAGGGTAGGGTAAAGGTAGCGTGGAATAATTATCCGGTGAATACCTTGTTTACCGCTCACTAGAAGCTCCGTGGCGCAGTCCGTGGCCTCCATTTAAAATTGGAATCATCGAGAGTATTCTATATGAATAAAGCGCTCTACCTAGCATTTACCGTTATAAACCTTTTACATGTGTAGTACCCCAGTAATTACCCTATAATCGGGTAATTTGTATGGGGTAAGGGTAAAAAGTAGGATAAAGGTAGGCTCGTTGTTTTAACCTTTTACCTTACCTTGCCGAGGCCTATGTCGATCATAAATGATCGCCGGAGGGGAAATGTGCTGTAAAATGTTTAATGTGACAATCATAAAGTAATATTAGTTACTTAAGAGGTGTGGGGTATATATATATAATTTGTGTTGGAGCTGTGGCCCAAGGAAGCTGACAACGAGTAGACCCCAGGGGTGGTCGAACCGCTGCTCGTGAGCAGCATGCGGCCCTCAAGGGCCTTCTTCGGTGGTGTTTGAAACAGGAATTCTGCGGAATCCGGAAGGGCCCTGGGACACTGACATTTGGCGGCAGAGCCAGGCGATGAGTACTCCTGGGGCGCTCCCACAGATTTCTCAATTCAAAAACTAAACTGTTTTAAACTAAACTAATTTTTTTTACCAGGTAAGGCCCACTGAGCCATGTAGCTCTTTTTCAGAAGCGATCTGACTATCACAAATGATAACTCAACGAAGTGGCTTATCGCGTGGAATTGTGTAGCAGCCAAATACTCTAAACGCATGGCGACGTCGATTCTAAATGTGGAGGGAAAAAACGATGGACCAGGAGAAAAATCCACGCCACCACGGGGAGAGAGGCACGCAAACTCCAAATATACAGCAGGCGTTAGGGTCAGGATCGAACCCACAACCTCCTGCATACCAGGCAAGGCAGTTGGCATCTCGCCACCGTGGCACCCATAAAACCCGGTCCGATCAAACCGTAACCACCGCATTGTGACCCCGCTCTCAGAGTCTTTGTGGCCCTTCGGCCGTACGGAGATTGTGGCATGCGACTCGTAGGGTCAGCAAGTTTGGCCACCCCTGTAATAGACTCTGATCTCATTCAAATGAATGTACAACTTACCTAATGATATGTTTGTACTTGTACAGCCTTAGTAGAATTTTGTGGGTACGGGTTAAGTGCCAGAAACGTTGCTCCTTCCGTCGGGTTTCCAATCATCATTAGTTTCGTTCCTGTACCGTTGCATGGGTGGCTCAGGGATGAGAGTGCCGAGTTGGTACCCTCGGCATATCCTGGGTTACAGTCCGGGTTTTTAGCTGCCAGTGATTAAACCGAGTTCGAAAATCTAGCTGAGCGAATCATCTCAGCTGAGTCACCAATGACTGCACACATTTGGTTGGGGGGGGGGTGTGTTTTTTTCTCTTTCAATAATTTCGGAAAACATTTTAAACTTTGTGATTTTTTTACTTTCTTTGTTCCGACTACCGTACAATAAATATTTCTACAGCAGGACACGTGGGTAAGTGGAGCGTCCCTCCAGTGTGGATAAGAGGTCACGTGCAGGCATATCAGAAGCGGTTCTGTGACAGCACCTTCTGCGGGACCATTCTCAAGCACGTGGGGATGACCCATTTTTGTTTTTTGGTATGGTGCCCTACTCTGCAAGGGTTCCGAATGGACGTTTTGCTGATGTTGACGCCAAGGGCGCAATTGGATTCGAAATTTGGTTAACGCGAATTGTATTTTTGTAAACGTATTTCTTTTAACCTGTGTGTCTCACGGTGACCACGTGATAGTGCACGTGTGGGATGTGCAGTGCAGAGACTGTGCCTCTTGCCTTGAGAAGTGGGTGATTACGGTGTCCCCGAGACCACGTGCAGAGCCAGAAGTCGAAAACATGCAAAGTGGCAAGCCGAAGACCAAAATGCAAATTGCGTTCCCGCGCATAGCATCAAATCACTCCCACCCAGCCCCAGAGTGCACTTCTCAGAAGCTAAGCGGAGTCGAGCCTGGCCGGTGCTTTGATGCGCATTCACAGTTGGGCTGCTTTCTCCATAGGGACGGCTTCACCAGACCCTGTCTGTCTGGCAGTGACCAAGTCACCACCGGGAACGATTCGCCAGTTAGCCGCTGCTGCCACGTGTGTTTAGGAGTGTTTTTTTATTTGAATTGTGCGGAAAAAAAATAACAAATCGACTTCATTTTCACGTCACGATTGCCTTAGATTTGTCGAACCTTTTGTCACGTGCTCGACTGTTACTGTCTTCACGTGCTGTGGTTGCTGAGGCGTGGATAGAAATGTACGATTAAGAAAAAAATACAATTTTTACAAACCAGTCGACGCATGTAAATGTTTTATTTATATTTCAGTACAACATGTAACCGGTTGAATTCATTCGATGCGGGGGGGGGGGGGGTTTCTGCTTTTGTTGTTGTTGTTTCGTGGGGGGAGGTCAACCAGCCCCCTGCACCCCCAGGGCATCCCTGCAGAAGACACCGTGTTACTGGAGAATCGCGACTGATGAGCCACTCACAGCTTTGCGTCAACCACATTAATACGCGCGCAGTTTCTCAGAAAGCCGCTCGGTAAATCACAACCACTCCCAAACACCGAGGCCAAGCAAAAGCCACGCAAACACAAGAACCATCCCCGCCTCTCTGGACAAACCGTGGCGGCCTTCAGAGGTGCTCGCTAACAGCACCTTGCCCAACAGTCGCACACGTACTGATCACACATCCTGATCACACACGTATCGATCACACACCCTGATCACACATCCTGATCACACATCCTGATCACACACGTATCGATCACACATCCTGATCACACACATATCGATCACACACGTACCGTTCACACGTATCGATCACACATCCTGATCACACACGTACCGATCACACAGTACCATTCACACACATCCTGATCACACACATATCGATCACACACGTACCATTCACACGTATCGATCACACATCCTGATCACCCGCATCGAGCCTGCTGTATAGGCTGTTGGGTTAAGTTAAGTTGCTGTCGGCGACCACTGCACATACTAAGGTCGGAAACGGTGAATGAGAGGGCGGTGTGGCCGGAACCAACGCCCGACCACCTTTGTCTCCCCAATGGTGATGTTTACACGCCGGCAAGTCCACCTCAAGAAGCAAGAAGATAAGTCCACCTCAGTCGGTCAGTTTATTCGGGGTAAGGCCTATCGAGCCAAGACTGAAAAGAGAACAGAAACTGTGAAAGGGATCTTGACAAAGTGCCAGAGATAAGATTAGGGGAGAGAGGGGGGGTAAGGGTTATGGTTATTACAGTACTCGTGGTGAGTTGCATAGTACTGGGGTCGGTGAGAGGGATATAACTAGTGGCTAATTGGCTAGAGTTTGGGCGGTGGAAGAGCTAGTACTAATGTCTACTTGGTTAGGGTCAGTGAAATGGCTAGTGGCTAGTTGGTTATGGTCAGTGAAAGAGCGAGTACTGGTGGCAAATTGGTTAGGGTGAGTGAAAGAGCGCGTACCGGTGGCTTAGTTGGTTATGGTTAGTGAAATGGCTAGTACTAATAGCTAGTACCGGTGGCTAGTTGGTTAGGGTGAGTGAAAGGGTGAGTGAAAGGGCGAGTACTAGTGGCTAGTACTGGTGGCTAGTTGGTTAGGGTGAAGGTCAATTGCATCAGCATAGTCCTCGTGGCGAGTTGGTTGGTTCAGCGGGAGGGCTTGCACGAGGTGGCTAGTTTGGGACAGGGCTAAGATTCGCTTGGCTAGAATTCTGCACTTCCCAAACAGTGCATAGTAACCCTCTCCATGGGTCAATGTTGCGTTTAACCTTTTAGGCCGTTTTGTTTCTGACGTGGAACAGCACAATGGAAGGCACTACCGTAAAGAAACACAAGGGACTGGACGCTTGGGTGAATCGGCAGTAAAATACTGTGTTAGTAGCATTGAGCCGGCAACGCAGAGAGGCTGGGTTTGAAATCAGTTTTCATCCGCCCGTGATTAAACCGGCTTCTCAAACGTGGCTTCGACTGGTCACCAATGAGTGCACGAACCTCCGTCGTATTCATGTTTCCCCCGTCGCATCACATCCCGATATAGGCAGGTGGATGGTTTGGAACTTCGCAAAAGTATTCCATGAAAAAGTCAAGCCTCGCTTTGCTTTGCTCAAACAAGAGCTAAATTAGACGTTGCCTTTCAATGTCTGAAAAAGAAATGTTTCGAGCTTAGAACAGATAAATCTTAATTGAACCCACCAGGGTGAAAAAAAAGAAAGAGTAAAAAAAAAACCGCGTCTTGTTTGTTTTGTGTGTGCGGTCGTGGTACAGCGCGTTGTGCACCCTAAAATCCCCATCAGCCGAGTTTGATTCCTGACCACAGCTATCATCGGTCGCGAGTGAGATCCCAACCAGTGCTGCCTACCATGCCCCCCCCCCTCAACGCCCGCTCGTCAACCCACACTAAGTAGCAAGAAGTATGGTCAAACAACCCCCACGGCACACATTGTATGCTGAACTTCTTTCGCGCCGTACGTAGCCAACCGTGCTAATCGGAGGTGCGGGGGAAGGACAACAAACTAAACACACAAAAAGCAGTTCTCAAGGCCTTTATCTCGCAGTGAATCTGCAAAGGGTTGTTAAGGAAAGGCTCTCATATTAATCTATTAAAAATACACGTATTTTTGCTGCAATGAATGTGAACTATCATTTTTTGTTACACTATTTTAAGAAGTTAACCGATTGCCCTCCATGTCAGATGGGGAAACTCGGAGTACGATTTTTTAAAGAACAGACATAACTACGTTTAACACGTAGGTTTTCTTGACTAATATTCAAAATCCAGGTGTGATTTTTGGTTAGATTGCATAAATGTGTCGCTAAACCCGCCACCATGATTCAGGCTGTCGTCTGATGAAGCTAGTTGTAATTATTGGCAAAACGTCGTACTCAGATTGTTAATGTTGTGGATTTGCTCTTCAACACACCGGTGATGCTGTACTAGTGACGAATTGGCACGTTCTGTTTACGTGACAAACCTTACTAGTTGGCTGTGTCGGGTGGTGGCGGGTTTAACGACACATATTTACGTGATCAAACCCCAAAAAACTATTATGATCATCCGATCAAATGCAATGTTGCGTTGACGCTCGCTTAAATCCCTTCAATTTACTTCCGCGCTAAAAACCAGATAATTTAAACTCGCCAACATTGATGAACAAAAACAATTGTGTTTAATTTTCGATGTAAAGCTTTCGTGACTGCAGGGATTCATATTCTTGGTTCTTTCGGTAAAGTCACGTAGAAGGGAAATAATAAAGTAATAAAAAATAAAACAATAAAACGTCGTGAGAATTGTATTGTTTTATTTTCATTATTTTATTATTTCCCTTCTACGTGACTTTACCGAAAGAACCAAGCATATCAATTGTGTTTAAATGAACAAAGTCTTGGTAAACTCACGTTTTGTGTTATAGGTACAGTGCCTTGAGTGTCTATTTGACTTGCGTTACCCGGGATACGACAATAATATTCCCAGAATCACAATATTTATACTGGAGGAATCCGATGAGCTACAAAGCTCTTCTTCACAGATGTCCAGCGTCACGCGTGCTCACCCAGGAAAAGCCTCGACTTAGTCTCATGACCACTTTCTAGCAGGGTCCTGTCAGGTTTCGCCCACAGTCGGGGCGCAGTGATCGCTCTGTAATCCCAATTGAGAAATCGGTCACCAGTAATCACATCGTTAATTTAGCAAAATGCTGTTACGGGCCGATTATTATTGTTGCTGTGCTTTGAATTTCTTTCGCACGGCACATAACCAACCTTGCTTATCGGAGGTGCGGAAAATTTCTTATCGCTTGTTTACATTTTTTATTGATATTTTATACTCCTGACAAGGATATTTATGATCAAACCAATTAGCACGATAATTGAAGTTTCAAATGATGAGCTTTTGCCCAAGATATGAGTGTTTTGCAAAAGTTCGTGGAGTTGTCGATAGCATGTTGCGAATTTCACATGTTCAATTTCATAGTTACTTAGTTAATTATTCCAAATGTGAACAGTAACAGCATTGTCCATTTATAAGCGCTACGGATTGTAAAATTGCAATAATTGCAAGATATATGGCAGGCTCGTGTCGAGAGAAATGCAGAACATATATAGTAATATTTTTTGGATTCCTGTACGGATGGCAGAGTACAGAAACAACACTATTAAAAACACGTGAAATACAATTTTATAAAGCTACGCGAAAGTAATATCGCGATAATCGTCATGTCGTGAAAAACGATCGTCTCCTATCGTGTTGTAAAAAAGAAAAACAATTAATTACATCGCGTCAACGCTACGGTTTACTTTGTCACGCGGACTGCGAGCCGAGCGGGTTTAACGGGATAACCGTGAGAGTCGTGGGATAACCGTGAGAGTCGTGGGATAACCACGAGTCTCGCAATGGCCGTGGCCACTAAAAGTCGGCAGAGGGACGTCTTGGGGAAACATATTCTTTGGGTCTTTCGATAAAGCCACGTAGATGGAAAAAATAACAAAAATCATCAATCGTCAGAAATCGTCCTGGGGAAAGCCAAATGAACACTTTTGCGTCACTTTGAAGGAACGCACGGGGAGAGGGGGGGGGGACATTGAGCCCGCAATGTTAAATGACCCTCTCGTGTAAACAAAATAAAATACGGTCACTAAAAAGTTCCCCAACAACCGGATGTGGCCACACCGTCTAAACAAATAGATTTAGTTTTTTCGTTACCAAAAAGTCACTGGGCTGCGAGATGGGCACAAATACGGCAGTAGGCCTAGTGGATTCTTGAATCCATCTGTGTGGAACATTCAGTGTGTTGCCCCCCCCTCGTATGGCTTTTCTATGGGGAGTCCAAGTTTCTTCATCCCTTAAGTGCATTTAAAAAAATATCTTTAAAATCTTGACTCGATGAAAATGGCCCGGGTGAATGAATGGCTTGAGCCAGGGTGGGGGGGGGGGTCACCGTTTTGTTGATAAAGTCACGGCGCGCCTTCGGCGAAGGTCACGTTTGGAGCTTCTCAAAGTCAGCAGCGGGATTAAGCAGCACCATTGTTTTGACGTATCACGCATCTCACCCCGAATTATCCTGTCACACGCGTCAGACATTGCTGTAGCCCGCACATTAGGGGCGTTAAAGTGCCCTCTGGGATAGCAAAGGTTACGAATTGAGGCCTCGATCCGCTACGTCGAGGGGGGGGCCGCCAAAACGGTGGCGGGCGATGACGTTTCCACGCCACCTCTGCAGCGGTGATTTTATTCAGCTGATCATGACCATGATGTTCATGCTGACAGTGATTGAGATGACAGTGAATGATGAGTATTATAACTATTTTTGACGATAAGGATGATGGTAATCCTGGTTGCAAGTATGTTGATGATAACGATGACGATGATGGTGATGTCCGTGATGACGATGATAACCAACATGAACACGATGGCGATCATGCTCACGACGGCCGGGACCATAATGAAGATGCTAATTACCACAATCAAAATGTTGTAGTGATTGTGGCCTTAATGATGGAAGATTATGGGCATTGCACACAATAGCAGCTTCTTCTTAAGAGTCTTAACCCACGTGGTTCTTGTGCCATCACTGCATGACTGTAATCTGGCATCCTCCATTCACTCTGGCCAAACGAGCAGCATCGCCCGCGTCCCATCGGCGTTCTCTTCTCTCCTTATCCCGTCACCCGAGCGATGGCGGCGTCTTCACTTTGTTGTGCGTACGTGCATTGAACTTCCGTCGCACCGTGCGTAGCCAACCGTGCTAATCGGACGTTATCTCTCCACCCATCCTGTGCTGTCCTTGGCAGTGATTAATCGATGTTCGCGGGTTAGGCCGGCCGGCCCATGCCGCGATGTTATCGAGCCAGTTCTTACTCGCTGTCTTTTGCCATCGGCCGTCCCCTATCCGATGGCCTTGGTCGGGATCTGACAAATGTCGTGGTAAGCCCACACCAATTAAGATTTCTCGTTTTTTAAATGACAGTCAACAGGCGTTCACGCTCGCCAACCTCTTCGCTTTCCCTTACTCGTACCTCTTTGTTTTCATAGTTCCCTGTATGGGGACATGCGGCCGCACAGAAAAGACTTTCCATCGCCTCTATCAATTTGCGTGTCTTATGTTGATGACCACCATTCACATCCACGCATGAAAGAGATAACGAAGGGGGCCCCCTCGGAACGATGTATTTCGGTGACGATGGAGGTGTTTGCATCTCTCCAGGCTCACGATGTTAACTAAAACCAGTAGATCTTCCCACCGACCGTATCCTTTGATGCGAGGTATTTCAGCGATGTCGTTTTTGTCCCGAGTCGGGGTCCGCTCGTGTCATGGTGCCACGTGCACCTCGATCGCACGCGCGCATGGACGCCGCCGTCTCTCGACTCTGCGCCGGTCTCCATCTCGTGCTTGGACGACGGGTTGCGGCGCAAGTCGTTGATTTCGGCTCCTCCGGATCTTTTGTAGGTCGTCCCCGCTGCGGTTCCCCGATCGCCACGCGGTACCTCGCCGCGATGGGCGCTCGATAGGGGTCGAGTAAGAGCCGGCGAGAGGCAGCGGGCGTCGCTATCTCATGCCAAGAGCCGCTGCACACCACGTGGCCAGCAGCCACGCTCCTCACATTCAGAATCTTGATTTCGACTGGAAGAAGAGGAATCCGATGAGTTATGAATCCTCCTTTTTCACAGATGCTCAGCAGGGGCACGAGGTCAGCGAGTTACAACAACCAACAACATTCAAGTAGGAGGCTTCTGCCGTGCTGGTGATGTTTTCAGAAGAGCTGGTGCTGCCCCGTGTTGATCCGCAGCACTATCTGGCAGACTCTGTCAAAAGGATCCGAAGCGATCGAATCACGGTGTCTGGCTCCACGCGATCTTTCCACACGCGGCGCAGAGATTAAACATCTGCTCTGCGGAGCTCTGCCCTTCTCCACAAACCTGCTTCATATTTCTTGATTTAGAACTTCCCCTGTTGGTTTGAGTTCAATGTTCTTTGGAATAATGCTTGACTAAGGGTGGCTGACGAGGCTCGTTTTCCTCATAATTATGCCGCCGTCTTTAAGTGTTCGCTTTTCGTAGTATTATTGTTGATTGCATCAATTGTTTTAGCCATGTTTGTAAATAGATCACTGCTACATTCTCCCTGTTAAAATAATTATCCTGGGACGTAAATTCCTGCTCACTTGCCCATTTTCGGGGACCTAATTCAATTCCCTCTTCAGCTTCTTCCCTTTGCAACTTCACTCACTTGAACTTCATCATCGCCGCTTGATATCGACTGCATGTAGCTTGATTTAGCAACTGTACGCTTCATTCAAATATTCCATCCATCTCTATCAATCCTCCCGTTTCTGTCAAGACCTTTCCATATTCTCCCACCCATCCCATCCATCGCTGTGTTTCAAATCTGGGAAAGATGGACCAGGAAGCACTAGAACCCTGAGCCCGAGACCCCTCACCTCTCACCTACGCTAGACAATGGCAAAAGACGCGTCTTCGCCGGCGGAGAATGTGATGTTGACAGGCTGCGTGAAGACAGCGTGGTGCGTGTAAAGGCTCGCCATCGTGTACCCGTTGTAGAAGGCCACGGTGCCGCCCTCGTAGTCCAAATACACCCCGATGGTGAGAAGGCCCGAAGGTCCCAGTGGTTCAGCCTCTACCAACTGCTGCTGCTGCTGATTCTGCTGCTGTTGCTGCTGTTGCTGTTGCTGATTCTGCTGCGGCTGCTGCTGCTGCCGCCGGCGCCGCTGATCGCCCGTGAGGAACTGCGTCTCGTCCCACAGCAAGAGGCAGCAGACCCCCGCCCCGGCAAGGGGCTCCGCCGGGCCGAGTGGACTCTGCGGGGCCCCCTCCCGTCGCTCCACGGGGCCCTCGCCCGTGTGCACGCACACGCGGCAAGACGTGCGCACGCACGCCTCCACCTCCACGTAGTGACGCCCAGAGCGGACCCCGCGCAGGGCGCTCGCCACACGGCCGCCGGGGAACGGGGACGGCGGCGCCGCTGCGAGGACCCGGCGCGGGGAGGCGCTCTGGGACGGCCCCGCGAAGTCCGCCTCCAGGTCGGCGTCAGGGTCGGAGTCGTGCCGCTGCACGGCGAGATCTTTCGGGGGCCCCGGCGAGGACGGGAAGGCGGGCAGCGAGGACGGCTCGCGGAAAGCCGAGTCCGGTTCCGGCTCCGTGTCTTTGTCATCTGCACGCACGCGGGCACAGGTCGAGGTTCCCCCGTATAGACTCGCGCTGCCGAGGCGAGCGTCGACGCGCGGGACGGCGATGCGGCGCGATTGGCGCACTGGACGACGCTGCCGCCGCACGCGACATCGGCGAGAGCGCAACTTTGAACGCGGCGTCACCGCGCCCTCTCGGCTCGTCCGTCGCGGGCGATGTCGGGGGCACGGCTCGGGCTTTGCAGTGGGTAAAAAAAACAACCTCCTGAGCCACGCCGGGCCGGTCGGACGCAGCGGACACGAGGCAACGGAGGGTGCGTTGAGGAACGTGGCGACTCACACATGAAGACGGGCCGCAGGCCGTGCCACTCGTCCATCCGGCGCGTGAAGGTGCTGATCCTCTCGGCCACGATGCGCACCTTGACCTTGTTGAAGCGCGCCTCCCCAGCGTCCACTTCCAGCGGAGCTCCCAGCGCCGCGTCCACCCTGCAGCGGGGAGCAAAGGGGAGGGCTCATCACGAATACGTTTCGCAAATAAACTAAACGATTAACTATTTTGCCAGGTAAGGCCCACTGAGCTACATAGCTCTTTTTTCAGTAGCGACTTGGCTGCAAATGATAGCTCAACGAAGTGGCTTACCACGTGGAAATGTATAGCAGCCAAATGCTCTAAACGCATGTTGATTCTAAATGTGGAGGGAAAAACCGGAGAAAAATCCACACCACCACGGAGAGAAGATGAAAACTCCAAATATACAGGAGGCGTCAGGGTCGGGATTTACCCCACGATCTCCAGGCGAGGTAGTTAACATCTCTCCACCATGGCACCATTAAACCGATTACACTGCGGCAAGCCTCATGAGATGCTGTGTGTAGAAACCAGTTCAGACTTTGCTCGTACTGAATCGATGCTGTTGAGGTTGTGTGCAAACCAGAAGGCTGTGGGGCCGATGGGTTGTGTTGTATTTGTATCTATTCATTTGGAGAGGCCGATATATGGAGACAAATTGTCTACTCGTCTTGTTGTTTATATTCTCCACGACGCTGAGGGTTATTTTGTGTTGATCATGCGTCAAGTGCATATACTCAGACCTACGTGTAGCGTCACCACGTCAATACTCTTTGGTACTTTCGGTAAAGTCACGTAGGTGAAAATAAAAAATAAAATAAAAAAAAACTATTTTTATTTTATTAAAATAAATTAGTGAAAAAATAAAATAAAAAATAAAATAAAAAATAAAATAAAAATAAAATAAAAATAAACTTTTAATTTTATTAAAATAAATTATTTTTATTTCATTTTAATTTTATTTTTCCACCTACGTGACTTTACCGAAAGAACCAAAGAGTATGGATCATTGCAGTCACGAAAACTTCAAATCTAGAATCACCACGTCAAGTCCATCGGCTATCGGCTTTCCGGATCACTGTTACCCAGCAGCATTTAAGCACGCAAACTCTGGACCGGTTTCGACCTTCTGGGTCTCATCAGCAGAATCAGACTTGTTCGACAAATGCAGCTGGCTTGCCAGACGTTATTGGAAAGTGCACTCCATCTAAACAATGGGCGCCCTGTTTGTTGCAATCAGCGACATCGTATGCAAGCTCATCAATATGCGTTGTTGTGAGGCATTATGCTTACGCATTGCTTCAGTTTCTAGCAACTTCTAAGTCTAATATCCAGATTAGTTTCGCCAGGAAAGGGATTGGGTGAGTAAAAGCTGTGGGGGAGGGTGATGATTGGATGGCCTCAATTAGCCTCCTGAGTCACCCAGCAACCCCTCCAATTATCCTTTGAAGAGAGGGCGGATGAACCCACGGGGGGGCAGGGGGGGGGCTGGTGGGGGAAGTGATGCAAGAGCACACACACACACGTACCTTTCTACACACACACACACGTACCTTTCTACACACACACACGTACCTTTCTACACACACACATGCGTACCTTTCTACAGACACACACGCCTACCTTTCTACACACACGCCTACCTTTCTACACACACGCCTACCTTTCTACACACACACACGTACCTTTCTACACACACACACGTACTTTTCTACACACACACGTACCTTTCTACAGACACACGCATACCTTTCTACACACACACACGCGTACCTTTCTACGCTGCAGCTGTGAACCTGCGTGGATAAAACAAAAACAAAAACGGGCAAAGAGTTAGAACTAATAAAGTTATTTTATTTATGCAATAAAATGTTCAATTATATATCGGCGAAACGAGACCGCTTCTCAAGACGCCGTGCGGCGACATTGGGTGGATTTGTTTTATCGAGAAGCAGTCGGCCCTCGGCAGAGGGGCAGGGCTCGAGCCGGGACTGGAACTGGGGCAGATGAGTCGACAGCACGGACGGCTGTCTTCATGTCATCGATATCAACCTAAAGTTGTTACCACTTCAAGCCCTCTGCGGCACCTCCTGTGTACATAAATCGGCACGTTAAAGCAAACAGTTCGTATAGATCTGTCGTGTCACGTACGACACAACTATTCGTTATGCAACTTATCGATCACGCAACCCTCTGAGAATTAATCATTTCAACAGCATTGATTGAGTACCGTACAAGCGAACTTGGACCAGTTTCAACAGCAGAGGCAGGCTTGCTTGAATCAATGCTGGTGAACTGCGAGATGTATTAGAGGCAAGGTTCTCCTCTCTCTCAGACACCTGTACTAGTTTGATGCAAAATAATATAAAACGTGACTGAAAATATCGACGAGTGTCATTGTAGAAAGTCCTGAGATGGTATCGTGGGTCGAGTTCAAGCCTCGAGTTTCAGGTTTATTTTGTTTGACGAGGAGAGAACTCAAGAGATTAGCATCGTCTCATTTGGACCGGTGGTAGGGTCGAGGGTTTGTGGATGGCGTGGGGAGCGGTGGCCCAGTGGTTAGCGCACTGCGCTACGAACCTAGCAAGACCCCGCGTTCGATTCCTAAAAACGGTGGCAATATTTGAAGCTGTTTTGGGCCTCTACTGGGACGACTCAACCTTAGATGAGCACCTGGTTCAGTAGGTGAACATCATCATTTGGGAGACAAAGGCAATGCGGGTGTGGCGTCGGTCACCCACCTTCTCGTGTGCTGTCGCCGCCTTTCATAGGGTTTCAATATAACGGCACTTGCCCCCTACAGTTGGTTAAGCCTATACGGGGGATCTTTATCTTTGTTGTATTTTTTTGTGAGGCACGGTGGTGGTGATCAGATCAGAGCGCCACAGCGGCGAGATGTTAACTACCTCGCCTGGTATGCAGGAGGGTCGTCGGTTTGATCCGACCCGGACACCTGCTGTAAATTTGGAATTTGTATGTTCTCCCCATGATCACGTGGATTTTTCTCCACATTTAGAATCAACGTGCGTTCAAAGCATTTGGCTGCTATAAGTTTCTACACGATAGGCCACTTCGTAGATCTATCATTTGTGGCCAGGGCACTTCTGGATGAGAGCGCCATAGCTCAGCGGACCTTAGCTAGTAAAGTAAACAAAAATAGTTCTCCGATCTCTGCCACGCGCCTGCACAAATTCGAAGGGGTCGGCGATTTGGAGCAGCCTGGACACCTCCAGCTGAGCCTTGTCCAGGGCGTCCGCCTGCGCCCGGAGGCGCCACTCGGCACGGCGCACCCCGCCCAGCGCGCGCTTCTCCTCGCCGCGGAAGAAGCGCAGAGCCGCCGCCTCGTCCGCCGCCAGGAGACGCCTCATGCGCGAGAAGGCCCTCCGGCAGCCCGCCTGCAGGGCACCGCTCGCCTGCTGCACACGCGAACAGAGGCAAAGGTGTGGTCCTCCCGTCACCGCCCGCGTAGCCTTGAACAGACTGTTGGGGCCGGCGGTGCACCGAAGAAGGCCGGCACGGTGCGTGAAGCGGTGGTTTGGCCAGCGCCACGCCAGGTCGCATTTTTCTCACGAGTGACGATGTTTACCGCACACCGCACCAGGTACTCATCTACACACGCGCGCGACCTACACGCGCGACCTACACACACACGCGCAAAATTTAACCTACACGCAGGTACATGCATTATCATTATCCGCTATGATGTATCCACTGCTGGAGGAAGGCTCCCCGATGCAGTCGCCATCCCTCGTTACGGCCACACGATGTCAAAATGCACCTCGTTCCTCACTCATTCACGCCACTATCGGTCTCGCCACGAGAGAGCTCTAGGGAGCCCCTTTGACAGGGTACTTTGGCCTACTTCTCCACACTTTACCCCTCCACAGGCGACCTGCCAATCGACGAACTCTTCAGAACATTATGCAAGTGCTTACTTACATCGACGGGGCGAGGGTGGTATTTTAATGGAATGCTGGATGATGCGTCTTCCCGAAACCGTTTAACAGTTTTAAAGGAAAGGGCATTTTTTGTTCATGACTATGTGGGTGCGGGGCCAAATGTCATGGCTTGAAACATTTTTGAAGCGATAAATGCACCTGAAGCCAACAGTGAGACGAACTGCGTTAATGTTGGCCTTGCGTCACGCAAACAAAATGTCAAGTTCGCTTTCTAATGTCAGCCGAGCCCGCACGAGGGCCAGAACCAGTTAATGATTAAAGTTGAGAAACGTCAACCTCATGAAAGAAAAAAGAGAAACGCCGCATATCCAATGGATGGGATGAGATTGAAATTCGCGTGCACGGTTTGATGATTTGCTGGTTTGTATCTTGACTTAAAGCTTTCGTGACTGCAGGAATTCATATCGAAACGTCGTAGTTTTTTGGTTACTTTCTTTGAACCTATCTACGTTGTTGGTTTGTGTTTGACACGTGCAGATGCACACCCCCTCCCGATCGCCTTTGTCTCCCCCAGTGCCGATGCTCACACACACGGGCACCAGACACTCGTTGACGCAGCGCCAGGAGCGATTCGGACAGCACTCGCCGGATTGGCAGTGTGGTGCGCTAACCACGGCGCCACCGCTCCTCTCGTCCCACACGCGCGCTCTCACCTCCACCACGGTGAAGAGCTCCCGGGTGCGGCGGATCGCGTCCTCTGTCTCTCCGCGTCTCGCTCTCAGCCTCTTCAACTTCTCTTTGTAGAAATCCTTTTGTACATCAGTCGGTGGAGACACACGGTAAACAAAAGAAATACGTAACATTGTGTAAACTATGAACGGATGAGCGGTGAGGGTCATGTGCATTTATGATTGGTGAGTGGTGAGGGTCACGTGGCGAAGGTGGCAGCCCCTGCCCGTCTGTCGCCACCGCCTACTTTTACATGACCACGCCCATTCACCCACTAGCACCGCGCGCTGCAGCAGGAGGATCAAATGAATCCTCGACAGAATGAATGATAAATGATGTTCATGTTTTAGACCCATGTATGGAGTTATTGGCTGTGGCTGTATCCATATAAGGAATTCTGGAACGGGAATCGACCAATTTTTTGACGAGAAGTGTTCGAGCATGGACCAAGCTGTGACATTTTGAATAAAACATTTTAAACGGTGAAGTGATTCCTGGCACATGATTTGTGGATCAAAAAGCACCCATATTAGGCCGCCCCTTGACGCTCATTGGCTTCTTTCGGTGTTAACATAATTTATTATTCAATGAATTATAAATGTATGATAAATTATGTTCACGTTTTAGGCGAGCGGATTCCAACGCCCTACCACGCTGCCAACTGCTCATGGCCCCGCCTACTAATCTGGTAGCCCCGCCCACTACCCAGCTAGCCCCGCCCACGGCACAGGTAGCCCCGCCCACTGCTCAGGCAGCCCCGCCCACTGCCCAGCTAGACCCGTCCACTGCCCCGGTAGCCCCGCCCACTGCACAGCTAGCCCCGCCCACTGTCCAGCTAGCCACGCCCACTGCACAGGTAGCCCGCCCACTGCATAGGTAGCCCCGCCCACTGCCCAGCTAGCCACGCCCACTGCCCAGCTAGCCCCGCCCACTGCACAGGTAGCCCTGCCCAACTAGCCCCGCCCACCGCCCAGCTAGCCCCGCCCACCGCCCAGCTAGCCCCGCCCACTGCCCAACTAGCCCCGCCCACTGCCCAGCCAGCCACGCATCCTGTGCTCATCGAGGGCTCTGTATATGAAAAAAAACGAATTGGGGAAGGGGCCCTTTCAATCTATAAGATGCCAGTGAGATGACAGAAGAGATAGGCAGATTAGATGAGAGAGATTCATTGGCTTACGTTAATTAGCCTCGAATGTTTACTAGAACCTGAATAGCAGCCGGCATTTCATGCACCCGTAAATATAATTTGAGAGCGCCCCCCCGAGTTTCATGAGACCGTGAGAGCGTTTACCTGCCTTGCTTGTAACACAACAAGCGGCGAGAAACGCGCAGCGGATGAACGACCGCCCAATTAAATGAATGCCTTTCACATACACTGTACTGCGCTCCCGATTATCGCTCCGGGTTTGTTACACAGTGTTTGCTGTTGTCCCCCCGCCTGTTCAGAATCTACTTTGTATTCTGGGCTCTTGAATAACAACACAAAAACGAATGCCCATCACCATGCACATCATCATCATCACGTACGACGAGGTGAGCGAACTCCTGGCGCACGTCCGTGACGTGATGCCTCGAATGCGCGCCCACGATGGCGCACGCCGTGCAGACGCAGGCGCGGTCGTCCCTGCAGAAGAGGCGCAGCTTCTTCCCGTGCAGGGAGCATCGCCTGGTGCCACCGCCGCCACCTCCGCCGCCTCCGGCAACGGCGCCGCGACCTCCCGTCGCCGTCGCGTCCTCCGTGGTGCCGCCGGGCCACGTGTCGCACTGCCCGATCTTCTGGTACGGAGCCGCCTCCAGGTGCTCCACGAGGCGCGACACGAGCACGTTTTTACGCAGCGGGGGCTTCACGGGGAACTCGGCCCGGCACTGCGGGCACGACATGTGCGCGCCGCGTCCGGCGTGCCGCAGCCAGCGGCCGAGTCGGGGAGTGCCGCCCGGCAAGGAGGAGGAGGAGGACGAGGGGGTGATGGTGGCTGCCCAACAGCCCTCCACGCAGTCCAGGCAGAAGGTGTGCCCGCAGGGTAAGGTGACTGGCTCCGTGAACACGTGGAGACACACGCAGCAACGCAGCTCCGACTCGAGGCCGCCGCCGCCGCCGCTCAGAAACGACATGGCCCGTTCGGGTTGGATTCCGGGTTCAGGAGTTCTGCGACAGGCGGCGGGGAGGATGGATGGATGGAAGGATGGAGGAGCGGCTGTTTAAGGTATGGATTATGATGATGACATGCGTGGCGGTGATGATGGTGGCGGTGTCGGGAGAAATAGTTTGCAGGGAGTTAGGGAGGGAGGCAGACGACCAAAATGTTGATATGCTTGATACGTGTGTGTATTCGCACGTATTAACGTATAACTACATAATAATGTGCATTCCTTAGATAGTCTACGGCTACACGAAGACTTTCCACGTCGTGTCCGTCGTTGTTTGACAATACTTCACCACGATTCTCTGTGCGGGTTTTTGAAGGGGTGGGTGCTATCGCCCAGAGGTGGGACAAAGTCATTGTTATGCAAGTCCAAGTCGAGTCGCAAGTCATCAAATTCATGACTCGAGTCTGACTCGAGTCCAAGTCACATGACTCGAGTCCACATCTCATAGGTGGGACAAAGTCATTGTTATGCAAGTCCAAGTCGAGTCGCAAGTCATCAAATTCATGACTCGAGTCTGACTCGAGTCCAAGTCACATGACTCGAGTCCACACCTCTGCTATCGCCCGCCAATGATGTCAGACATGGCTGGGAATCTAACTCGGGTAATCGAGTTCATAGACTTTGTTTCAAGAGTGTCCCGCACTGGGATGTTTGGCCAATTCCGCGAGTCCGTGCTTTGTCACGTGACGGCAAACGTCGGTAGGGATGAGGACGGCGTGAGAGGAGGCTTCCACTAAAGCAGCGGATGCCACAATCCACGTCGCTTCTACACCGGAGTCGATTTCATCGCTCCGTCTCCTCCCGGGGGCTCGTCCGTTCCTTCGACTACCGATACATGGCCAGTCTCGTATGCCCAGCCCCTTCCCACAACGCGACCAGCGTGGAAGAGTAGGCCAATACCATCAACAGCCCTTAGTCCTGCCCAAGCCCGCTCACTGCGTACGCTATAGAGAAGGTACCACGCGTCGCCCGTTATATATATTTCCTTTTAAGGCAGTGTTATTGATGAATCGGTGGAGTTTTTTTGGGGTTGCCTTAAGTCAATATAAGAGTAACGTTCTCTCGGTCGAACGTATTTGTTCCCCTTCCCTGTACAATTCAAAGAATGCGTCTCCTCGCTGCAGGCTTCTTTGCGAACTCTTTCAGCGACGCTTACATCTTTGTCGATGTCGATGTCTTTATTCCAGCCGCTCACAATTCACCCTTGCATTGTCAACTGTCTTTATTGCTTGGGCAGTACCTCATCACGCCGGTCATCGCATGCATGTATCGTGAACTTATTTCGCACCGTACGTCGCCAACCGCGCTATTCGGAGGTACGGGGCAAGTGGTGAGGGAGGGCGCGGCTGTTTTTCTGATCTCACTCGCAACAGTGCCGGATTAAGCTAGTGTAGCATATGTTATAAAATGGTCCTGATTAAAAAAAAAACAAAAATTAAAACATGTTTTACTTGCATAGTAAAGTAATTATATTTTTTCATTTGCTATACGGCCAGATAATAGGACAAATCGATCACATAAAACACCCAGTCGTTCATAAAAGTTGAAGGCAGTATAGTACTATAGTAATAGAGCGAGTGCAGAATCACCGAGCTGGCATTGATATCTTGAAAGCATTTAGCGCGGGGCTCTTGAAAGTGCGGGGCCCGTAGCTACTTGTGGGGGTGCGCCCATCCCTCCCCACAACGCGGCCAGCGTGGAAGAGTAGGCCAAATACCCCTCCTGGAGGGGCTTCTCTGGAGGCGCCCCTGCCCCCCGAGTGCAGGCCCTACCACCAGCGGTGACGCAGTCATTCCACGATCAGCGCCTTCACCGCGCAACTGAAGAAACGCGGCCCCGAGTCATCCCAAGTCATCCCGAGTCGCCCCGAGTCGCCCCGAGTCATCCCGAGTCGCCCCGAGTCGCCCCGAGTCGCCCCGAGTCGCCCCGAGTCGCCTCGAGTCATCCCGAGTCACCCCCAGTCTTCCAGAGTCATCCCGAGTCGCCCCGAGTCATCCCGAGTCGCCCCGAGTCGCCCCGAGTCATCCCGAGTCGCCCCGAGTCGCCCCGAGTCGCCCCGAGTCATCCCGAGTCATTCCGAGTCGCCCCGAGTCATCCCGAGTCGCCCCGAATCGCCCCGAGTCACCCCGAGTCACCCCGAGTCACCCCGAGTCGCCCCGAGTCGCCCCGAGTCATCCCGAGTCAGTGAGGGTCCCCATCGGTGACTCGCCGCCCACGTTCCACTGGAAACGGTTAACCGGCTCCTCGCTTTTGGAACCGGTGATCAGTTCTGAAACGGTTACCGGTTTTTCGCGGTTGTCGTTTAACATCCCTCATATATATGGGGGTGGAGGGGGGGGACCGAATGGAGTTGTTCCTATATTGCTTTTCGCTCGTGGCAGGCGAGACAACGGCGAACAATGTTGGCTTTGTGTGGCAAACAATCGCCTTTGTCACTGCGGGGGACGTGAAGACAGTGGGGAGCGGTGGCGCAGCGGTTAGCGCGCTGCTCTACAAACTAAGCCCAACCGAGTTCAATTCCCGCTCACGGCCACCAACACCAGTGGCGATCATCTGAAGCGGCCCTGGACCTCCCCTGAGGTTGACTCGGCCTCGAATGAGTACCTGGTGCGGTGTGGAAAAACATCGCCACGAGGGAGACAAAGGCGGCCGGGCGTGGTGCTCGCCACTCATCCACCTCGAGTAACGTTCCGGCCTTCATAAGTGCTACTCGCTAATAGCACTTGCCCCAAGGCTATACGGGGGATAATTGTCTTTGGTGTAAGTACAACCGTATTCTCCGGATTATCTAACATCGCCCCCCCCCCGCGCCTCCAATTTTGGGGTGCGTCTTACATTTTGAATTGCCTTATACACCGGGGAATAGGGTAATGAAAGTAATCACTGTACTGTACCCAGGGAAGCGTCAATTGGGTCAAACTAGGAACTCCCCTGCGCGGGTCATGGGTTATTTTTTACCATACTTCACCAGGCTGGTCCGCGCGGGTTGGTGAAGGCGGGAAGCATAGACGTGGCAGCATGTACGTGTGTACGTGGAACTGATTTCGCACCGTATGAAGCCAACCGTGCTAATCGGAGGTGGGTAGGAGGGCATTCAAACAATGTATTTTCTCTGCAGGCCTATGACAACCTTGTGGTTTAAATGCATTGTGGTCACCCAGGCTCAACCGTGCTTGGCAGAAATCGCCCCGGTCATACATCATTAACCCAACTGGTTGGAGCCACATCGCAAACTTCGCTTAAGAAAAAACATGTCCTATAACTGGTATCCGCCAAACCATCCCGAAGCGAGAATTAATACATACAAATCTACTCAATTGGAAACACGCAGCAGCATCGCACCCCGACTGCGAACACGTGGCAGGACCATCCTGAAAATTAGACTTGAGACTCCCAGCGAGGCTTTCCCGGACAAGCAAACATGTAGTGATGACAGAACAACTGTGAATCTACTGCAGACGACACGTGTATGTTGATGCACAGCGCCGTCGCGATATTATGGCTCGATAAGAATGATGCAAATAACAAATATACGCCTGCTAATATAACTTGTTTATAAACCTCGCCAGCCAACGTGTTTATCTCTTCAGGATTCACAGACTGTGCTGTCAATATCCCATCATCAGCTGTAGCTGCTACTGAGCTATTTAACATCTCTGCACTGACCGCCCCCATCAGCCTCACGCCGCCACTAAGCAATCTCACTCGCCTGCGGGAACCGGTCCCGCCACCAACGATCTGCCAAGCAGCAAAGCGAGGCGCTGTGTCGCATTAAAGAGATCCGTCGAATAACAATGAGACTCTGCAGTTGAAAAGAGGGAACCGTGAAATAATGCGACGCTATGAATATCCACCCACAATACGCACGTGACGTTTTCAAAGAGCCAGAGGACTTCTCGCACGGGCGACCCTGAATTCGCATTGCAGCTTGCGATTTACAGAGCGGCGTCGAAATGCGTCCTCATCTCTAAACGCTGCACAGACACAGTGGACTCATTTATTCACTTTTAGAGAGGGGGAGGGAGGCAGTCACATGGAGAGGGGGGAATAAGGAAGGGCTTGAGGCTGGGGGAAATGAGTTCTAGACTTTTGGGTGCAGCAACGGAAAATTGGTGGTCTACCTCTACTGAGCGGAAAGCTTTGGTTGTTGGAGGGGAGAGTGCGTGAAGGGGAGTTGGGTAAGACGAGAGAGGGGAGATGTAGGTGAGCGTCTGGAGGGGAGTAGAGTGAAGAGAGAGGTAGGAGGGTGCGTGGAGGCGAGTATTTTGAGACGAGGGGAAATGTAGGTAGGGGCGAGTTCACGGAGCATTTTTGAGAAGGGCGAATCCCATCTTGAAATGACTCCAAGATGGGATTGAGACGCAGTGGAGCGATTGGGGTTACTGGAGACACGTGGTCTTGGTTACGGTTGGGGGTGAGGAGCCTGACAGAAGGAAACAGTTTGCGCCACGTGGAGTTTAATGGGAGATGGGGGATTTGAGGACGCATCATGAAGTTAAATATATTACGAATACCACGAGATGGAACAAATCGTTTGCAAGGGTGTGCCACTGTTGTCCAAGGGTGTTGAGAGACACGTGCAGTCCAAACGCGCTACGGGAGAGTTGCAACTTCTTTTATTTTTAAACTGTGCACTGGCTGATTCTGGGCGTTGGTGAAGTGAAACTGTTGTGAAGGTGTTGGTGACAGCAGGGGTGACAGGCAGCCTCGAGCTGTCGTCTTTGCGAGTGATGATGGCTCCGTGTCGAACGTGTAACAAAAACGCAATGTGTCAGCACAACACGGCGTGGGCCTGTCCGATCATTTCTCTTTGATTGTTTCCTGCGAAACAATTAATATCAAGAAGGCACCTTCCTATTAGTGCGCGTGTTTAAAAAAATATATATAAAAAAGATCACGATTTCTGGACACAGGTCCAAAGTCCAAACGCGTTAAGCAACCGGCAAAAACGATACTTGAAGTATAATTTAAGAGTGTGACACGGTTTTGTGAGAGTCAGCAAGGTTATTGTTCGAAGAGCTTTTGGGTAAAGAGACGCTGGGAGGGAATTACGAAGTGGAGCAGTGCGAGAGAGACACACAGAGGTGAGGCTACCTGCGGTGTGGTAGGTGAGTGAGGTGAGTCAGTGGGTGAGCGGTGGTGCAGCGGTCAGCGCGCTGCGCTACGAACCTCGCAACCCGGGTTCGATTCCCGCTCGCGAACAACACCGGTGACGATTATCTGAACCGGTTATAGCCCTCCCCTAGGTCGACTCAGCCTCAAATGAGTACCCGGTGCAGTGTGTAAACATTGCCACTCGGGAGACAAAGGCGGCCGGGCGTGGTGCTGGCCACCCACCCGCTCGTGTGCCGTGTCGGCCTTCATAGGTGCTCGCTAACAGCACTTGCCCCAACAGTCTGTTACAGGCTACGCGGGGGAGCTTTGTCTTTGTTTCGTTGTGACCTGCAGTTGTTTTGTTTGTTATAACGGGTGGTGGGTGCGACGAAACAGTCCGGTAGACACGCGACCGACAGTCTAGATTTGAAGTTTTCGTGACTGCAGGGATCCATACACTTTGGTTCTTTCGGTAAAGTCACGTAGGTATAAAATAAAATCAATAAAGTCACGACGTTTCGGGCGCAACACAAACAACTGCCCAGGCGGGCTGTGGTTGTCCCACCTGATGACGGACGCTTGTGTTGCGCCCGAAACGTCGTGATTTAATTTATTTTGTTTTCTACCTACGTGACTTTACCGAAAGAACCAAAGAGTACGCGATCGACGCTGACACGAAGACGACTCCGTGAACCAGGAGGCTGCAGAACGATGTGGGAGACAGTCTGCTTGACTGTCTCGAGCCATCGACACGCGTGGAGGAATCCACAAGAGACGTTCACGGGAGCAGTCGCCACGGTAGCAGCGACAGAAGAGCGATATGGAAACGACTTTCTGTCGGTGAGCGACTGACTGTAGTGAATCAGTCCAGCGTGCTGCCCTGGGAACCCGGCCACCCGAGTTCGATTCCCGTTCACGGCCATTACCAGTGACGATTATCTGAGCCGAACCTGGGCCTCCACTAGGTCGACTCGGCCTCAAATAAGTATCGGGTGCGTTGTGTAAGCATCTTCACTGGGGAGTCTACGGCTGTCGGGCGTGGTGCTGGCTACCCATCTCCCTCGTGTGCCGTGCCGGCCTTCAAAGGTGCTCGCTAACAGCACTTGCCCCAACAGTCCGTGAAGGCTATACGGGGGGGACGGGCTCTTTGTCTTGGAGTGAATCGGTGAATGCTTGATTATAAATCTACCTGACCGCCTGTACGTTAAATTACGTGTTCAGGACAATCTCTAGACTCCTGCAACAATGAGAGATGTGACAATGTAAGGGGGGAGCGGTGGCGCAGTGGCTGGCAAAACTGCGTTATGAAACGCAGGCATTCAATTCAACTCCTGGCCGCGGCTGACATCAGTCGCGAGTCTTATTTGAACCAATGCTGCCTTCACACTTCACCAGCCTGCACGGGTCGGCGTCGTGAAGTATGGCAGCCTGAGTTTGATTCCCGGGCAAGGCGAAGGACATCAGTGGCGAAAGTTGTATCTGAACCGCGGACTTCGGCTTATTACCCGCCCACGTCTCCCTCCCCCCGACCCCTTTCACAAACCTGCGCCGGCCAGCGTGGTGAAGTATGGACAAACACTCCCATGACGAGCAACACGCGGCTGATGATCACCGGGCCGGAGTAAGATAGTGCGAGGCCTGTAGCATATGTTATTAAGGGGCCCTAAATAAATAAAAACACATAAATATGAAAACACACATTTTTAACTTGCATAGTAAAGTAATTGTATTTTTTCATTTGCTGTACAGCCAAATAATGCGACAAATCGCTAACCTTAAACACCCAGCCGTTCATAAAAGTTGAAGGCAGTATAGTACTATAGTAATAGAGCAAGTGTAGAATCACTGAACCGGAATTGATAGCTTGATAGCATTTAGCGCGGGGCCCTTCCAAGTGCGGGGCCCTTCCAAGTGCGGAGCCCGTAGCATATGTAGCTACTTTTGCTACGAGGATAATCCGTCACTTGTTGATCATCGTTAAGACTTAATAGCGAGTCGTGAAATGCCGCGCGCGCGCGCGAGTCAGGGCGCGCGCGAGGGTGACGCGGTAACCCATGAGGCCACAGAACGATCTGATCTCTGCGAGACGGACCCAACGATAGTCGACTCATGAGAGGTGAATAGCGACCCCCCCCCGCCCCCCCAAATCGTGAGTATCGTCAACTCGCTCGGGGTTGCGCGTGACTCGTCGCGTGACGAGCTACACCGATAGCGCATTCTGCAGATTATTAACGCGCATCGGAAAGTAAGACGCACCCCGAAATGTGTTCGTTTTTGGTTATTGGTTTTCAATTGCAGCCATTTATTTCCTTCGAAAAAATGATGATGATGATAGTAAGGGCGAGGAGGGGTGTGGTGGTGATGGTGTTGATGATGAAGATAATGATAGCGATAGTGATGACGTCCCCGCAAAGGATCGCTCCTCGACTATATGGCACCAGCACGACGCTCGAGATGACAAGACGCTCCATAAATCAGACGCGCCTCCAAACATGCGCCCCGTGCAAATAAAGTTATACAAATCTGGTCACGCGCGCAAACACCGGATAATAAGACGCACCCTCAAATGTTGCTTTAAAATAAGTGTGGCGGTGGTGGTGGGGAGGAGGGCGTCTTATAATTCGCGGAATACGCCAAGAGTTATATTCATCTTAGAAAGCCTCACGGAGTCTCAGGACTCTTCCTAGGAGGGTCTTGCTACATCGGGATGTTTGACCAACATCGCTCAAAGAGTGCTTCGCTTCACGTGGTCAGTGGCTGGAGAAACCGCACCACGCAGACACGAGGGGATGAGACTCGCACAGGAAGACACGCAACGGGGGACTTCTTGAACAATGGAACTGGCCAAACAACTCGACACAAGAGACCGGTCTGAGGCTCGCAATCAAGAAGAGTCGAGACTCGGCGAGGAGCAGCATCCCTCGAGAGAGAAAAATAGCGCGCGACTAGCCTTAACACGACACCCGCGTATGCATGTGTTCATTATTAATGGTAACTTTAAAAAAAAAAGTATGACTCGCTCATGTAAACAACACGCAAGCCGCACGTAGCGCACAGCGAAATCCGCCGAACAAAATTCACAAAAGAATTGTCGGAAAGACGAGCGCTCATGCGAGTGCGTGGATGTCTCTGTCTGCGGAGGGGCTGACTCGTGGCGAAGACGCGCGGTGACCACAAGCGACGAGCGACTCGGAGTTGCTGTCGGAGACTTTGAATTTGATATCTACATTACACGTTTTTTTTCAATGTACCAAATGTGCACCTTACCAACAGCCGTGTTCAATCAGTGAACGTCACCCGCTGTGGCATGGATCGGACGGCGCGTGAACGCTGACCAAACACAATTCCATCAAGAGCTGAAAAGACACAAATGGAACGGGGGAGATGTGGGCACCGAGAGAGAGAAACGGGACGCGCGGATCGGAGAACGGACGCGAGGTCGCGACTTCGGGGGTGGCCGTTGAGAGCGGTTGTTGGGGCTTGGGCAGACAGGCAGACAGACAGGCAGACAGGCAGACAGACAGGCAGACAGACGGACAGACGGACAGGCAGGCGGACAGGCAGGCGGACAGGCAGACGGACAGGCAGACGGGCAGGCAGACGGACAGGCAGACATACAGACAGACAGACAGGCAGACAGGCAGAAAGGCAGACGGACAGGCAGACGGGCAGGCAGACGGACAGGCAGACGGACAGGCAGACATACAGACAGACAGGCAGGCAGACAGACAGACGGACAGGCAGACGGGCAGGCAGACGGACAGGCAGACATACAGACAGACAGGCGGGCAGACGGACAGACAGACGGACAGGCAGACGGACAGGCAGACGGACAGGCAGACAGACAGACGGGCAGACGGACGGACAGACGGACAGACAGGCAGACGGACAGGCAGACGGACGGGCAGACAGGCAGGCAGACGGACGGGCAGACAGGCAGGCAGACAGGCGGACGGGCAGACAGACAGGCAGACAGAGGTACGCCAATGGCTAGAAAGGGGAGGGGGGGTAACGATAGCCGACGGACGAGGCTGGCTACGGAGTGGCGGGCAAAGGAGGGGAGAAGGCGTCCAGGGAGTGACGACCACCGTGTGAGATGGAGCGACGGCGAGATCGGCTCGCGTGCAAGGAGGAGCGAGACGCCTTGAAGCGTGGCGTCACCGCAAGGGACGTATTCACACAGCAGTGGATAGAACACGACATGACGACGATGATTACAGTACTGCGTTGGCAGTTGTGCATAAGCACAAGTTTACAAAAATAGACACATTCCTTAATATCACTGTTAAAAGCAACTACTATACACATAATAGGCAAATGAAGGGTTATTGCTTGAAACGTCGTCTATTACAATAACGTTGCTGCTGCTGCTTCTGTTAGTTTGTATCAATGCCTCCCCGAGCCAAGCGCCGTTGCCACATTCATCCGCTCATCGCTCAATCTTCACTCGCCGGCTCGGTCACTCACTCGCCGCAAACTCAAATCACTCTCGCCTCCCAGCTCGCTCACCTGGCTCTCTCACAACCTTCCCGCGCCGCTGCCTCCGTCTCATCGGCGACAACTTGTCAGAGAAGAAATGTTTTCATCTCACGGTTGGGCTTGCTCAACGCACACACACACAGACACACACACACCTTCAACCACGCGAGTGAGTGGTAGGTAGTGCTGCTGGTGGTTGGGTAGTCAAGCAGCGAGTAGCGCAAGTCTGACACCGCGCTTTGAAGTCGATGACAGCCTGCGCTAAGCGTCCGGGCAGCGGCAGCAGCCGCAAAAAAAGCTCAGTTGCAGGGCTGTTGGGGTGTGTTTCCCAGCAGCGTAGCTCCATTGGCGGACAGCAACTCCCTGGCACCCCCCCCTCATTCATGATGCATGAGGCTATTGAGAAATGACGCGCTCCTTGCTCGGAAGCGAACTTGCTGCTCCTGCTGCTGCTGATGATGATGTTGCTGATGATGATGTTGTTGGTACCCGCCCCGTGCGCGCTGCGAGAGCCGCATGAGCGCCGTGGTGGTTGTGGTGGTTGTGGTAGTTGTGGTGGCTGTGGTTAGTGATAGGGAATGGAGGTTGATGATTGTGCGCCGTGGTGTTGTTCAGGTATGGGGGATGCTCGTCGTATAGTTGGAGCGATGGTATTAGTGTTTGGTGGTGGTGCTCATTGTATTGGTGCTAGTTGTGATGGTTGTAGTCGTGGTTGTTGGTGGTCGTGATGACCGATTGTGTGTGAGGGTGGTGGTCGTGGTGTTTTATGGTGGTGGTATTGGTGATTATGGTAAAATGGTAATGGTGGTGTCGATGCTGGCTTTGATAATAATGCTCATACTGGTGGTGTGTGTGTCGTGTTGGTAATGATGGTGGTGGTGGTTATAGTCATGGTAATAATCGTGGTGGAGATGCTCGTTGTGGTAATGGTTGTGGTGTTTCTGTGCTGGTGCGCGCGGTGGTGTAGCGGTCAGAGCGATGTGCTACGAACCCGGTGACCCGAGTTCGATTCCCGCTCACGGCCAACACCGGTGACGATTGTCTGAACCAGTTCTGGGCATCCCCTAGGTCGTCTCAGTCTCAAACGAGTACCTGGTGTGGTGTGTAAACATCGCCACTGGGGAGACAAAGCTGGCCGGGCATGGGGTTGGCCACCCACCCCCTCGTGTGCCGCGCCGGCCTTCATAGGTGCTCGCTAAGAGCACTTGCCCCAACTGTCTGCTCAGGCTATAGGGGGAACCTTTGTCTTTGTTTGATGGTAATGCTGATGATGGCGGTGGCGGTATTGGTTATATTGGTGGGGGTGTTTTTGGTGATGATTTGATTGGTGATTTTAGTGGTGGTGGTGGTGTCGGTGATGGTAGTTGCGCCGTGTAAACATCGCCATTAGGGAGACAAAGTCGGCCACCCACCCCGTATTGTGCCTTTCCGGCCTTCAGCAAACATCACTTGTCCCAACAGTATATTAAGGCTATACGGGGATCTTTGTATTGATGCCGGTCGAGGTGAAGCACGTCACCAACAGCGATTGTAACCGAGTGTGACCTGGGTCTCCGCCGAGTCGATTTCGCCCTCCACGACTGGCCAAAGAAGCGTGTCGATGTTACTGCTGGAGAGACGAAGCGTGCTGGTGGTGCTCATCACAGCACCCGTCTCGTGCACCGCCGTGCTGTGATATACACACAAGACTCAAGTGGTTGGTTGCATATAAGAGAGGCCCCGTTAAGGCTAAATACGTTCCTTGTTGTTGTTTTTGTTAGGGGGTTTAAAATTATATAACACGGCTAAAAGAGAACGGCAAATTCACAACTCAAAACCAAAATGCGACGTCGTATGGTGGTCACGAAGAAGCTTTTTAATTAGAGCTCTGTGAAAGAGTCTCGGATTAACAATCCAGGGTTATTTTGAAGCATCGGGGGGGGGGGGGTATAAAACGTTCTGCAACATCTCTCGTGTGGTTGACGAATTTGCGGATGGCAACAACGAGTCACAACAGGCGATCGCTATCTAACCCTTGCGCCTACCGTTTGTGTCCGGCTAAAGGAGAGATGAGTTGCTGAAATGACACACAAGGATACGTTTCACAATGTCAGGCTGATAAAACGCTTAAAATGCTCCGCAATAATTGTTTCTCCATCAGCCAAAAATGCGTTTTGTACATCGTGTACAGAGTTAATCTGGCATTGGTCGATGCATGGGGGTGGTGGGGTGGCAGAAGGCGATTGGAGCCCACGAGTCTAAGGACAAATGCTGGCACAAACGATGAGAAACCTCATCGGACAAAAACGGTGAGTTGCAGGCTGGAAGCGAGGATTTCCTCCTTCGCTTACAAAGAAAAGGGTACAGTCCTCCTATAACGCCGCGTTTTGTTTTCATAACGCCAATTGGATATAACGCGATGATCAATGTGTTCGGGAACACATTTTTGTTCTAAACGTGGATGCGAAGTTGATATAACGCTATCGAATGAACGGAACTACGCCGCGCGAGTAGGAATAGGCGGTTGAACGGCTGTCTCGGCTTCCCATCGCACGAGGCAGCGGGATGCTGCTGGATGCTTCTAGAAGCTACCCACGCGCCTCGGTCTTTGTGCGGCCTGCGTGACGCATCTTAACACGTTTTATCGCGGACTATACTTTACCCTATGTTTATATATATCATCTATTATAACGCGATTTTTTTTGTTCAATAACGCGGTGTTCACCATTGGAACCTCATTTGCCAGTAACAAATATGATAATTGTTTTTTTACCCTTCTATCTGGCAACAAAACTGACATCTTTTTTTACAAGGAGTCATGTTTACATAGACCACAATACCTGCAGTCACAATGTTTGCATTATGTTTGCATTATGACTGCAGGTATTGTGGTCTATGTAAACATGACTCCATGTAAAAAAGGTGTCAGTTTTGTTTCCAGATAGAAGGGTAAAAAAACTATTTTCAACGCGGTGTTCGTTAGGAATGCAATTACTACCCCGTTATAGGAGAACAGCCTGTATGGGCAGGATTCATTCAATGCCGCCCTTAGGCAGCTGTCAGACTATGTCGATGCTGATCACGTGAAGACCCCCCCCCGCCCGCGAGGCACAGGGTAGCAGTAGACAATGAGGATCAAGCCAGTCAACGTGGAACATTGGGCCAACGCTGGGCCAGTGTCCCCAATGTTGCACGTTGACTGGGTTGGTTCAACGTTGTCATGTGTTTGGGTAACGGTTGACCCAATGCTGGACCAGCGTTGCACATCTATTGAGGTTGCTCTCCTGATGACTCGTTAGTTTGAAACGCTTTCACACGAAGTGTTTATGCGTTGGCCCTGTCCGTCTGTCAGTAACGGAGTGCACGCCTGTCAACCCCTTATCAGTGCCCTACCTAATTACAGACCAATTCAGACCGTATTGGTCACCCCGTGCCCTTATACATTTCAACGTTCATCCTACAAAGTCCCACCATAAGGGAGAAACACAGCCATTATTTAATTTAATTTTGCCCGTATTGAAACGGCTGTACGCCGTATGGACCTGAAAACTCAACTTCCCTGTATAAGAATACGGCTAAACCCTACAGGTTGACAGGTGTGGAACTGGTATAGAACAGTTTTTCCAATGAACACGCTGCCGCTGTCAAAGATAATAGGGCGACAGTTTTGACCTGTTGGCGGTCTACATACAATGCTGTGTGGACAATGGAGTGATGTCACGTGACATGCGAGGCATGGTGGGTCAGTCGCATGGTCGTTATTGCATATGTTGTTATCCAACGAATGAACTCTGCGGTTATACTGTGGCTGTAGGACCCCCCCCCCACCACCCCCTTGACTCCCGTGTAAGTTCTCTCCCCTTTCAAGCATCTGTGATCATTTCCAGCTGAATTAAGTTGTCACAAGAGTGGAATTCCGTCTGTGTAGTCAGCGCCATAGATCTTGTTGCTGTGACTTGCTGATTTGCTGTTGTGACTCGCTGACCCCTGCCCATCCTGGACATCTGTGAAAAAAGAGCCTCATAGCGTATCGGATTCCTCCAGTCTGAATCAAGATTCTGATTCTGCATGAGTGTGCGCGCAGACAGACCTCCACTTATTTGGGCCACTCGCAATTCTGTATTTGTACGTGCTAGTTTTCACCTGTGTCTTTCTGTGTGTGCCTGTCTGTTTCTCTATGTTGTGTCTGTCTCAATGTCTCTCTGTATCGCTGCATTCGTCTCACATCGTGTATATATTTGTATTTCTGTTTCTGTGTCTATCTCTGCCTGTGTCTTTCTCCAAGTGGTTTGTGTTTGTGGGGAGCAGTAGTGTAATGGTCAGCGCGCTGCGCAATGAACCCGGTGACACGAATTCGATTCCCGCTCACGGCCAACACCGGTGACGATTATCTGAACTTGTCGTGGGCCTCCCCTAGGTCGACTCAAATGAGTACCTGGTGCGGTGTGTAAACATCGCCACTGGGAAGACAAAGGCGACCGGGCGTGGTGTTGACCACCCACCCCCTTGTGTGCCGTGCCGGCCTTCATAGGTGCTCGCTAACAGCACTTGCACCAAAAGTCTTAAGACTATATGGAGGAGAGGGGGTCTTTGTGTTTGTGTCTCTCCGTGTATCTCTTCACATCCATCTCTCTCCATGTCTCTGCGTCCATTTCTGCCTCCGTGTCTGTTTATCTCTTTTTTCTGTCTATCTCTGTGTCTATATCTCTGCGTGTCTATCGTTTTGCGTATCTCTCTCTCTCTCGTTTCTGACCTTTCTATCTCTGTGTCTTCATCTATGTCCTCTCATCGCTAACGGTAATTCGACTAAGGTTGTACAGATCTCCACAGCGACGGCGGCGGCGGCGTTGGTGGTGGTGGAGAGAGCGTTTTATGGGGAGGGGTTGACCGGGTGCTACATGAACCCGATGTCAGGAATACACGCGATATGGCGTGATGGCTTCACTGTCAACCTACGTCAAGGGCGATGTTCACTGCCGGGAAGGACGCTGCGTACCGTGACTCCTCCCCATGGCCCAGCCTGCCAAGTTTTGTTTGTCCAGGCAATTACGAAGTTTTCACCTTCCTTAAATCCAACGCCACCGCAGGGCAGGGCGGGCGGGGAGCGCATTGGCTGTTTATTTTTTGTCCAAGCGTATGTTTTGTTGTTGTTGTCGTGATGATAATATATATGATGAGAGTTTTGTCTCCTGTGTGGGAGATAACTGAAGGATGCAGGGAAAATCCAGCATGCGTGTTGAGAGAATCATCCTCGAAGACTTCGCCGCTGCTGGGTCCACGCGCCCACTTTCTGTACTGGCACGTCGTGTGCCCCGTGTAGCCCAGCCGGACTCGTCATTCTCATCGTCCATGATCACTCCACTGCTGGATGAAGGCCTTTCCCCCATTCCATAGCCATCTCTCACGGTTTTGTGATGTAACATTGATCCATCTCCACGGCGAATGGCCTCTTGGAAGTTGTTTTCCCTCCTTGGGCTGCCACTCCCGTTTTAGTCTCGACCGCCCGTCGTCATCTCTTCTGGCCATGACGTGTCCTGCACAAGCCTACTTACTTCGGCTGCGTACGGTGCGAAATAAGTTCAACGTACTTACTTTTCTTGTATGTATGTACTGTGTGTTGAACTTCTTTAGCACCGTACGTAGCCAACCGTGTTAATCGGAGGTGCGGGGGAAGGACAACAAACTAAACACTAAAAGTAGTTCTAGAGAAATAAGTTTTCAATTTAGATTATTTAAAGGTGCATAGCTCCAGTGACGTCCTCATATCGGAAGGAAGAGCGTTCCAGACGGCCGCAAAAGCGCATCCGAAAGTGCATGATGCGGTGACCGCCGTCTTTGTTTGATAGCTGTGGTCAAAAGTCGCTGCGAGGATGACGACCGGAGTTCGCGTGACGGTTTCACACCATCGCCCGTAACGAGGCAACAACATTAATCATGTTTCGCCCTCCGACAATCCACTGCTGGATGGAGGCCTCTTCCACACCGTGCTGGTCATGGGGGTTGCTTGACCATACTTCACCACGCACAACGCAGAAACTCATATGCGGTGAAAGTTGCGGAGTGACCGGGAAGGTACGAGGAGGAGGAGGGGACGGGGGGCTAGCCCAGTGCGTGAGGTTTGGTGAATTCTAGATTTGAAGTTTTAGGTTTGGTGAAGTCCACGCGTTGAGATTCTGCCCTGAGCACAGCTAAGATGTGCTCGTTTACGTTGAACCGTGTGGCGTGGACTTTTTACAAAGGGAAGGGGGGGGGGGTACAACACACACAGACTCATGGGGGCCACGAGAACCAACAACGCCAAACAAACTTTAAACAAATCTGCTCGACAGACCGAGTAGAGACGCGATCTCCTTTTGGTTTTCGTCCATCGTTCTGCTGCAGCTCTCGCCTCCTGCGTAGCTCGAAAGGCCACCGCCGACGTTCAACATTGCCCCAGCGTCTTTTGACGATTGAAATTGAGCAGGGAGGGCTGAGCTTCCAGCAGGGGGAGGCTTGGGGGGTGGGGATAATCTCCCTACAGCCCCCGCCAACGCGAGAAGAGTCGTGCACGTACATGTACGATAATTAATGGGTCTCTTTGAGAGAGGGACGGGTAGAGGCTCAGGGTAGTGGCCGAGGGTGTGTGGCATGTGCCCTCTCTCTCCGCCCAATTCCACCTCCCCCTTTCTTTATTTCCCATCGCCTGGGCCACTCCGGTGGTGTTTCGCTCACTCGCTCGCATCACCGGACGAGCACTCGTCAGCAACACCGCTGCCTGGAGGGGCGTGGGGTTTAGTGGTGTTGGGGGGGGGGTGTGAGGAGGAAATGTATTACTCGAAGGTGAAGTGAAAATTGTGATAGAGTTTCTCAAGTTGAAGGTAATTTAATGCTCGCAGCCTGATCCCCTACGGGGAGGAGTGGCGGGGGTGAATTTGAAAGCGCCGCTCCCAGCGTCGAACGTACCAACAATTGTCAAGCGAACGAGACGTTAAAGACCGCCCTGGCAAATCTTTGTGGGTGGGATTCGAGGTATGGCTACCGGTGGTTGGTTTGGTATTGGCTTCGGATAGCATTGGTACGACAGTGGTGGTGAGTACTAAAATGGCCTGTTAGGAAGACGGCTTCAGAGTAGGGCTAGTACTCGTGGCCGGATGGCTCGTAGATTAGAGGAGGACGACTATTTGCGGTTGCATGGCTGGCAAGGGTTGGGGTCTAGGAGTAGGGCTAGCGGCGGGTTTCCTTGTTAGTGAAGTAGAGCTTGCACGGAGCTCCCTGCAGGCATTTTTTGATAAGAAGTCAGGGTGGTGCTATTGGGCGGTTGTCAAGTTAGTTATTGTGAGTGGGAGGACTAGTGGCTAGTTGATTAGGGTCAGATTAGATGACTGATATTACGATGGTGACTGTTACACAACCAGCCCTGATCCAATATTGCTCCTTCAACGTAAGCATGCTCGCATTCGCTTCTAGAAAAAAAACACTCGCACTCACACACACAACTCCCCCACTAGCTCCGCAGTGACACGCATCGTATACCACGCGCGTCTGTCAACATCACGCATTGACGAGGCGACGCTGCATCGATTCGCAGCGACGTGCTTCTATTCACGTGGTGTCCATCAACTTGCCCGCAAGCAGGGCGATGAACAGGACGAGGAATGGAAATGATGCGCCCGCATGAATTCCGTTCATTTTCCAACGTGACCTTTGTCCTCGAAAAATACATTACGTCTACGTTTCAAGACACGCGGCGATGTGACGTCACACCTAGTGGCGTCTGGGGAGAATCCTTTTAGCGCTGGTTTGTGCCTCTAAGTTTTGGCTAACACTTTGATCGATGTTTCCCCCCCCCCCCCCGAGTTTCTATACAATAAGTCCATACCAGCAAATACAACGCAATGCTCAAGTCTTTGTTCCTTTTGAAAACATTTTTCACTTACTAGACGGTCTGACGGAGCTTAATGCGTGAACACTTTCAACGCTCGTTGAAAAGCTTTTGACAACGGCACTTTGTTCACATTCAGCCGCCGCTGTTTTCAAAGCGTGTAAACTTGTGACCGGGTCAATGGGTGAAGCAGTTTGTATGGTGTCCGTTGAAAAAAAGAAATCGCCTGTTCGCGTTCAATCCATCAATATCAAGAGGGAATTATGATCCATTACTATTATTTCAACCATTCATTGCAATCACTCCACACAAGCTGCGAGGTTATTCTGGACGATATTTTAGATGCCCCCTTGCCAGTGTCGCCGTTTCTGGAGAGGTCTGCGCTACGAATACTGAAACTGCAAAACGAACCAAAAAGTTTAACAAGATGTCGTGAGAGAGGCGCGAAAGAGTCGGCTCGGTGGGAAGGCCCGTTGGGCTGGTTCTTCTTGGTTCGGCTAGTTAGTACCAGAGGTGGGACAAAGTCATTGTTATGCAAGTCCAAGTCGAGTCGCAAGTCATCAAATTCATGACTCGAGTCTGACTCGAGTCCAAGTCACATGACTCGAGTCCACATCTCATAGGTGGGACAAAGTCATTGTTATGCAAGTCCAAGTCGAGTCGCAAGTCATCAAATTCATGACTCGAGTCTGACTCGAGTCCAAGTCACATGACTCGAGTCCACATCTCATAGGTGGGACAAAGTCATTGTTATGCAAGTCCAAGTCGAGTCGCAAGTCATCAAATTCATGACTCGAGTCTGACTCGAGTCCAAGTCACATGACTCGAGTCCACATCTCATAGGTGGGACAAAGTCATTGTTATGCAAGTCCAAGTCGAGTCGCAAGTCATCAAATTCATGACTCGAGTCTGACTCGAGTCCAAGTCACATGACTCGAGTCCACACCTCTGGTTAGTACCAGTCGCTGGTTTTCCAGTGAGCATTAGGTAAAGGGTAGGAAGAGCATATTGTTGGTTCTTTCGGTAAAGTCACGTAGAATGGAAATAATAAATAATAAAAATAATACATTTCTCACGACGTTTCGGCCACAACACAAGCAGCCGTCCTCAGGTGAAGAACAGAACTGTCGGAAAGACAGCGTCCTAATGAACACCGCTAAGCTTGGCAGCGAATTTTAAGCTGAGTGGGAGCAGCAGAGAGCCTTGACAAAGGAGTTTACATATCAACAGAGGAATTTAACATGTTGATGACAAATGCAGATATGGGGTTAGTCCACTCCTTGTGGAATGTGTAGGCGGTGGGAGGAATCAAAGTCACATTATGCGAGTGTATTATGTAAGATTAGCAGTAATAAAGGAAGAGAGTGTTCGTGGCGAGTTGGTTAGCCGAGTACAGCGCTCGTGGCTATACTCGTCTCGGTGGTTATGGTTAGGATGAGTAGAAAGGCAAATACTCGTGGCTGGTTGTCTCGTTGGTTCGTTCAGGTTCGGGGTAGAGCGAAAGTCGCATTGACTAGCAGGCTGTGCCCCCCCCCCCTCCTGGCCCTCACACCCACTGCAATGTTTTGGCTTTTTCAGTGATTGACTCACTGATGTTTGTTGTTGTTGACGGAGTCAACGTGAGATATGATGGGCGTGTGGAGTTCGTGGGGCGGTGGGGGGGGGCACGTGGTTGGGATTGAGTGCGGGCGGCGGGGGGGTCACGTGGAGGACACTGCACCACGCCCCGTAGAGGCGGTGCGATGGAGGTGCTGGCAAGAAAGGGGGGGGGTAGGGAGCGAGGGGATTGGAGGGGGGGGGGCCCGTTGGTGGGGAAGTGAGAGAAGGGATATCAGGGAACGGGAGCCGGAGCGCGAGGAGTGTGCGTGCCCTACATGATGCTCGTGTTGGCGGTGCTGGAACAAACACATTCCTGCGGAGGGAGCTGGTAGGAACGTTGGGTTGCTCGGTCAATGGCCAGGGTCAACGGCGGCGTGGTGTATTCCGCAAATATGGCCGACTGTGAGGGCGGGCACAAGCCGGCGTGAGTAGGTTAAACGTTGAGATTTATAAGGGCACCACGGGGTGACCAGCCCCTCCCCTCCCCACCCAGCCCCACCTTCCCCACCCAGCCTCTCCCCGCCCTCCCCACCCAGCCCCTCCCCACCCTCTCCACCCAGCCCCTCCCCACCCCTCCCATTTTTGGATGCACGACGGACGGACACAATAATCTCCTGTGGACTGGTGGAACCAGGTGGTTCCTACCAGTATAAAGTTCCCATTGCAGGACCACTCGTGTGGACTTCCTCCCAGATGTAGTGTCCATGTGGGCTGGGGTCCAGTGGCGTGTTGGTTGTCGATGATGCAGGAAGTGCAACTGTGCACCACTGGGGCTCCATGGGCCAGAGGGCATCGAAGAGAAGGGAACATTGGACGGGGTGCCCCATTTCATTCCTTTTTACTCGGACCGATGCCAACCACGCTACACGACAGCTGGGGGTCTCGTAGACATTGTATGTATGTTGAACTTATTTCGTACCGTACGTAGCCAATCGTGTTCATCGGAGCTGCGGGATGAAGGACAACAAACCAATCGCACAAAAAGCAGTTCTAAAGAAATGAGACATTGGCACGTGTCTCCGGAACATATCGTATTCTCAAATGTAAGAATAGAAGTGTGTGCGTCTGGCCTCATTGGAGCTGGCAATGAAATAATCTCGCTAACAGGCGCTGGGTGTATTGCTACATTGCACCATCATGATGGTCATGGTGCTCCTATTGGGGCCCTACACGGGTCTATCATGGGCCCGCTCCCACATCTGCACATTGTTAGTACACTACTGGAGCAACGCACTTTTACATCTAAATAAAAAACTAATTTCGTTCAGAGCCCCTTTGTGTGTTTTTAGTTTGTTGTCCTTCCCCCGCACCTGCGATTATCACGGTTGGCTACGTACGGTGCGAAAGAAGCTCAACATAGTACATACTTACAACCATTGTTCCAGTTCACGCATTGTGTCTCCGTTTCAAATCACCATTGCCCCTCTGAGATTCTTAATCTGGGTATTTAAAAAAACCACGCTTTATGTTAGCAACAATACAGAGATGGGGAAGACGAGTAGCTAGGGGATTTGTTGAGAATATAGCAGGGGAGTGGAGGAAGCGATAAAGTACCCAAGATGAGGTGCAGGGCAATGCGAGTGTGCTCCGCTTCAAGTGCTAATTCCCCTGGGTCGAATTACAGCTGCAGAATAGTTCCGCCAGATACATATATACATCTATCAGACCCAGTCTTCACACCTTATCGACGCCAGGTGCTTTATATGTATATGTAATGTGTGCGTAAAAGACTTGCAACCCAGCGTGTTTGAGTTGCGGTGCCATTTAAGCGCAAACTCACAACCTCGTCTCTACACCAGGGACGCCGTCGACAGTGCCGAGCGTGAGTTCGGCAAGGCAGCCGCCACCGTCTTGAACGCGGCCACCACCACCACCAACACCACCAACACCACCAACACCACCACCACCAACACCACCACCACCACCAACACCACCAACACCACCAACACCACCAACACCACCAACACCACCACCACCAACACCACCACCACCAACACCACCAACACCACCACCACCAACACCACCACCAACACCACCACCACCACCAACACCACCAACACCACCACCAACACCACCAACACCACCAACACCACCAACACCACCACCACCACCAACACCACCAACACCACCACCAACACCACCAACACCACCACCACCACCAACACCACCAACACCACCACCACCACCATCGTCGTCGTAGTCGTGGCCGTCCAGCAGCGGCTTTCACTCCGCACCCACTTTGCAGAGACACCTAAAGACATACTGTTAGGTTTTTTCGGTAAAGTCACGTAGGTGACTTTACCGTATTTAAGGGCTGGTCTTTTGGAATTTTCTTCACTTGCTGCAGTAATTTTAGCTGTGACGGTCCCACCTGATGACGGAGACTTGCGTTGCCTCCAAAACGTCGTGATTTATTATTTTATTTTATTTCCATTATTACTTTCATTAACTTTTAATTTTATTTTTTACCTACGTGACTTTACCGAAAAAAGATCTAACAGTATGAATCCTTGCAGTCATGAAAGCTTCAAATATAGAACACCTAAAGACCCCAACCCTCCCACCTCCCTCACCTGTCTTTTGAGCTCCGAGTTACTTGCGGTAATTTTTTGAAATATACAATTTCACGTTAAAATCCTGATCTCTCTGTGAAGTCAAACCCCCCGAGAGTACGGATGTCTTCGACAAGCCGACAAACCTCCACGGGTGCTGATGGAGTGAGCCAAAGACAAACCCGTCCGTGTGAACTCATGCGCGTGATCCCACCCACCCGTATTCACGGCATTTCTACCCCCCAGGCCGTTATGTTTCACCCCAAAACTCAAAACACTCCTTAGCAGAGAGAAATGGCCAAAGGTCGTCCCACTGCAAGAGCCTCCTGGAATTTGGCGACTCGGTAAGGCATTCCAGTTTCTCTTTCCATGAAGGTCTTCCAGGATAAACAACATTAATGCGTCTATCTATAAATTGCACAGCAGTGCCAATAGGTCAACTTGACCTAAACTTATTGCGGCATGAACAGCGCCTTAACAGCTTCTTGTACGCGCATTATGTTCAAACGCTACAGCTCTACGTTTCCTAAACGGCCCCTATCTCACACAGGTGACAGCGTGGCCAAATGCGGGTGTTTGGCAAATAGTGCTTGACGCACTTGAGGAGCAGGTTAGCGCGCTCTACGAAACCCGACGATCCGAGTTAGATTCCCGCTCACGGCCACCAACACCGTTGACAATTATCTGAACCGTTCATGGTCCTCCCCTAGGTCGTCTCAGCCTAAAATTAGTACCCGGGGAGGTGTGTAAACATCGCCA
Source organism: Lampetra fluviatilis (assembly GCF_964198595.1). NCBI lineage: Eukaryota > Metazoa > Chordata > Hyperoartia > Petromyzontiformes > Petromyzontidae > Lampetra > Lampetra fluviatilis. The sequence goes on from NC_136290.1 coordinate 12,972,026, forward strand.
TTGAGGAGACAAAGGTGGCCGAGCGTGGTCTTGGCCACCCACCCCCTCGTGTGCCGCGCCGGCCTTTCATCGGTGCTACTCGCCGACAAACAGCAAGATCGACGGCGCTGGCCGTACCGAGGGAATCCCACTTGTGTGACAACGAACATGGGTCGCCAGGATCGCTCACGGCTGCTACACTACCGCTCCCCGCAGGTCACAACAACTCTCTCTGCCCGCCCGCCCGCCCGCCGCAGGTCACCTCCCCTCCACGCCTGCGTCTCTCTCGCACTACTCTCAACTTTGGAATTCCCTCCCGTTGTCGCGTGTTGCTGCAAAACTCCCTCTGGCCTTGCTCACTTCAAGAAACGTGTTTGAACTCGTGCCTTTTGTTGTTGGGCGCTTGGTGTGCTGATCCTGTGCTCAGAAAGTGATTTAAAACAAATGTAATCGTTCGCACGAGCAGACGATTGCTCATTTTCGTGGTGGTGTCTGCATGGATAATGGGGCGCGTTGCCAATACTGTACTGATTAAAATGCACGTACCTTCTATTATTTATATCAATGTGAATGCATCACTACCTTGCACTCGTCTTTAAATATCTCTATGACCTTGCCCCGCCTTATCTCGCCTCTCTTATCCATGTGTACGTCCCCTTCGTTTCAAATCGTATCTGTCTCTCTCACTCGCTGTGTCCCTCCTCCTTCCTGTGCCAATATCGTCTTTGATCCTTCTTCCTCATTGTACCCCTCCACGGGAATCAACTTCTCCTGTGCATTGAGCAGCACTGCACCATAGACTCAGCACTGCACCATAGACTCAACACTACCTATAGACTCAACACTACCGGGAGACTCAGCACTGCACATAGACTCGGCATAGACTCAACACTGGCCATAGACTCAACACTGCCCATAGACTCAACGCTGCCCATAGACTCAACACTACCCATAGACTCAGCACTACCCATAGACTCAGCATAGACTCAACACTACCAATAGACTCAGCATAGACTTAACACTGCCCATAGACTCAACACTGCCCATAGACTCAACGCTGCCCATAGACTCAACACTGCCCATAGACTCAGCATAGTCTCAACACTACCCATAGACTCAACACTGCCCATAGACGCAACACTGCCCATAGACTCAACACTACCCATATACTCAGCACTGCCCATAGACTCAACACTGCCCATAGACTCAACACTGCCCGAAGACTCAGCATAGTCTCAACACTACCCATAGACTCAACACTGCCCATAGACGCAACACTGCCCATAGACGCAACACTGCCCATAGACTCAACACTACCCATAGACTCAGCACTGCCCATAGACTCAACACTGCCCATAGACTCAACACTGCCCGAAGACTCAGCATAGACTCAACATTGCCCATAGACTCAACACTGCCCGAAGACTCAGCATAGACTCAACACTGCCCATAGACTCAACACTGCCCATAGACTCAACACTGCCCATAGACTCAACACTGCCCATAGACTCAACACTGCCCGAAGACTCAGCATAGACGCAACACTGCCCATAGACTCAACACTGCCCATAGACTCAGCACTGCCCATAGACTCAGCACTGCTCATAGACTCAGCACTGCCCCCGTACATTGAGCAGTCCCCTTCCTTAACTCATTCCGTTGTTGTTGAAGCCTCCCCTCTTCTCCACTGCCCAATTCCGTCCTCTTCCCTCCGCTCGCCCCTCCGTCCCATCACTCCCATGTAGCCCCTTCGTGACCCCACGTGTCCTCTGTTACAGTCACTCACTGCCCCTGCCATGTAGATACCTCTATTCCTGCTACCGCTTTTTAAAATCTGTAAAGCGCTCTATAAATATAAAATGAGAATGCATGCGTTGTTAAAACGTATATTCCAAAAGACGGCCTGTCGTCCAAAATAATCGATATCTGTCTTTCGTCTTTGAAGTAAACGAAAACATGTTGAATATTATTCAATTACAAAAATGACTGCAACACATTCGTCCATAACATGAATCATACCAGGGGACGTTTCGGACAATGGGCCTTCTTCAAAACACATAAAAGCAGCATCGCCGAATGTGTTTTATTCTGTTGTACAAGCTCACCTCGCTTATCACAAGCGGCATCATCATCGCGCGGCGCTCTCAGATGCGCGTCTGTGGCCGTCTGGAACGCTCTGCCTTCAGATGTTAGAAAGCCACTGGGAGCTGCTATGCACGTTTACATCATCGAGGTTGAAAACTAATTCTTCAGAACCGCTTTTCGTGTTCAGTTTGTTGTCCTTTCCCCGCACCTCCGCGATTAGCACGGCTGGCTTACGTACGGTTCGAAATAAGTTCAACGTCGTACGTACAACCTTTGTTCTGTTAAGTGTTCACCTAGTGCAGGGGTCGGCAACCTACGGCTCCGGAGCCGCATGCGGTTCTTTACGGGCTGCTTCTTGACAATATGTACGTGAGTACAGTATGTACCAGAGGTGTGGACTCGAGTCATGTGACTTGGACTCGAGTCAGACTCGAGTCATGAATTTGATGACTTGCGACTCGACTTGGACTTGCATAACAATGACTTTGTCCCACCTATGAGATGTGGACTCGAGTCATGTGACTTGGACTCGAGTCAGACTCGAGTCATGAATTTGATGACTTGCGACTCGACTTGGACTTGCATAACAATGACTTTGTCCCACCTCTGGTATGTACTCAGATGCATTGCGGCTCTTGAAATACTGAATTTTGTACCGAATTGGAAAGAAATGGCTCTTCTTGTTATTTTGGTTGCCGACCCCTGACCTAGTGCGTCTCCGTTTCAAAACACTATTGCCCCTGTGAGATTATTTCCCTGGGTATTTAAAGAAAACACGCTTTATGCTCGCAACAATAAAGTCAGATGGTACACGAGCGGGGAGGGTATTTGGGGACAATGTAGCAGGGGAGAGGAGGAAGCGATCACGTACCCAAAACAATGTGCAGGGAAATGCGAGAGTGCTCCACTTCAAGTACCGATTCCGCCCGGTCGAATGACGGCTGCAGGAGAGTTGCGACAGATATATACACACACATCTTCACGCATTATATAAAATAACCCCCGTATAGCCTTCACAGAATGTTGGGGCAAGTGCTGTTAGCGAGCACCTATGAAGGCCGGCACGGCACACGAGGGGCTGGACAACACCACGCCCGGCCGCCTTTGTGTTCCCTAGTGGCGATGTTCACACATCGCACCAGGTTCTCATTTCAGGCTGAGTCGACCTAGTGAAGGCCCCACATACACACAGGCATAGACCCAAGTAGACACGCTTCGTCTTTGTGTGCGGTGCCCTCGGATGGACTGGCGGGAGGGGGTTCGTCCTTCCCCGACTCGGGGGCGCTGCCAGCCGAGTTTGTCGTAGACGCTGGAGCGAGCCGGTGGTGGTGGTGGCGGTGGTGGTGGTGCCTCTAATTATTGGGTGGGGCGGTGGCGGTGACGCAGCAGGAGTGGTGGTGGTGGTGACGGGGGTGGCCATGTGGCACCTTACTGCCCTGTCCGTTTCGCATCTGCACGGGCAATTGAGGCACTGGATAAAAAGTCAGTCGTACCGGCCATAATTTGTGGTGTCATACGACATCGTGGTTGACATTTACGAAACTCATTTCATGTTATCGATCCGTGGATATTGATCCCCACGTGTTGCTTGCTGCGCCAAGGTAAAGACAACGAAAATAATAAATCTGTGCGCTCGCTTGCACGAACATGCCAGCACGTGGCCAGAGTACATTTCGGATGTAATAATTGTGCGAGATAAACAAAAATGTTGCGTGAGTTACGAGCAAAGTGAGCACAAACACAACTTCAACTTGAGTTATTTGGGGGAGGAAGTGGTGCACAACAACACACACAGACCGAAGAAAAAAAAACCCCACCGAACCAATCCTTGCCACTGGCGCGTAACGCATAAACGCATCGTGTTTTGCAGCAGACTTGATATTTCAGGCAATAATTGCCCTTCTTCAGCGCAGAGGCGCCAGATTTATAGACGCAGAGGATTGTCGATCGCACGCACTTTTTACGGGCGCCCTAAAAAACTCGGGCAATATACGGCGACGTTTCGTGAACAAATGTTCACGCCTGACTTTGACATTTATTGGAGAACACGGGCATGGCTAAAAATGCACCACCTTCGCTGTTAGAAATAAATGCACGTGGACAGGACACGCCGCTAGAAGGGATGACGAGCTGGTGGTGGTGGTTGAATGACGACGACGACGGGAGTGGCAGTCTAAGAGCACGGAGCCTTGAAACGTAACCCCCCCCCCACCCTGTGCACGAGCCATTGCGGATCGATATACATCGAACCACGAGATGGCTGTCATCCAGCGGTGGACTGATCATGGCTTGTGGTTGTTGAGTCACGAACTATGTATATGCGTTTAAAATGTATTCGTGCAAAAGCGTCCCTGCGTAACCGCAAGTTATGAAAACCCCAGCTCAATAGACTCATCCAAACAACGAACCCCCCCTCCCATATTAAAACGAAACTTCGCGTCTAAGGCTCAACTTCTCCTTTGCGTTCGGCGGCTATTTGCAACAGCAGCTCGTGGGTTTTTTTTGGTGTTGCCGTTCCATTGGACGCGTGCCAGGGCACGGTCTTGTGCAATTACAGTACTTTCAAAAGCGACCGCGTTGAGCACGGCACCGAAGGAATGCGAACCACACGTTTTGACACGACTCTTGCAAAGGTGGCGAGCGATGTGGGTTGCATGCGTTAGCAGACAGATATATACGTTTTACAATTGCCGAGCACGATAAGTCAAGCGGCCGGAAATTGACACATACCTATTAAAGGTATAATATATATGAATATTGGGCGCCACGGTGGCGAGATGTTAACTCCCTCGCCTAGTATGCAGGTCGTGGGTTCGATCCCGACCCTGACGCCTGCTGCTGTATGTTTGCAGTTTGCATGTTCTGTGGTCGCGTGAATTTTTCTCCGGGTCCTCCGGTTTTCTCCTCATTCAGAATCAACGTGCGTTTATTTTTGGCTGCTAAAAAATCCACGCAATGAGCCGCTTCGTTGAGCCATCTCTTGCGGCCAGGTAGCTTATAAAAAAGTGGGCCCCGATAAAATATTATCTACTTTAGTGTCATCGCTTTATAATACGTTTCTGCATGGGACCGAGCAGTGCCCGAGTAGATGCAACTAGATGTTTTGACCCGTTATGCTAGTTGAACACAAGATGGTTGCAATTAATGGCGAAACGTCGTACTTGGTGTAATTGTTGTGGCTTGGCTCTCCCAACACACCGGTGTGCTGTACTAGTGACGAATTGGCATGTTGTTTACGTGACAATCCTGACTAGTTGGCCGTCGGGTGGTGGCGGGTTTAAACAACACATTGCACGATCTAACGCAAAAACCTCTTATGGATGAACACAGTAAGCGTTATGCGAGTTGACCACAGTATGTACGAGACGAAATCGTTTGTAAGAAGAGTCCTCAACGTGGATGGTCTCATGTCGAGATGTTCACAGAATCAGCTACCACGGTAGGTGCGATACGAAGCTACGGACCGATTGTGAGCGAATCGGTGCTGGATCAAGCAATCAACCCCCACTGCATCATCGTTCATTGGGGATGAAGACCGATGTCTCTTTATAAAATGTCCCCAGATGGTCTCCGGACATCTTCAAATAGCATTGCTGCTCCAGGTTATAGCATATTGTAGGAATGCTCCACATTAGTGATTGTTTCTAGTATCCTCAGTGACACTCGTTAATATCTTTAAAAGGTGGTCCTTGCTGTTTAAAGCACATAACCGCAGTCCGTTGGATTCAGGATATTAATATTGTACAGAGGATTTTACACTGTAACCAGATTAGGAATATTTCAGTGTCATTAACCTTTGACAGTGTTCTCAAACTACCTCTTGGCCTCTCACAAAGATAGTAAATGTCAACAGACTGGGCTTTTTCTGCAGGAAACGGCTGGTTGTTGTGATACTGCAGCCAAAGCCACCATCAGCCATCATAACTAGTTCATTTTCCAGGTAAAGCCCACTGAGCAATTGACTCTTTTTCAAAAGCGACTTTGCCACAAATGATAGCTCAACTTAGTGGATGTCAGGTGAAAATGTATAGCAAACAATTTTAAAGCATGTTTCCAAATGTAGAGGGAAAAAACAGACGTGGAAAAACATTCACACAACCAGAGAGAACATGCAAACTGAAAATATACATTTCGATTTAAAGCTTTCGTGACTGCAGGGATTCATCTTCTTGGTTCTTTCGGTAAAGTCACGTAGAAGGGAAGTAATTATTTTATTTGTATTATTTTATTACTTCCCTTCTACGTGACTTTACCGAAAGAACCAAGAAGATGAAAATATACAGGCTCGTCAGGGTCGGGGATCAAACCCATGGCCTCCTGCATACCAGCCTAGGGAGATAACATTTCAGCACCCAAGTTGGAATTAGTACACTAAAATGGTAAATGTTTAACTTTGTCGACCCGAAACCTAGAACTGCAATTCAAGTCACTTACCCGAAACGCTGGCAGTGAACAATTGGGGGTTGGGTTTTATAAAAGTCGGTGCCCTGTTACATGCATGCAAGCCTGAACAAAACTGGCACCAACACACCTGACCACAATCATAACAAGGTTTGTTTTACTACGTGCAAACATTGGATTTTTCTTCGTGGCAATGAAATGTCAAGTCTTACGCTTTTAAACAGGACCAAACTATATTTTTTGAATGTAAAATTGATGTACGGTGGTAAATGGGCAAGTACTGGCTGGCACCTGCAACTGTGGAGGGTGAGAGCCAAGCTTAAGAAAACCTGCACATTCTATGTCGCTTAAATAAAAGCAGTCAAAATGACAAGTGACAATACAACACACTTAATGTGCAAGTTTCTTTCATACACGAGTGCACACAGAAACAGGTCAAGGACGCGAGGTGGTGTGATCATGTGAGCCACATGCTTTATTGAAACAAACGCCTGACTCAGGCGACCAGAGCAGAAGCCGTGGATGACTCGCTGTGGAGGAAAAAAAGAGAAAAATTGGTCAACACAGAAACAATTCTTTCTTCAATTGCAAATACGTGGTGTAATTTTAATGTACCACTTTAAACTATATAAACTGTTAGTAATGTACTTCGATACTTGTGTACCTAACCTATTTTTATTTTACCAGGTAAGGCCCACTGAGCTATATTCAACTCTTTTTCAGAAGCGATCTGGCCACAAATGATAGTTCAACAAAGTAGCTTATCACGGTGGAAATTTATAGCAGCCAAATACTCTAAACGTGTGTTTCTAAAAGTGGAGGGAAAAACCGGAGGACCTGGAGAAAAATCCATTTGACCACGGGGGAGAACATTCAAACTTCAAATATACAGGCGCTAGGGTCAGGATCGAACCCACAACCTCCTAGATTCCAGCATACCAGGTGAGGTAGTTAACATCTCGCCACTGTGGCGCCCTGGGTACATGCTATGTGTCTTCACCAACACACACTGACCACTTTGGTGTAATCAAGTCATCCCCCCCCCCGCCATGAACCGCATCGTGTTTAATCTGATTGGACTTGCAAAAAAAGACATGCATTGGAATGGCCATTGGTTTATTTTTAGTTGCTATGTTATTGCAAATGGTGGGAAATGAATTAGGGTGGCATGACTATCAGTATCAACGTGGTTCAAGTACAAGGACAGCATGATAAAGATCACACCTTTTTGAGTGGTTACCCGAAACCAGCAGGCCAGAAAAGAGTCGTAAAAAATATACTTACTACTTCCAGTTGGGCGGCAGCACACGCTTGGTTTTGTAATAGCGTGCCAGCCTGTGGATTCGGCTTTCAATCAGAATCAGCCGGAACTTGCCATCCTTATCCTACACAGAACATACACAAACACACATCACATGCATGCACCAACGTGCATTTGCACACACGGGCACAACATTGAGATCAACACAACGTTTTACTGCCACAGCCAAAGAAGAAGTGCGTGAAAAATAAACTCTCGTCAAAGGAAGCTTAAACGTCACTGCTCGAAAATGTGCAGTTTTTTTAAACGATACTTCCACTTTCATTGTCATTAACAGAAATCCGTGGCACACGCAGACGCCCAAGGGAGGTGATGCTCTGACAACCAGACTACCACTGTGGTTAATTCCGAGTGGCACGAAAATGTCACTCAGATTCACTCCACAAACCTGAGTGGCATACCTTGCCAATAGTGCAAGTTATGGAGGAACCTATTCCTTAACAAGGGCTGAAAAGGAACTTAAATTACCCTTGGCAGACCCCAATTACAAAAAAATTGGCGTTATACAATTAAGCAATAAATAATGTGCATATCAACGAGTATAATGTGGCCCTTATATTAACAAGAGTGAATGCGCTGAAATTATAAAGTATTGTGAGGTCACAATATTTTCCTCTACTACCCCATCAGTGCTCTGAGATGGTTGCAGTGACAAACAAATATCCTTTGTGGGCTACTGAGGAGTGACCGGCATTCATGTGGCCACGGGACATTAAGTTAAGTCTCAGAGGGTGGGGATGTAGGTTCCCCACCCCCACAAAAGTAAAACACCACCTCCTTCGCCAGGTGCTAGCGCAAGCTAGCACCTGGCGACGTACCTTGCGGCTGCGCTCCAGATGCTTGCGCACGGCCACGGCCTTCTTAATGAGGTGGTACAGGTCCTCTGGGAGGTCAGGGGCCAGGCCCTTCGACTTGAGGATTCGCAGGATTTTGTTGCCAGTGACGAAGCGCACCTGGGCCACTCCGTGCGAGTCCCTGAGGATCACACCTGATTGGCACAGGCGGGGAGAAGAGAGGCGTGTTTGTCAGCGGCGTGGATGCCCAGTGCCATTAATTTGAGAACTTCGCCTTACGGGTCTCGACACATCTTGATGAGAGAATTTGGGGTCGGAAAAATGTTGTGGCCAAATTATCGTTATGGCCTACGTGGTGGGACAGCGGCAAATGCCATTGTTTTACTTTATTTCCTTTTTGATTTTAAGCTTTCATGACGTATTAGATTTTTTTTTTTGTCTAGCACAGTGTTATTTACAAATGTGTTGTTACATCTGCTTCTGTACAATTTACAAAGCATTATCACGAAATTGTTTTTATCTTATATTCATCTGTGGGTTTGGTTCACTCAGACATCCAAGGAAGGTGTTTGCCAACATGAGGCGATGATGCCTTTCTGGTGGAAACTACAAATGATATGGAACTCAATCATCACAGTGAACCAACTTGCAGGATTAGGGATTGGGACCGGTCAATCTTCAGCCTTCAAACTGCCTGTGCATGTTCTAAAGAAGGCCATATCCTCCCACACATTTCAAAGTGCCAAATGAAAAGCATTATTAAAAGAAAACAAAGTCATCACTCACTCGTGGAAAAACAATCAGCATATATGAAAATGATCACTTATATCATCATTGCAGCAAGCATTCCGGGATGCAGTGGTGAAATGGTTGTACGATCAATTGCACTGGATGGGCTCACCGATCTGAGATGGCGTGAGGCCCTTCTTGGCCAACTTAAAGATCTGCTCCTTGACGTCATCGGAAGTCAGCTTGAGCCACTGTTGATACAAAGCAGTTCATCAGGGAATGTGCATTAAGTGGAGTATAATGCAGCCTCGAAATACTAGACAATAAAAGAGGTTGGGTGCCCTGGTATATCCATTTCTTTTATCAAAAACCCCATTTCCATGAAGACTAAGTTTAGCTCAATCACAGCTTGTAATGCTTTTCAGAAACAAATTAAAGGCAATATAAAAGGTAAAAAAACACGAAAAATTACAAATCTGCAACACAATCCAATGGTACTGTACTTAAGAGCAACATTAAATTGGGACTGCGTGGCTCCTGACATTTCTACATATCGTGGAGATTCAACTCTAATATCACCCTGTTGAGACAGCCATATGTTTTACTCTTTTTTTAGTCGGGTGGCCTGAACAACAATCCAGCCACAGCTCAGCTAAGCGAGCTAGTAGCTTAGGCAAGGCTGACAGCATTGCACATGCAATGTGATGGTCACGTGACATGTATCCAAAGAAAGATTTGCGCTTTCCTGCTTTTTGTGCAGTGGGATTTTCAAATGTCTAAATTTTTAGTGGTCCTTCCCAAAAACGCTGTTATATGCATGACAAGGTAGATTATATCCACCCACGTTATTGAAGAAAAAATATATCTGGTGTGTATGTAATGTTTACGGGGAGAAATTCCCAGACATTGGGCACTGTGTGACTTACTGTTGGCACACTCCGGCGATAGGGCAGCGCTGACTGAGACAGGCCCTTTCTGCAGACACCACAAGACATGGTCAAGCGTGAGCATTAGTGTCTGCCAGGTAAGGTTACCACCACCATAAGCATGTGACAATAACCAATCATCAGGTTTAGCTGTGGTCACCAACACAAAAACTACCTCTTCCACCCTGGACTGCAATTGGCATGGGTGAGAACAGAGTGAAGCACTTGGCACACTATATTGACTTTGTAAATAGGTGTTCAAAAGTATTCTCTTTGGTTCTTTGGGTAAAGTCACGTAGGTAGAAAAAATAATATATCACGTCGGTCGCTTGTTGCGATCGAAACATTGTGTTCTATTATTTTTTCTACCTACGTGACTTTACCGAAAGAACCAAAGAGTATGGATTCCTGCAGTCACGAAAGCTTCAAATCAAGAGTGTTAAAAAGTGTTAATATTGGACTGACAAGTCAAAGTGTGTTGCAAGACATTATGTACTTGTAAAATTATGAACATGTTTAGAAAGTGCATATTTGTAAACTGGCACTTCACATCTCCTAAGCTATTTTGACACAGTCTGAAATTTGCATTTATCAACTTCAAAAAATTTTTCTTATCGTATGTAAAGCGCTTAGTTGCCCTGGCATGAATGGTGCTCTATCACAAGCATTTAATTATATCCATAATTTCAGTTTTTAAGAAATGGTACTCCAACTGAAAGTTATTCAGCTTTATTGAGAGCTTATGAGATGGTGAAGGCTTCAGGAAGCAGTGGATTTATCAGAGCGTAAGTTAATGACTTGCCTGAACGCTGTGGAGAGGTGGCGCAGTGGGGTTTACAAATTGCACGATTCATCTGATGACCTGAGTTTTTTCCAGTCAGGGCTAACATCAGTGGCGAATGATATCAGTACTTAACCTGAACCCCCCCCCTCTTCCAGCAACCGCACTGACCAGCGTCGTGTGAAGCATGGTCTAACAAACCCCTTGACCAACATGGTGGGGGGGAGCGCTCATCCAGCTGTGGCTTGGTAAAGGAGATGTGAATAATTAGAAATTAACTCCGTTACCAATACTGATTTTGGAGCTCGTTCAATTGGGATGGAATTGTGCATTATTTTAACTGGATTGATATTTTTAAATGTTTGGCACCGCATAGGTTTTGTAATTCTTTACAAAATTGTAATTCTTTACCAAATTCATTTAGAACTAGTGTTCACCAAGCAACAGTAACTTTAGTAATAAGACAATTTTCATTGTATGCCAGACCTTTTTATGTCATGCACTCGTGCAGTGTACATCATATTTGCTCACCAAACGCGAGACTAGTACTCAACATTTCATCTTTATGCATCAGTGCAATGTTCATCGCACATCAGTATATTAGGACGTACGAGATTAAGGACCAAAATTAACACATCCCATAGTCCATCATAATTTACGATAGCAATACGTACCAAACTAGGATTCTTTATTGCAGCAGTCCAGTATTCATCTTGTATTACGTACTCATTAACTACCTGGCTCCACTACACACATGTACCCCATGTACTTTTTATGCAACCCAGTCTCGTTTAATATAGAAACGCTCTCAGTGGGATCATTGTGAGGATATATGAAAGTACTGTATTGCACATGGACTGTGCATCTTTTTGTTCTCGCCCGAGTTATCTATACACCGTAACCTAAACACGTTAATACTTGGAAAATTTAGATGTGAATCTCGGGCTAAAAACCTGGTTCAATAAAAGCACCACCCCACCCCCACCAGGTCTCCATCGGAAAGATGTGGGGCTCAAGCGCGCTCGTCGATCTGGTTACGATTGATTGAATGAGTGCAACACGTAAAGCTGAAAGGTGTGCAAGCACCATCTCTCTGTCAATCCCAATCGCGAGACGAGGGCCTCTCCCCAAACCAGCGTGAAGTATGGTCGAATAACCCCCCAAAGTAGATAAAAACCGAGATGTCTCAAAACGTATATCGCTGTAAGCTACCTCAATTCGGTCTTTCGAGAGGCACTTTGGTTACACTTTTACATTAACGCGTGTCAACGTGCTATTGAAACCTAAGAAGCGCCCATGTGGACGCCTCAAAAGATTGTTCCACACCGAACGCGCTGAGCAGCGCCGAGGCGGCAGCAAGCATCGGAAGCAAAGGAAAGCGCGCTGAGAGCTAGAACGCAAAGACAACTTCGCACGCATGTATTTTATAACATTTAATTTAATTAAAAAAAGTGTAACAGCCACGCTAGGCCTCCATCGCCGCCGGCCATGATAAGAGCCTGCACTAGGCCGCATCGTAGCCGCTTTCAACACCTAATTAAGACATTAACAATACCCGTTTCTTCACTGTCGGTCATTACCGTGAGTGAATAAAGAATGTTTTAACGTGCGTGCGAGTGTTTGTACGGCTGGGAATTGGCCGCGTCGGGCGGTGGAGCGGAGCTTACCCGGGAGCGTGCATGCGACCCATGATGGCGCGGTGCGGGGAAAGAGGGAGGCGGAAATGACGTCACGCATAAGTTAAACGGCAGTAAATTTATTATGTTAATTATATGAAAGAGACCCGCCCATCCGGGATATATTATGTTAATTATTACCATATATGGTAGTGGACGGGAAATTGCGTCACGTTACATTGTGGATATATTATGTTGATTATCGCCATATATGGTATTTGACGGAAATTTGCCATTCTAGATTTGAAGCTTTCGTGACTGCAAGGATTCATATTCTTAGTTTTTTTCGGTAAAGTCACGTAGGTAAAAAAATTAAATTAATAAAAGTAAAATAAAATAAAAATCACGACGTTTCGGAGGCAACACAAGCTTGACGGTTCCACCTGAAGACGGAAGCTTGTGTTGCCTCCGAAACGTCGTGATTTTTATTTTATTTTTATTTTACTTTTATTAATTAAAATTTTTCACCTACGTGACTTTACCGAAAACACATAAGAATAGGAAAATTGACCAGCCAGCTCGACACTTTCAGGTGACAAAATTAACATAATTTATTAAAAGCGAGTCACGTGCGTAGGAACAAGCCAATAACATCCAATAGCTCGTCGACGGTGGCGAACGATTCGTATCGCAATTGTCCCGCGAATCGACGAACCGTGTGTGTAACTATCGATTATTTACAATTCACTTCCGTTGATGTATCCAGCACAAAAGCGTTACGTTAAGTCGAATACGGTCGTGAGAACGAGACAGAATAAGCGAGACGGAGTCGACGGACGGTTACGAATCGATTACAGAATCGAAATTTGTTGTCATAAAGAGAATCGCTTCAGTCGATTCCATCTGTGTGGGTGCAACGTTGCAGGCCGCGACTAAGAGGTTCGATTTAAAAACTTTTAAATTACAACGATTTTACACTTGTATTCATTCGTTCGCGCACATTTAGACGAGTGCTTAAATCCGCGCTAAATGTTTACCGCCCGCGTTCGCAATGAATTGCACGCTGCCAATGTAACGATTTGAACCAAAGGCTTAACTAAGCGCTTTGCTTGCTAAAGTCTTTGCCCAACGTTTCGTGATATAACCTCGGCGGTGTAAGTAAGACGGCGAGTACAAGGGCAACTTGCTGGTTTTCACTTGCGGTTTGGTAGCGGTGAGAGTTGTAACGATGCAGCGAATGGTGAAGTAATATCGACAAGAAACGACCTTTGGGACCTCTGCCGCTCTACGGAACGACACCGATCTCGAGATTTGTGGGTTTCCTTGCTCTCGAACCACTAAGCCCGCGCCCATTCAACAGAAGGGGGAGATGATAGTGATACTGCACGAACTCCCAGACTGTGGCCATGAAACCCAAACTAATGCCCATGTAGTAAACCACTTAATTCTGCACTCCTTCACCGGAGGAATTGACAAACCACACGAATTATCTCCTGAAGGCCCTCTCGTGGTCAGCCACAACTGCACAGCGAGAAGTGGTGGACACACGCACGGACTGCTAGAGATACATTAGACACACAAGCCACAGTAGCACCACTGTCATCATGCGCTCTTACATCCATAGCTGTCAACCCATACGGTGTACCCGTATTCTTGTACAGGGAAATTGAGTCAAATGTGTTTTTCAATTTGATCGTGGAGGATGAACGTTGAGATTTATAAAGGCACGGGGTGACCAATACGATCTGAATTGGTCTGTAATAAGGTAGGGCACTAATAAGGGGTTGACATGCATGTACATCAGAGGAGGAATAGCAAAATTACACGAACGTTCTCTCTCCTGAAGCCCTCTTCGTCGTGGCGAGCACAGCTGGACATTAGCATCTCGATCCTGAAGATGTTCCCATCGGCGAGAATAGAAATAGTGCACTGGTGCAGTGCTCATAGACCCACAATAAGGCAACATCAGGTGTTGTACGAAGCCAAACTGTATTGTCAAATTGTGTGGCACGTTCTGAGAAAGCCTTTGCCAACGCACGGCAGGAGTATGACCCATTTTGGTGATGTTTATTATGCAACATTTAATGTGTAACGTTGCAAAACACATTGTGCCACATTACAAAAAAAAGTTTCTACGGACAGTCTTATATTCTTGCATGTTGCAGCAATATGTTTTGGGAGCTGAATGGCAATATCGAGGTCTGCTGGTCACAACGAGAGGGCTTCAGGAGAGAATTCGTGTGGTTTTTCAATTCCTCCCTTGAAGGAGTGCAGAATACAATGGCTTGCTACAAGATCCGTAGTTCGGTTTGTATGGCCACAATCACACTGTGGCTCGAACAGGAATATCCGATTACGTAGTACCACAATAACTTGGTGTTACATTTTAATTTATACAGTGGCTATTGAAAAAAACTTGACTCATTGTGATTTAAAGCTTTCGTGACTGCAGGGATTCATATTCTTGGTTCTTTCGGTAAAGTCACGTAGAAGGGAAATAATACATTTTCTTGCTGTGGATTTCACACCTGATGACTATTGCTTGTGTTGCAGTCGAAACGTCGTGATAATTTTTATTGTTTTATATTAATATTATTTTATTATTTCCCTTCTACGTGACTTTACCGAAAGAACCAAGAATTTGACTCACTGTATTTGTGAATAGCATATGTGAGAATACATGAGCTTTGCCTGTAGGGTTTCCATGAGAAGGATATGCTGCTAATAATGACCCCCCACCCACATAGAGATAAGGGGTGATTTATGATCGTTGTCATATATATGAACATAAAAACCGAGCTCATATGTTCTGCTACAGGAGCCATGGCAGGTCGCGTGGCCACACTGCCGCGCACAGTGCTGGGAACCATGGAGATGGGTCGGCGTGCCGACGAGGCCATGAGTCGTGAGATGACGCGGCTCTTCACGGCCGGAGGGCACCGGCACCTGGACACAGCGCTCATGTATGCGGGCGGGCGCTCCGAGGAGATCCTGGGCACTCTCTGCGGCACCGGCGGGACGTTTGAGAACCAAGGTCGGTAACTGCCCTGAGTGGCCCCACACCTTCGTTTCTTCCATGTGGATGTGAAAACATAAATGATTTCGATTGAAAGCTTTCGTGACTGCAGGGATTCATCTTCTTGGTTCTTTCGGTATAGTCACGTAGAAGGAAATACTAAAATAAAATAAATAAACATAATAAAATAATTCTCACGACGTTTCGGCCACAACGCAAGCAGCCGTCCTCAGGTGAAAAAACAGGTCTGTCGAGAAGACAGCGTCGCGAGAAGACAGAGGCTGAGGAAGACTGAAGATGAGATGGAGGGAGAACATGAAAGTGGCTGAGGTGACAACAAGGGAGGGAGGGAGGAGGTCTGGCACAGACAAAAGTGAAGGAGAGACACCTAGGCATCCTTCATAACAAGACTAAGTGCAGACATTGAACAGAGTTTTATTAATACCTGTTTTATCCTCGGTGTATGTATGTTGAACTTCTTTTGCACCGTATGTAGCAAACCACGCTTATTGGAAGTGTGGGGGGAAGGTCAATACACTAAACACAAAAATGGAGTTCTAAAGAAATTAGTTTTCAATCTAGATTAAAAAGTGCATAGCTCCAGCGGCTTCCTAATATCAGTGTGTATGCTCATGTCTTTCTGGCTTTCAGTGAGCGTGGACACCAAGGCGAACCCATGGGGCACCAACACCCTGAAAGCTGACAGCCTGGGCGTTCAGCTCGGCACGTCCCTGCAGCGCCTGCGTCGCTCCTCAGCGGACGTGTTCTATCTGCACGCGCCCGACCACAACACGCCTCTAGAGGAGACGCTCGCCAGCTGCCACGCGCTCCACCAGGAGGCACGGCCGTCACCTGCCACGTAGCAACTAATTGCTGAATATATACATGTATAACATTATGTGAACCTGTTTGGTTAGTAGAGGTTTTTTGGGTTAGATCGCGTAAATAAATGTGTCGTTTAAACCCGACACCACCCGACACAGGCAACTAGTAAGGGTTTGTCACGTCAACAGAACGTGGCCAATTCGTCACGAGTACAGCACACCGGTGTGTTGGAGAGCCAAGCCACAACATTTACAATCTGAGTACAACATTTCGCCAGTAATTACAACTAGCTTCATCAGGCGACAGCCAGATTTGTGGAGAAGTCTAACTGTTTCGTTCCTTATATAGAGGCGTAGATGTGGTGGCCACACTTTTGCGCTCTTGCGCAAAGTGGGGGTGGGATTAATGAGTCAATGTACATTATGCATGTGCATTATGTGAGCCCTTTGATCTTGTCCTTCCTGTCTATTGTGCATTAAAATAGCCGTACCAACGGTAATCCATATTGAAGTATGGTGCCCTTAATAGGCATGCATTTAAATAATGTGTTATTTGATGATTCGCTTCCACGCAGCTATATGAACGGTTAACATTTTTATTTCTTTCAACTTCGATAGATTCTGTAATGTTCTGTTTACATGACAACCCTTACTAGTTGGCTGTCGGGTGGTGGCGGGTTTAAACGACACATATATTTATGCGATATAACCCAAACCACCTCTATTATGGATGATATTGGTCGCAAAAGCCTACGTGTTAAACTATTTGGTTAGCTTTGAATTCAGTATGCGGTAAAAGGGTTTGAAAATTGGCAGCCCACCACTTAAATTGGTGGGTTGGGCAAGTACGACGTGGGACCTGTATTTGTCCCGGTGGTTACAGATCGACTGATCTGCCGTGGGGCAAGGACATAGACCCATCCTCTTGGGAGGTGAGGGTGATTGGTTATGTTGGATGTAGTGGTGGTTGGGATCTGTAGCTCAGAGAGCTTAGACTGTGGAATTGGTGGGTCGCCTAGAGTTGGAGTCTATGTGAAACATCCTGTGTATTGTTTAGTGAGTTGCTAAACACCACTCCACCCATCCTCACATTTGCTATAGTCTGGACTCAGTGCCATCTGTTTCATTGGAAACTAAAACGAAACTTTTCTTTATTTGACCAGGTAAAGCCAACTGAGTGTATAGCTTTTTTTCAGAAGCGACCTGGCCACAAATGATAGCTCAACAAAGTGTCATATTATCACGTGGAAATTTATAGCAGCCAAATACTCTTAAATGTGGAGGGGAAAACCGGTGGACCTGGAGAAAAATCGACGCGACCATGGGGAGAACATGCAACTCCAAATATACAGGTGTCAGGGTTGGGAAAACACCGACAACGTCCTATATACCCGGCGAGATAGTTAACATATCGCCACAGTGGTGCCACCACAGTGGCAAGATGCAAATATAATTTGCATTACATTTGGGTGATATGCACGCAACGTGTATATTGGTAGACATTAACTTCTGGCCCTTGGTGCGGTGCAAGGCCAGGAATTTCATAACTACCAACACAGATCCACTCACATGATGCTTTGCATAAATGTGCACAACCTAAAAATATATTTGAGCACATAATTGCACAGTCGTTTGACTCACGGGTTGGGGGGGGGGGGGGTGTGAAATTCTTCATATTAAACTTGGTTCTGCACTTAGTTTGTCTAAATTAAGTGTTGATAATTATTATAATATGTGGACCAAAGGTCACTTGAAGGGATCTTGGAGGTAATTCTGTGATATCCACTTCTTTGGCCATTCTCTAACATTCAGGATTGCACTGCCCTGCAGAATAAAGACTATATCTCATGAAATGATGCTGACAGCAAAATCAGGATAACACTTGGTAAAAAGATTTTCATAAAATGAACAACAACAAAAAATGCATTACTGTGCTGCCCTGACATGAAATGCATTCCTCTTTACCTCCTGCAGGGCAAGTTCAAAGAGCTAGGTCTGTCCAACTACTCGTCGTGGGAGGTGGCCGAGGTGTGGCACATTTGCCACTTCAACAACTGGGTGCTGCCGAGCCTGTACCAGGGCATGTACAACGCCTGCACGCGCCAGGTGGAGACCGAGCTGCTGCCCTGCCTGCGTCGCTTCAACATGCGCTTCTACGCCTACAATCCTCTGGCCGGTACGCGCGAGCGGGGCGTCGGTGTGCGGGCACTTGTCCCAACCTGCGCTTAGGCTGTTCCGTTAGTCTAAGCAAGGCATTGGAGGTGGTGAACGCAGCGCAGATTTACCAAGCGTGTGACGCCTTCGCATCGCGCGGCGACTCCATGAGTTGTCATGATTCGAGGTTGTGGAGAATGTGTGGGACGTTTGTTAAGAGGATATCTCATGATTTGTCTTTTGAAAAGTTGGCAAGCATTTACTGAAATGCACATGCAGAGTCTAGACGATAACTCAATGATTACGCCGTTACACATGTGTAGTGGTATAGCACTAGCTGCTGGTGGAAAAGGGTAACTGCGGTGTACGGCAGTACTCGCCTCAGCAGGCCACGATATATACGAGAGGGGGACATCTAGGGGAAAGGTCAGCGGGAAGCCCCGGGAACCCGCTAGTAGGTTCCAGAAGGGGGGGCGTGGTCGGGGCGGAGCAAGGCCACGCTGGAGAGTAAAAGAGGGGGCCCTGAGCGGGAGCTCGGGGCTGTTGCAGGAAGTGGAATCCCCGTCGTGTTGTTCAAGATCATCGTCGTCACCATCTCGTCGTCATCTCCGTCTTCATCATCCCGGGGTGCTGGTAGTCAGACAGCTAACTAACTGTTCTAACTAAGTAGTGCCGCCGAACAAATAGACGGTCTTAATTATTATAGTGCACACCCACGTAGGATGTGTATATATCCCAGTGGTGCTTGTTTCATAAAGAAGTGTTACCAAGTATTACCGTCTCCGATCTGCGTCACTATACATGTGACTGACGTTCAAATTAGAATTGTACATAAATTGTGGAACTTACATTTGGGCACTAATTTCACAATTCGAGGCTGTGATTTGATTCAAGAATAGTTTTTTTTTTCAACGTTGTGGTGATTGTAGCGCCTCCTAGTGGCTTTAGGATTCATGTAAACTCATTACAATGTAGATGGACACCCCTCCCATTACCCCGGATAATCAAGTGTTGACTGCATTGCACGTACAGTGAGGGAAAAAAGTATTTGATCTCCTGCTGATTTTGTACGTTTGCCCACTGACAAAGAAATTATTAGTCTATAATTTTAATGGTAGGTTTATTTGAACAGTGAGAGTGTGCTCTTAATCTCAGCTCGTTACCTGTATAAAAGACACATGGGAGCCAGAAATCTTTCTGATTGAGAGGGGGTCAAATACTTATTTCCCTCATTAAAATGCAAATCAATTTATAATATTTTTGACATGCGTTTTTCTGGATTTTGTTGTTGTTATTCTGTCACTCACTGTTCAAATAAACCTACCATTAAAATTCTAGACTGATCATTTCTTTGTCAGTGGGCAAACGTACAAAATCAGCAGGGGATCAAATACTTTTTTCTCTCACTGTAACATTTAATGAGCACAATATGTGTGCTGGGTATACTTGTTTGCGTGCTCAGGCTTTTAATGTCGCGTTTGGTCTCATTTCGCTCGTGCGCAAGGGGGTCTGCTCACGGGCAAATATTGCTACGAGGACAAGGACACGAAGAAGCCAGAAGGGAGGTTTTTTGGGAACGACTGGGCCGAAGCCTACCGCAACAGGTACGCTCGGCCACTGGGGCAAAATTTCTTTAGCCTGTATTCTACGTATGTCATAGGTAACCCCCCCCCTCCCCCTTGGCAATTTGATTTGTTATCTCGATTCATGGCAGTACCAATTCTGTTTGTTTGCTTTATTTGTATTGTTTCTTGTGTGTTTTGTCTTTTTTTAGCAATTTTCTTTGCTCTATTAGTCTAAATGTAATGTTCGCATATAATTAGCAATTTCCTCATCAGCCATGGATAATCCAACGTGGATGAAGGCTTCCCGTCATTATATCCATCTCGCATGGTATTGCAAGGTAACAATCTATGTAGCGACCGCACATGAATGGAATTGATCATCTCTGCGGTGAATTTCCTCTTGTAAATATTACATTTTCCTTTGGCTTATGCTCCATCATTAGTCTCGAGCACCTGCAGTCATCCCTTCAAACGATGTGCCCTGCACAAAACCCACTTTTCATAACGGTCAACATGTCTAACTTGATTTGAAGCTAGGTTTGAAGCTTTCGTGACTGCAAGGATTCATACTCTTTGGTTTTTTCGGTAAAGTCACGTAGGTAAAAAAAAAGAAAATAAATGAAAACAACTCAATTAAATCACGACGTTTTGGGCGCAACACAAGCGTCCTTCTTCAGGTGGGGACAACGTAGCGAAAGCTTAAGTGGTTGTGCTTACGTGGTTGTGCTTAAGTGGTTGTGCTTAAGTGGTTTTGCTTAAGTGGTTGTGCTTAAGTGGTTGTGCTTTCGCTACGTTGTCCCCACCTGAACAAGGACGCTTGTGTTGCGCCCGAAACGTCGAGATTTAATTTAGTTGTTTTCATTTATCTTATTTTATTTTTTACCTACGTGACTTTACCTAAAAAACCAAAGAGTTTGAATTGAGGCTTTCGTGACTGCAGGAATCCATACTCTGGTTTTTTACGGGACTTTACCGAAAAAACCAAAGAGTATGTCTAACTTGTATATTCTCCATTCAATGTGTTCCATTGCATGTATCAGTGTAATTCCAAGCATGTACTTCTCCATGCCGCCTGATACATTTTCAGCTTTTTTCCCATTTTCTCTGCCAATGCTCAAGTTTGATTCTCAAGCAAACGATTCGATGGATGTATTTAAATCATAATAATATATCCTATTCTGTGAATCGATGCATCTTTGCATTCCCGCTATGTTCTGACCTTTGTGGGTGGGAGACTTTAATGATGGTGTGCTTTTGGCTCTCACAGGTACTGGAAAAAGCACCACTTTGCGGGAATCGATCTGGTGCGCGAGGCCCTGAACGCGGCCTACGGGGAGGGCAAGGTGTCACTGACGGAGGCCGCTCTGCGCTGGATGTACCACCACTCAAGGCTGAGTGTGCGTGCAGATCTTAGGACTTATTTCAGTTTGGTGACCTGGAAATTATTTCTGCACCCACATCCAGTAGAACTCTCGCTGGCTGTGGATACCAGGCACATGCCCATTCCATCCTACCAGTGACCCAGAAAGTGTGTCTACATGTTGTCTCCTTAGAGCCCTTACAGTGTAGGCTGCTCAGCTTGTGATTGTGAGCGTTTCGGCAAATTAATAGCGTGTTGTGAATTTTGCGACTGACAGAGCTAAGATAGTTGCACTCGAAATGCATTGCTGCATAAGGATGCTGCATCTATGCTGGACCCAAAGAGTGACCAAATTAGAAGAAAAAGGTTGCACATAGAAGGATGCCAGATGCAAGCAGTGATGAGAAGAAAAGTGGCACGATTTGGACACACATGTAGGATGGACAACAACAGGAACATTCAAAGCGTGTTGTTCGGAAAAATGTAAGGAACCGGAAAGAGAGGAAGACCTAACAGAGAATGAACGGCTTGATGATGACATGCGAGCTTTGTGCCAGAAAGAAGTTGCGCATATTTGCGCAAGACAGAGGAAAGTGGAAAAAATTACTATGCGCCATCTGACCATTAATGGTGATGATGATGTGAATTTTGCAGGGAGAGGCCGGCGACGGCGTCATCTTGGGCGCTTCGTCTCCTGAGCAGCTCTCGCAGAACCTGGCGGCGAGCAAGCAGGGCCCACTGGATGAGACGGTGGTGAAGGCTTACCAGCAGGCCTGGGAGCTCAGCGCGCACGATTGCCCTAACTATTTCCGCTGAGCGAGTACGTCTATCCGCACGCCCGTCCCGCCTGCCCTTGCAGGAGCTGATTTGATGCTGCTGGAGCAAAAGTTATTCTTCAATATGCTTGCAACCTTTGTAATAATTACATGCCAACCTTGTAAAAGCAGCCATTCTTTATTTCCTTACATGCTGGTATGGTACAGATCTCCACGTTTACTTGTCTTCGGATATTTTTTTAAATCTCCAGTTCCATCCCGATTGTGCATTCGGCATCATGATGAGTTCATTCCGAAATCTCACAGAGCAGTGCAGCCCTTCATGTTGGTTGACGGCCCATGGAAGCGGATTTCAGGGATACATCCTCTTTTTTAGATTTCTTCAAGTGACCTCTGATCCTTACAGTAGAGCGCAGCACTTTAGCACCCACGCGACAATGAGAGAAATGTTTTAATTCTCAGTGCTCCAATTGACATTTGCATTTGTGCAGTCATTGGTGACTGAGCTGAGACCATCGATTGGTTCAATACAATCGAGAACCTGGTTTAATCACAGGCGACTGCCTAATGTTAAACCCAGGCTCTCATCAACAGTGCCAGCCACCAGGCCACCTCTAGTGTTTGCATTCATCATGTAAAAAACGTGCGCTTTGAATGTTATTTCTTACCATTGGTGATCCATGGATCATGTTAAATATTTCCTGAAATTGTAAGCGCTATTGCATTGACAGGGTATAGTGATATATGAAGAACCTTGAAAGTAATTTCGTGCTGTATCGCACTTGTTGTGAATTTTGTCTCTGCTTTAAAGGTACATTTCCTTAAATGGTATTTTGCAAAGTTGGCAAGCATTTTCTTACACGCACAATAAAAAAGCGTAGAATGTAATTCAATAATTAAGCTGTTGCACATTTGCCTGACATGCAGGAATTAGAAATGTATGTAAATGATACGCACTTAAAATTAAACACTAATTTCACTTTGATTACAAATGTGAACTAGTTTAATTAACATTTCTGAATAGTGAAGTTGATTTTGTTTTTTGTATTGGCCGGACTGCACGTGGTGCAACAATTGTTGCCAAACCCCACCCCGCCCGCCCCCCCCCATTTCAATAAATGTGCTCACGCAAAAGGTAATCTTGTTTTATTTTATTGAACATTCATGGAATATTCTTTTTCTCCAACGTGAAAATTCTGAATGAGGGTGCACACTGACGGCCATGATATCAATCGTTGCTGGCAGTGACCGAGAGTAATATAGTATTCTCTGATTTTTTTCTATGGTAAAAATACATGTTTGCACAATTCTGGTTGCATCTGACCACTGCTACTCTTTGTGACTGGTTGGAATTTATACTTCCAATCAAATCACAGATAGGTCATATGATTACCTGCAGTTGTGTGCTCTGTAGACAAATCATTGTTCATCAAATGCACTCTTCATCAAACCGTTTTTAGTTGACATAACTGTCACTCTGCTATTGCGTGCGGAGTTATCATTGTTCATGTTTGCTCGTGTGATGTGATGTCCTGGTAATGATTACCTGTAAAGTTGTGGTGCTGACTGCATAATGCGTGAGGCATCTGTGTGATCCTGAGGAGGGGCACGTGGGTAGGTCTGGCATGTTCAGTAATTTATTGCTTTGCACGTTAGTCTTGGCCGAGAATCAAACTGGCAGGAAAGTTCACGGTGCATTGCGCGAACAACTGCACCACCGATGTCCATTTTGAATGTTTAGTGGAATTGATTTTCAATAAAGAACAGTTGAGGCGATTGAATTGTTTTCCTATACATGCCACATCGTGTTGTGTTGATCGTAGGCAAGCTGATCCCAGCTCGTTCTATGGGCAGCGCGAATCTTGCTTCTGAACCGCAATGCTCCTGACATGTGTGAACAACAGCGTTGTAGCTCATCGTATTGCTCCAGGATAAATACAGATTCAGATACTCGATGCCACGGCATTGCCCGGGCAGCCTCAAGCCTTGATAAGCGTCGCACCCCAGCACCACCACCACCACTTAAGACCTCGTCAAGCTTATCAAATCACAAATACATCCCTGGCACATCAATGACCGTTCACAGGCAATTATGTGGCTGCGATGTTATCGATTGGTGTGTCAATGATTATCATGAAGTTAATATTTTTGTAACTACATTTCGTAATTGCATGGAGTGGCCTGAATCCTCGTCCAGTTTCACGCTCCAATCGTAAAGACCTCAAGTTTTTAACAGTTAACAGGCAAACCACTCTCAACACTGGATTGCTGATTTAGCTGGTGAGGCCCTATTGAGCTAAGCAGTGTCGGCAGTTACAGGACATTGCACGAAACCCAAGCCAAAACTTACTGGCAGCCAACATCGGCCGGAACCCCTGTGGAGGTTCTTCACTTGCACCTTCCCATCTAGCCCCGCCCACCTTCCCCTTCTAGCCCCGCCCACCTTCCCATCTAGCCCCGCCCACCTCCCCCTTCTAGCCCCGCCCACCTTCCCCTTCTAGCCCCGCCCACCTTTTCTTCTAGCCCCCCCACCCAGTCCCTGACTGCCACATTTAGATAAGCCCCTCCCCTTAACCAGTATTTAAGATCTGGTCTCTTGGATTTCTCTTCACTTGATATGGTAAATTTAGCTGTGACGGTCCCACCTGAAGACGCAGACTCGTGTTGCCTCCGAAACGTCGTGATTTAATTGAGTTATTTTCATTTATTATTTTATTATTATTTTACCTACGTGACTTTACCGAAAAAAACCTAAGAGGTTGATCCAACGTTGTTAAGCCACCGTTCCATGTTTACTGCGTTTAGACCGCGTCAGGCTTCGCCATGAAATCTGCGCTGCTGTTCCTGCTGCCACCTCCTACGTTCGCGGGAGTGTCATTTGATCACCACCACCCCCAAGTTCACAACACATGGGTGAAAGTCCCAGTCAAGCGATGATGGGTCTTTAACGGCCCCAGCAGTGGAAGCCGGGTCTCCAGTCATATAAGCTGCGGCTTCTCAGCACCAGGGTTGTGGGTGGGTTGGTTGAGTGGAGAACGCCGTGGGATTGTAGATCTGAGTCTTTTGGCTCAAATCCAGCATTTTATTCTTGAAAGTTGAACAAATTTCAATACAATTGTTTACATTTTTAGTCGTAAACTTTTTTTTCTTTCATAAACAAGGGGTTACATTTTTTTGTTACTTTTTAAAATATCAATGAATTTTGTTTAAAATATTTGCAAAATCATATCAATTATATAATAACCAGAGCATTTAAACCAACAATAAGTCTATATAGCATAAGCATAGCGCGCCCGCCTCTGGAGTTTTAATACCTGGGTTCGAATCCCATTCGCAACCTTTTTTAGTAATTATTTTTGGCGTGCGTGATGACCTCACCGTCGTGCGCGATGACGGGCACAGGCTAGACTTGCGGGAAGGAACGTGATGACGTCATCACGTACTAAGAGTGCCCAGCCACGCAACGTTGACGCCTTATAATTGCCATCACAACCTTCACTCAGCGTGTGGCTTCGTGGTGCAGCGGGAACGCACCTGGGCTACCGACCCTGGGATCAGGATGCTGTGAAGCCGAGTTCAAATCCCATCATCAGACGGGCGCACAACGAAATAAACGTGGAAACCAACAACAAGGTGAGTTTACTACAGGTGAGTGCGTGAATAACAACTAACGTATGTTTGTCCCTTCCCCTAAAACAGGGTAACCACAGGTGTGATGGAGACCACGGCGTGACCATGGTGAAGAAGGCGACCTGGAGACGAGACGGAGACGATGTGGAGTTGAGGATGGTGGGGAGAAAGAGAACCACCATGCAGAGAAATAGGATCGAACAAAAACATTTTATTTTCTTATTTAGTACAATTTTTTTGTATATCCTCTCACCACTAGAGGGCGCTGTTGCAACTATATGGGTTTAAACCGGTTTAAAGCAACTTCTTGGGGTTAAACCCGGTTTCCTCGCACAAACTGCCACTAGGGGCGCTATTGCAACGAAAACGCCAACTTAAACAGATTTATTCTCGCAAAAACTGGTTTAAACTACGTTTTGTGCTAATTAATGGTCTAAAACCGTGTGGTAGCAGGCAAAACAAGGTTTAAACTTAATTCCCCCACGAAACAAACGCGAAATAAATTTTAAACTAATCTCAAAACTTATTTGAAATAGTTTGGCATCAAAATGTCAGAAAAAGTATGGGTTTAAACAAGTACATGAGGTTAAGAGAGCATTATAACGCGATTTTTGCTTTAAACAATATTACAATAAAACATTTGAAAGCTAAAAATAACAGTGTGAGAAGTGGTAATTTCTCCAGTGATATCGGTCTTGTAGTGTGAAAAGAATTTCACCCGTTTTAAATACAATGGCTGACGGAGCTATTTTTGGTTAGGGAAAAAGTAAAAACCATAACACGTAACGTAAACACGAAAGCCGACGTGTTAAACATTCTAACACACCATACTCGAACACAGGGGTGGGGAACGTCAGGTCCGCGGGCCGTACAAGGCCCACGAAAGCATTTGGTGTGGCCCTGCCAAGGCAACCGCAGGCGGGACTCGAAATTCAATACATCTCGGAGCAAACCTGGAAAAGCAGTTGCGAGTAGCAACAACATCATCAATAGCCAGCTAACATCACACGCCTCGCCAAAGAGAAGCAGTTCCAGTCATCACATTAGGGGTGAGTTAATTAAATGTTTGACCAAATAAAACAGGCTAATTTTTAAGTTGATAATTTTGTATGGCCCGCGAATGATGTTATAAATATCCAAATGGCCCTTGGCAGATAAAAAGTTCCCCACCCCTGCTCTAACATCACCAGCCTCACTCCAACACCACATCTTCACCAGCACATACACTCTCCTCACCTTTCCTCACCACATTTTCTCATCTCATCAGCACACATTTCCCTCACCTCTATTCTTCCCCTTCCTCTTCCCTCACCACTACCGCCATCACCCTCCACACCCCGATTCAGCACGGTTGGCTACGTACGGTGTGAAAGAAGTTTGACATACAAACACACATTACCACGCTAAAACTCCCTTCTCCAATCCCATTCCTCCAGAGCTACAATACTCCTCACACCAACACTTACCTCACTACCCATCACATTCCCTTCTCTCCTCCATTTATTACACCACGGTCCAGGCTCGTGCGTTCCCACGTGAACATCACCACGCACCACACACCTCAAAGACGAACAAAACTACCCCAGTACTCAACTCTGCCCCCTGTTTGTTGCGGTTGCACCCGATTCAAGAGCCGAATGGCTCACAGGGCTATTCCATATAAATGAAAAAAATTAATTAAATGAAATAGAAAAAAAATAATGGACCCAAGTTTTGGGGTCAGCTCTTTAAGCATTGCGATGCTCAACCTCAGCTCTTGCTATCACTCCGTGCACAGCCATCATTCCCTCACCAACCATCGCATCACCCTTTCCTCCATCATACCCTCCAACAACTTCCCTTTCCCGCCTTCTCCCCACTCCTCACATATCCCTCTCCTCCATCCGGCCTGGACGCAGCTGCTGTGACCAAGTGTTGGCACTTGCAATGCACATCAATTGCTGGATTCCAGATGAAATCCAAGACTGGCACAGCCTTTGTGGACTTGTCATCGGCCTACGACACATTCTGGATTAAGGGCTTGACGTTGAAGCTTGCAGAGACAATTCATTGCCTCCAAACAATACGCCTGCTATGGACAATGCTGAGCAATAGGCGACTGTGTGTCTATATGGGCGACAATGCCAGCTCACCGCGGTTCCTCAACAATGGATTGGCACACGGTTCAGTACTCACGCAAATTCTCTTCAATGTCGACGTGAGCGACGTGCCGCCAACCGGGTAACACAAATGTGTATATGCGGATGACGTTGCCCTAGCAGCGCCAGCAGCCACTTTCAGCGACATTGCATACACGCTGAACCGAGACCTAAACACCATGGGGCGAATATATCTGGAAATGGAGGCTCAAGCCAAATCCCCACAAAACAGTCACTGCATTTCATCTTGAACATCGGAGCACCCAGCGCACTCTGAAAGTGACCTTCTGTGGCACGACCCCACTCCCATCTATCTTGGAGTGAACATACATGCGTCCCTCCTCATCGCTTGAAGGTACCTGGTTTAGATTTTTCACGAAGCTCATGATCCACCCAAAACCGCATCTGCACAAACCATGGCAGATGCGGACACCTGATGCACAAATGTAAAATTGAAACCTCTCCAGTGTGCGACGGTGGTCATCCAGAAGAGATCATACGATGTATAACTGTGCAATGCTTGATCCACAAATACGAAGAAGACATCGCAGCGATACACTTTGCTGTTCCTGAAGGGGTTGTCTGGCTTGATCAGTTGCTGTTCTGGATCTACATCAGCTGTAGGAAAGAAACACATTCCTGCGGAGGGAGCTGGTAGGAACGTTGGGTTGCTCGGTCAATTGCCAGGGTCAACGGCGGCGTGGTGTATTCCGCAAATATGCCCGATTATGAGGGCGGGCACAAGCCGGAGTGAGTAGGTTAAACGTTGAGTTTTATAAGGGCACCACGGGGTGACCAGCCCCTCCTCACCCAGCCCCTCCCCACCCTCCCACCCCTCCCCACCTTCCCCTCCCCACCAAGCCCCTCCCTCCCCACCCAGCCCCTCCCTGCACGACGGACACAATAATCCCCTGTGGGCTGGTGTAACCAGGAGGTTCCCACCAACATAAAGAAGATCCTCCACTCATCCCACTTTCTATAAATCCCCACATTCCCTTCCTCACCTTCCATCCCTCCACCACCACCAGCCATCATCACCCTTCTCCAACAACTTCCTTCTTTCCCTCCAGTCAACTCAAGCAAGCTCTCCCTCGCCACCTATTATATGTGTGTGTGTATGTTGAACTTCTTTCGCACTCTACATAACCAACCGTGATAATCGGAGTGAAGTTTTGACTGCACCTCATTGCGATGGAAACCTGTGCAGAACACGGTTAAGGATTAATTGTGCAGTACCCATGATGTGTTTCACGCTGGCTTTTCCAGAATGATTCTTCATTATTCTCCGTTAATCAACCACTAAAATCTGACTCGTCTCAGGTTGTCATCAATTAGTCTTTTTCATCTCTCCTACTTAATTCGTTTTTATTTTATTTTAGCGGCATTTTTTCTTAGGGACCGTCCATAAATGACGTCACGCGATTTTGGACGATTCCCCCCCCCCCCTTCGTCACACGGCGTCACAAAAAGTCAGACCTCCCCTAAAATATGACGTCACACAGCTCTGCCTCCCCCCCCAAAATAAAACATGCTTAAAATCGCTTTAAAGTATTGTCATTGTAGTGCGTATTTAATGTGAAGCTGCACTCTGATGTTGTAGGAGAAAACATTTATTAAAAAGTCTACTTAATTAAGTAGAATGTGTTGTCTATATTTATTTAAAGCTGCGCATTAAGATGTGACGTCACATTTCTCACCCCCCCCCCTCGTCACAAATCGTCACAAATGTATGACCCCCCCCCCCTCTAGGTGCGTGACGTCATTTATGTGTGTCTCTGCTTTAAAAATGACATTATAATTCCACGTCATTCAATCATTGGTACCGAGATACGAAATCACCAAACATTATCATCTCTTCATAACCACTGGGTCATAGCGCCCTTTCTCGGCAGCGGCGCCTAGTTGATCGATAGCCCTACATAACCCTACAGGGCCACATCTCAAATCAGTAACAACCTCCACCGCCACCTATGCCGAGAAGTAGTCAGTCCGTGGTATTAACTCCGTCTTGATTAAACAATGATCTGGTGATGCTGCTGCGTTGGTAGTGGCACACAAGCACAATTAACAAAACTCAACACATTCGTCAATTACACTGTTGCGTTAAAATGAAAAATATATATGGAACAGGCGACGTTTCGGGCAATGGCCCTCCTTCACAACATACAGAGACGCCAGATAGTGGATAATACGAGTGGGAGACTATGTTTTACACTTTGGAGCCTGATGATAATACATTTTTTTCTCCTATGGCCAGTTTTTAAAGAGAAATATGAAGTTCTAAATCAGTCTCGCCTTCTTATGCGAGTACAGGACCCGATGGCCAGAAGATGGCAGCATTTTTCTCCGGGTCCACCGGTTTTCCCCTACACTTTTAGAATCAACATCACGCGTTTAGAGTGTTTGGTTGCTATACATGTCTACACGATAAGCCACATCGTTGAGCTATAATTTGTGGCCAGGTCACTTCTGAAAAATAACTTTATAGCTCAGTGGGTCTTACCTGGTAAAATAAAACATACTGTAGTTGTATAGTTTAATAGTCACAGCCAATGTGTCTACCAATGTGTCCCATGATGGGCTTTCTTGGGGTACCCTGGTTTATGTTCTCACGAAGCACAACAACTGATTAAAATGAAATGAACAAGCATCCGAATAAAAGACCCTCTTGAAAACTCGCCTTGAAACTCGGTGAAGTTCCTATGGATAAATGAATGGTTTTTTTTACTTTTCATGTATTGGTCTAAAACACTCCAATCCCTTCACGTGTCTAATTTAACAAACCACATGCAGAGCCCCATGTAGCCACTGGAGGGCAACACAGCCACGTGAATAGAAACAACCTCCGATTTACACAGCGTGGATTCTTTAAAGTCAACAGAATAATACGCAATTAGACATTGCGGTGGACATAGCGGCCTCTAGCGGCCATAGATACGCCGCGTGAACCACTTAAAAAAACAACTCGAAACTGCTTAACAGTTGAGTTTCGATACATGTTCGATTCACTTAATCTTTTTTTTTAAATCGATTCTATGTCAGAAGGCTGCAACACGGATTCTAACCCAGGTTTCTAAGCCCTCTGACCTCTCAGCCACCCGGCCACCTCTGAGGCTCGTGTGTCAAACATTACACCGACCCCAGCCTCGCAGACTTCAGCTTCGTCCGGTTCAGGTCTGGCCAGAGCCGGTTGGACCTGATCACAGTGGGGGGGTGGGGGGTGCCTACGAACGGGGGAAATACCAACACCCGTGTCCCTCAGTTACAGACAGTGCTGGCTTCATCCCCTGGGTGTCTTCGGGTCGATCGGGACCCGGAAAACAAAACCACTCAGCACTCGGCACACCACATCAAGTATACTTCTCGCTGTGGCCGTGGCTGCCTCGCCACGTGACAACCTCCGATCTACCAACGGACCAGAAACGAATTCCGCACCCCGGCACACAGCATCTCAGGATATCTCTCCACATGGGCTGCACACGTGATATGAACGGGTGGTGTGGTTTTTTGTTGTTGCCAATACTATCGAATAACCCAGCGGGTATTTGTATAGCAAGCCCTACTCTGCTGAGGCCCAGAATGTCGAAACCGGTCCAGCGTTTTCTTGCTGAACCAAGCATTGTCAGAAACGCCCGGGGGAGGATGACCTTAAAACAGAGACGGATTATTTGACTGTGAGAGAGATGACCACGCCTTGAGGAAGGCTCGTTGCATCTAGCAGTAGACCGAGCATGGCTTAGGACGATGATTAATAATATACCCGATCCTGAATTCACCAATAGACTTCGGTGAATGTTTTTTTTTCTGTTTTAATAATATAATTCCTCTGCCCTACTTTTTTCTTTAATAATAAAAAAAAACGTGGGCATTTTTGTGCATTTATCTTCAACCGCAAATGACAGCAAAAGCTAAAACCGAAGCTTATATTCTTTTTGTTGGCCCGTTTCAGATGAACCTCAATCTCGCAACAATTACCCTGGCGTTCGTAACAGACACACACACACCTCTATGGGCATGCGGGTGAGTCATTTAACTCCACGTACAAGGGTGGAGCGACTCACCTCAACGCGGTCCCAGAGTTTACGTGGCGTTCTCTTGATTAGAATATGTGGCTTATCCAGCAGCACTGGCTTTAACACGCCTGACTGCCGATGAGATCCCGGTGGGTCGAAACCGGTCCAGAGTGTGCATCTTTAAGCAAATACTGATGGGATAATTGGTGCGGAAATTCAATAGGCTGATGGGACAATGATATGGTTAATTGTTTGTATAAGTCTCGTTTAATGTGCCAATCGTGACAACACGCGCGGCTGGCAGCAGCGGGCTTCACTCTAACATGCAATGCAAACCAGCCACGCCGTTTAAAAGGTGATCTCATGTTCGCAATTCAGACCGAGCCTTTATTTGTGACCACGCGAGAGCCCAAGATGCATTTGACCGAATAATCCGGAATGCGCCCGGTCCAGTCTCGCGAGATGAGGACACACAGATCGCGATTAGAAGCTGCTGTGGAGGCTAACGTGTTGGGCAGTGCAGCTAAATCAATGCGTTGTACTCCCCTGCTCCTATGCTCCCCACCCTCACCACCAGCAGCAGTGTGGGGTGGCGATCATCCAGCAGTGTCGGAGTGTCCCGCATACTTTGCGTTACTTCGGTGCCTCCGCTAGTGACTGGTGGCCGTTGACGGGGAAAGCGAATGGAAAGGTCAACAAACTGCTGGATGAGAGCCCTCCCCCACCCGCACCATGCGGGTGGGGGGGTCGTTTGACCATACTTCACCACGATAGTGTGGGTTAGAGGCAGCAGGATAAAGCGCAATACTGTACAGCACCACTTGTCCATTCCAAAGTGTGACGCGACTTTACGTTCGTTCAGTGCTTTCATCACTAATACAGGTAGGAACATCAGGTTCCACACTGCCCACCAGGGATTATTTGTCTGTCTGTCTGTCGTGCATATCCGGAATTCCGCCCACCCATGCCCCTCCCCACCGAACACCGAGCTACGCCGCGATTGGTTGACGATGTCGGGGAGGGTGGGGGAGAAGGGTCAACATGCCCACTCATCCAACTGCCCCCCCCCCCCCACCTGAACGCCGCGCTGTCCAACCAAGTTCCTACCTGCTCACTCCGAAGGAACGTGTTATAATGAGCCGAGAATGTCTGTGTGTAACGCTCCTGACGTCACTCCACGTCGACCAGCCCCCCTCATGAATAATCATGAGCGGGTGACGTCACTCCGCAAGAAGAAGGTGGAGCGGAAACGAAAGCTAGCTTTCATTTTGACCTTTCTTTATGGAAAGTAAAGCTAATAAAGACATAATTAGTCTATAAAAGCCAGAGCTTTGATGTCTCGCTCACTCCGTGACGCTGTCATTAATTATCACGAGCGGTTGACGTCACTCCACATTGGGAGGGGGGTGGGGGCGCCTCCTCACCGAGAACTTAAGCCTCATTAAAAAGCCAGAAAGAACCTCATGCCACGCGAAGCCTGTAACCCTATTGAGACGTAGAAGGAAACAGGGCGTCGTGATGAACATGGGATATAACCGTGAAATAAAACAGAGTCTGTGTTACCGGCCTTACAAATGGCACACCAATGGATGCACTGAATATGATTTGACTGTGTGCTTTTCACTTGAATATGTCAGATTTAATCTTGATTTGAAGCTTTTGTGACTGCAGGAATCCATACTCTCTCTGGTTCTTTCTGTAAAGTCACGTAGGTAGAAAACATAATAGAAGCAATAATAGAAGAAAACACGACGTCGTGTGAAAAAATAATAGAACACAACACGACGTCGTGTTTTCGTCTATGAATTTTTTCTATCAACGTGACTTTACCGAAAGAACCAGCGAGTATGTCAGATTTACTGCAATACACCCGTCCTTGGACGGGCTATAGGCGAGTAAAATAAGATTAAGAGAAAAAAAAATACACAACCAAGCCGGCATGCCAGTCTGTTAAGAGAGCCTCGCTTGTGGCGGAGGTTTTGGCCTAACGGGGGGTGGATTCGTGCACGCGAGGCACCGCGTTCTAACACCAACGCGGCGCTAGCGCACTTACGCGTGGCGCGATGCACCACCGCACGATAACGTTGCGTTTATTTATATTAAACTTAGTTATTTTTTTGGTATACGCTGACTGTACAACTGGCGATACAATTCCTTAACCCCTTCGCAACATCTCTGCATTCCACGGGCGCTTTAAGTTGTGTGTGTGTATCGTCTGCAACTGCGGCCTCGGCTGATGCTAATCTCCCTCCAGACAAATTCCCCGGCGGCTGCCCTCGTCTCGCTGCGCCACGCATGGCTTCGTGAGCCTTGCCCCGAGCTCAATTTCATTTATTAGGTATAGCCCTGTGAGCCATTCGGCTCTTGAATCGGGTGCAACCGCAACAAACAAAAAAACTAAAACATGAACAAGAAAACATCTCAAAGTGACTATGTGCAAACAGAAAATCCAAGAAAAGACAGCAAAAATATTGCAGAAAAAGCACCGTACACCAACACTGTGTGCAAAAATCCCAGTGGGGTTGCAAGTCAAACAACAACAACCACAAGACAACTTATATCAAGGCCATCAGTCTAACTCTGTTCCAGCCACTCCGGCTGTCGGGAGCGTTCCGGGGCTGAGCTACGGAAACACGTTTCACGAGGTATAATAGGCCGTGCGGCTGCGCCTATGACCTTGTCAGATCTCAACAGGTTAAAGGAAGAGTTTAAGAACGAATTCAGGCGACGTGCTAGGAAGTGGGTGACCACCGACGGCAAAGAGACACGCTTCGTAGCACGGATTGTGGCCACGAGAGGGCGGTGTGGTAAAATCCATTGTTCTCAGATGCGTTTTTCGAGTTGAACCCGCGTGCTGTTAGGCAGGATGTCCGACTTTGCGCTCCACGTTCAGTTTCCAAAAAGAGTCGAAGGGCGACACAGCACAATTTCGGAAACCGAGGTCGTAAGATCTCTTGTTCTGCATTCCTCCCCTCGCCCCGTTCTCCTTCGCCAACCACGACGCACCGAAGCTGCGGGAGGTCAGGTCATCCACCCCCACGGCAACCCGCAAACCATGGGGAGGCCCTCGTGTAGCAGTGGATTGACAAATATGGGCTACGCGCGTACACTCTCTGCTGCAGGCACAAGAGCGCGGCTTGGGACCAAAAAAAACCACAGCCGGAATTACTCATAAAGTGTCCGAACATACCATATCGATTGCAAGTCGAGGGTATTTAAGAACAAAATTATCTCGCCCATCGATGCGTCAGAGTTTGCGGAGAGCGAGGCGTGGACTCGAACCTGCACTCATTCACTCTCAGCTCACCCACGTCCCAGGACATAGTATCCTACCTTCACCACCACCACCATCATCATCATCCGCACACGGGGCGTGCCCACACCACACCTGAGGCACTGTGCAGCAGCGTTCCCACCTACAGCCGAACCCACCCCACCCTGACCCTATAAGCTGCCTCGGATTCCTGACCCCCTCCCCGCACCCTCCACAACCGCTGCCACCCACGCGCAACACCACCACACGGCCGCCACTCCCAGTCGCGCTCTTCCCCCGTCTCCCCAGCGAGTCGCTAAGTCGTCTCTGCTCCAAGGCGACTCCTTCCAGCGTCGTCGTCGTCACTCCGAGCGGCAGCAGCGGCGCACACGGCGCGGACGGGAGCGACTGCGGCAAAAGTAATAATGATGATGAGACTAGTATCGTGTAAATATTGTTCTACGTGTCGTTGGTCATCACGTCTATCAGTGTTGTGGTCACCATCTTCATCGATGCCGTAGTCATCATCTCTATCAGTGTCGTGGTTACCATCTTCATCGATGTCGTGGTTATCATCTCTATCAATGACGTGGTCACCATCTTCATCGATGCCGTAGTCATCATCTCTCAGTGTCGTGGTTACCATCTCATCTTTGTCGTTGGTCATCATCTCTATCAATGTCGTGGTTACCATCTTCATCAATGTCGTAGTCATCATCTCCATCAATGTCATCGTCAATGGTTCTCTCGATAATCCCATCGCTATCATCATCGTCTACAGTATACTTTTATTAGTGACACCACCAATGCAATCATATATCAATAACACTATCACTATCTGCATCACCACCACCATTATCAGCGTCGTACTTTATCTATATCACGGATATCATCGTTTTAAAGCTTTCGTGACTGCAGGGATTCATCTTCTTGGTTCTTTCGGTAAAGTCACGTAGAAGGGAAGTAATAGTACAATAATAAAAATAAAACAATTTATTAAGGATATCATCGTCTTTACTTGTTCATCAGTGACAACACCGATGCAACTCAAGTTTCGTACGCTAATTTACGAGACTTTAAAACGATCCCTCCCTCCACTCAAGCGACAAGTAATTCGTGTACTGGTCACGCACACAAGCCGCTTCGCGTGGTGCGGCGGTTGCTCGGTTGTTCTATTTGTCCTTGATGGTGATGTAGTCGTGGTGGTGGTGTCGGATTTCGCAGTCGGTTTGTTTTGTTTACCATCTCCTGTTGATGGCGATGGTGGCGATGTTGGTGTGTCGGTGTCGTGTTTCACCGTTGGACTTTTGTACGCATGCTGAATGTATCTCGCACCGTACCTCGCCAGCCGTGCTAATCGGAGGTTCGGATGTGGTGGCGGCGGCGGTGATAATGGTGATGCCCGTGGTTGGTTTCTAAGTCGACATTTTTCTCCATTTGATTGACGGCCGTGTCTCACAATTGGATGGTTGTTTGGTTGGCTACGTACGGTACGAAAGAAGTTCAACATGCATACATGGTGATGATAGCCATTGATGTTGCGATCATGGTTGGTGATTACGATGATAATGATTGTGGTTCAACGTTGGTCGATTCCATCTTTCTATTCTTGACTAGCTTCTTTGCCCGTCCTAGGACGGAAGCTGTAATATTTACGAAACAATTGTGCAGCGTATAGTTGTATCTCGTGTAAATTTAATGGCAGTGAGTCTTGCACAAAAGCATGTCATCAAACACTTCACTGCATTTCACTGTAGCACTGTATATAAACTGACCTTTAATTTGTTCAAATTCACTGCTCTGATACTTTATTCTCTTCTGCTTTCGGTCGCTGGGGTTGAAATAAATTGGAATTCGATACAATATCTGGAACATCACCGCGAAATGTCTATTTTACTATAATGTAGAAGCATACATTAGACTTGCCTTTTGTCTCAAGGGCTGAAGAAATACATAAAGACACCAAATCCGCTTTGTTGCAGCGTATAATTATTAGATTCACTTTCAATAAAGAAACGTCAAACTTAAAGCGAATTTGCGAGAAAAAATTTCGCTCGACCTTCTGCGTGAGTGTAAAAATCCACCCGCTTATGAATATTAATGCGGAGGGGTGCGGCATGTGGAGTGACGTCACGCGCGTTACACACAAACAGACATTCTTGGCTCATTATAGTAGTAATGCGGTGATGCTGATGATGATGCTGCGGCGATGATGGTGTTGGTCTCGGAGTTTGTGGCTCCGTTGCTTACTCCCTCTCTCGGTCATAACGACGAGGGTGGTGACGTGAACTTCTTTCGCACCGTACGTAGCCAAATCAGATGATCACGTCGATGATGATAATGTTGATGACGATGTTGACGATGACGGTGATGCCCTCCCTCCCTCCCTATCCGTGCCAGTGATGCTCAGCACTAGCAGCATGTCGGAGGGCTACCTGCGCACGGTGACGCCCTCCATGGGAGAGCTGCACACCAGCACGCTGGCGCTGCCGCCCGAGCGGGAGCTGGAGCGCAGCATGGGGGGCTCGCGGGGCCAGAGCGACCGCGTGCACCAGCAGGTGTCCATGATGATGGAGAGGAGCCGGGGCTACAACACCGTGGCGAGCCTCAAGAACAGTGCGTATGCCCCTCTATTTCTCTTTTTAGTTTTACATGCCGGCAACGAGAGATCGGTCGGGGGTGGTAAAGAGGTTCGAACCGTTCGGCGTGTCTCTCCTCTTGACGTCAGGGTTGGGGCCATTCGAGCGCAGACTCGCAGAGCCCCACGGACTCGTCTGGAGATTCCGTACGGAGACTCGCGCGGGTCTCAAATGTGCACTTGCGCGGAAATGCCATGGACGCACAACAGAGATGCAGTTTCAGTTCAGATATTCGGTTTCAGTTCGGATATTTGCATACACATTCGAAGAGACCCATCGACTCGTGTAGATATCTCTAGGCTTACACAGACTCCAGTACTCAAGTAGAAACCCATAGACTTCCGCAGAGAACCTTAGACTTACACAGAGACCCATTGACTTACACCGATAGTCATAGACTGGCAGAAACCCAAATGACTCAGATAACCCTTGGCTTACATAGATACCCAATGACTCACAGAGACTCAATGAAATTACACAGAGACCCATGCACTTACAGTATTTGGAGATCCACAGACTTACAGTGCGTTCTAACGCACATACTCACTTGTCACGCTGCTAACAACAGCAAGTTCAAAGTTCACATTAATAAAACTCGCTATTTAAAGTAGGGCGTCGTCACACCTGCCCACAAAGCCTGTCGTTGTTGTAGATGAACTGTATGCAGCTGAGCTGAGTTTATCACTGGTGCTAGTGAGTTGTGTGGCGAGTTTATCACTGGTGTAGTGAGTTGTGTGGCGAGTTTGTCACTGGTGTAGTGAGTTGTGTAGCGAGTTTATCACTCGTGTAGTGAGTTGTGTAGCGAGTTTATCACTGGTGTTAGTGAGTTGTATGGCGAGTTTAGTATTGGCGTGAGCTGAGTGGCAAGTTTAGCTTTGGTGTTGGTGAGCTGTGCGGTGAGTCTCGTGGCTTTTGGCTTGGGAGTTTTGTGGCTTTCGTGGGCACTCGACGAACGGACGTGGAAGCACAGACGGACAGACATTTCCCGACCAAAGCAAAAGACAGCAGGCTTCAAGAACAATGCTCAAGTGTTGACAAAGTGATATCAAAGTAGATTACATGCAGGCTTAGCCACAGTGATCTAGGTATAAAACGCGACTCAACACACGCGGCCGATCAGTCCCTCGACTCGGTCCTCCCCTCGCCTCATTGCACACGTTCTATAGAACGCAATGTGTGTTCACAGATGAATACAGAACAGCAGTTTACATGGGTACAGGTGGCGTGCGGTGGGATAAAGTGGGGGTACTTTCACCTCTAATACGCCTGGCCAGCGTGGACGCGGTAGGCGCGTGATGTTCAAGTTCAAGTTCATTTATTAAGTATAGCCCTGTGAGCCATTCGGCTCTTAAATCGGGTGCAACTGCAACAAACAAAAAACAAAAACATGAACAAAAAAACATCTTAAAGTGAATATGTGACTGAGATGTGAGCAGGTTTGCGGCTGCAACCTTACCCGTCATGGCATGAAGGGTTTTCGTATTATATGCGCATCCTGCTGCGGTGTGGCCAGGAGATGATGGCAGTACAGCAATGGATTCCTGCATCCCATCCGTGTGGAGCGCCGTTTATCCGACGGATCATCGCTTCGTGCGCTCCAGTTCCCTCCCGCACGAAACCAAACACATCGTTCATGGAATGGAATTGGCCGAACACCCCAATGCAGGACCCTCATAACAAGACAAATGAAAAAGAGTCTTGGGATTTTAGTGAGGCTGTCCTGGATCGAGGAGTAGCTCTGTTGTGGTCTCATAAAGCAGCACAACCGTGTCCCTGCAATGTGCACTAAAATAAGCTTGGTCGCCCCGCACATAAATTCCACATGGGCATGTTCACGCACCTAAACTCACCTGTGTGTCATAACATTACCTTAACGTGCAGCCTTCGATCAATTCACGTACTGATGAAGGTTTCTCTAAGTCATGTCGGCAAATGGAGGCTTTTTGACTCGCAGCTAATGATTGATATTATTTAACAGAAATAAAGATCAGTAATTTACAGCTCTTTGTCCATCCACTGCCAGACGATGGGCTCCTCCACGCTGTGTCAGTTGTAGGGGTTGTTTGACCATACTTCGCCACGCTGGTCATTGGGGGTTGGTGAAGTGGTGGGGCCCAGGACAGTTCAGATATCACTCGCCACTGATGTCAGCCATCTTAGGTCGTTGGACTCAGTCTATGTATGTTGAACTTCTTTCGCACTGTACGTAGCCGACCGTGCTCTTCAGAGGTGTAGAGGGGGGTCATAACTTGTGCACTCTGGACTCTATATCAGCGCAGCTAAGATGTTCGGTGTAACTGACAAATATCGCTCGGAAGCGGTAGTCCTCACGTGGCCATGGGTAGTACGCAATGAAGCAGACTTGGCACTCGGCATAGAAGCTAACGAAGCAACGCTTAGAGCCCCAAGTGACTCATGAAATGCATCTGGGTGAACCAAACATCAGCTGTAATTCGAATCTTACTAAACCTAAACAAGACTAGCCTTTTGCCCGTCCAATGACCGGTGAATTGCAGTAAATCTGAAACTTGCAAACGAAAAGCAGACCGCGACGTGATGTCCATTGCATCCATTCGTGTGCAATTTGTAAGGCCGCGGTGACACAGACTTGATTCATTTAAAGGTTATAATCCCTTGTTCATCATGACGTCCTTTTTACTTCTATGTCTCAACAGCGTTATGGAGATCACGTGACGTGAGGGTTCTGCTTTTGTAGTAGTGAGGGTTGTAAGATGACGCTGAGGAGGGGAGAGGAGGCGCCTCGCCCCCCCCATGTGGAGTGACATCACCTGCTAATTATTATGAATGGGGGGGGGTGTCCATTTGGAGGATGTCACCTCTTCATTATTATTAATCAGAGGGGCTGTTCGATGTGGAGTGATGTCACCTGCTCATGATTATTAATGAGGGTGGGGGGTCCATATGGAGGACGTCACCTGTTCATGATAATTAATAAGGGGGGCTGGTCGACGCGGAGTGACGTCACGCGCGGGACACAGCCATTCTTGGCTCATTATCGTAGTAAATGGGCAACACTGAATAAAAAACAATGCCTGCCATCACCGTCTTGCTTGATGACTAGGTGATTTACAGATGGTGCATCGGCCATTCATCTCAGTCAATCAACCCATGACACCTGGGTCTGTCCCGTGACCTCCTGCCGGCGGGCGTTCGACACTTCACGTGGCCTTAAAGTGCACATTGCCTGGCACATGTGCCGTGTTGACGTCACCGCCACTGTTCCATCATCCTTCCCACGTCCCTTAGGTCCCGTCTCCGTATCTTATCTTTACGCTCGAAGTTTAAAAGATGTAAAATGAGGTGACTCAAAAAAAAAAAGTCTCTTCCTATCATCCATGAGCACAGACCAGAGCTGCCTCGTGTGTCGGTACCGCCTGCAATGTTTTTATGCTGTCAACAACAAAGAAGTATGTGGGTATCCATTTGCAGTAGGTTGGGTCGTACTCAGATTGTAAATGTCGTGGCTTGGCTCTCCAACACACCGGTTAGTGCTGTCCTAGTGACGAATTGGCCACGTTCTGTTTACGTGACAACCCTTACTAGTTGGCTGTGTCGGGTGGTGACGGTTTTAACGACACATTTATATATTTACGCGATCTAACCCAAAAAAAAACCTCTATTATGAGTGAGTGGAGTTCTTGAACAATTCAATCCGATTAGCCATGCAAATGACTTGGTACTACTACTACTTGTGCTGGAGGTGGTCACAAAGTCTGTTCTGGCCCATGGGCCAACAACACTAGACACAAAGTGACACTTTGTGACACTTTGTGTCAAGTGGTTGTGTCCTTCCCCCGCACCAGCGAGGGGCGCGGTTGGCTGCGTATGGTGCGAAAGAAGTTCAACGTGTAAGCAAACATACAGATGGGCCAGCAGTCTCGGTGAAATGAAGTCGCGGAACGGATTAAAAGCCCGCGGGGTGCCCGGAGGTTTTATCATCATTATTACTATTATTACCCACCCGTGCTGCGGCGGTGGGGGTCTCTGTGGGCGCGGCGAGGAGGAGGCGAGCAGCCATCCGTGCGGTGTTCGGTCGTTGTTGTCTCGGCGCTTGGGCATCGTCTGGACGTGTCGGCTGGGGACAAGCCGATGCGACCTTTTGTCGCGCGCCTCGACACTTCGTAGTGTCGACGGTGGGCCGGTGGCTCGAACAAATGGAAGCGTCGTTTCAACTTTAACAACAACAAAACATTTTTTGATGATTATGCTAAAGAGCCATCGATGAGTCGATGGGGTCATTAAAAGCAGACGCGCGCGTGAGACTTTAGCGCGTGCGTATACACGCACGCGCTCACACACAAAGACAAAGATCCCCCCCCCAGACAGTGGTAGGAGACTGTTGGGCCAAGGTGCTGTAAGCGAGCGGCACCCTGTGCAGGCCACGGCGACGTGGGTGGCCAGAACCACTACCCACGCCAACGACGTTATAGAGAATGTATCATTTCACATCGATTTGTCTTTGTGCTACATTTTCCATTTTTCACGTTGTTTTTGCGCAGACTTCTATCAGCTTCATGGGTGAACGTTATTTAATTTGTTTTCATTTTCTCATGTTGGTGACCCGAATCACTCTTGCAGATGAGACTTATCCTCTGTCTCTGAGCCCTATCCTCTGTCTCTGAGCCCTTACCCGGTTAAACAAAATACATTTACCAACAGCCTGTACGCCGAGTCGATATTAACCTGTGCACGTGTGCATCGCACAAGTCGTATTCCCCTCCGATGGAGTGGGTGCTCAACCGGCCACTTTGGCTTCATGCACAAGGGCTAATTATCATCAAGCTTCGGGAGTGATTATAAAAAAATTCTCAAAGCAGTACCCTCCTGTAAAATGAGTCTTGTGACTCTGCAAACGTTTCCTATAACCATACCGAACATCCACATTCACT
Source organism: Lampetra fluviatilis (assembly GCF_964198595.1). Lineage (NCBI taxonomy): Eukaryota > Metazoa > Chordata > Hyperoartia > Petromyzontiformes > Petromyzontidae > Lampetra > Lampetra fluviatilis. Next base: position 13,014,936 of record NC_136290.1, read on the forward strand.
GTTATTAGTATTACTACTACACTAGGATCCTTGCAGAGTGGTGGTTTTCGCAATGTGCTATGAACCCTGATAACCGAGGTCGATTTCCGGCCACGGCTAACGTGGTGAAGTATGGCCGAACAGGGAGGCCACAGGGCATGTGGGAAATCGCTCTGGCTCAACTGCGTGGACAAGAAGTCTCTTGAAGGGATCTCGTAAATAGTTCCGTGACATCTCCTTCTGCGGGACCATTCTCTAACATTCGTGGTGATGCACTGCCCCTGTGGCAGTTTAGAGTGGACACTCTGTCTCTCGATGCGACACTGATCAAATATTTTGAATTTATTTGTGGGGAAAGTTACAGAAGTTCTGGCCTCAAATATCACCGTGCCATCGCTATGCATAGCAACAAAAATAAACGTCAAGGTTAGGGATAGGGCTATGGATTGATGGCAGCAGCACTGTCTCTCACGGAATACTTTCTGGGCCACTGGTAGACTGGAGCAGGTGGCATGTGACTAGTAGCCTAAGCCATGGTGAGAGCTATACTCGATGTGGTGTGCTGGGCGCAGATTCCTCTGTCTGGGCCGCCAACCCCGAACAGACCTGGCTAAAACTAAGCCCCGTCTGTGAGTGCCAAGTTCCAAAAGGTGCCATCGTGAACGTTCGATCGAGCAAACCCCACGCGCGTGTGTTCCGCAGAGTCGAGGGCGCAACGGCTCCAGCGAACCGCCAGCCAGCCCGAGAAATTCTTCGCTCAGACGATGAACGGAGGGGGGACTCTGTCGCAGGCGAGCGGATCCATGTCCTTCGCGCAGACCCCGACACGGAACTACTCGTCCAGGTCCCAGGGATACATCTTCGACACCAAGGTGAGCAAGGATGTGGCCAGGTCACGTTGCTTTTGGGTCTACAGGCAACTTTCTTACCGAGCGATCCTGTTGTTAAAACGGTGCAAGCAGAGGCCATTGCTCGCACTCTCACGCCACTGCGGGCGGAAGGGTCTCCGCTTGGCTTACTCTTCCATGCTGGCCAGATGCCTTAGAAGAGGTGGGACTTACCCACACTCTACCCCACCCCAAGCGACCTGCCGATCGCATAACGGCGTTGCACTCTTTCATAACGGTGATTCGCAGAGGTAAAGGGATTTAAGAACTGAGAAAACCGCCCAACTGCCACACCAAGAGACGATACCAAGGCAGCATCCCAATTATCTCGTTATCTCAAATAACCACTTTATTATTATCTCAGATAACCACTTTGTTCCGAGGCCTCGAGATGGATTGCATAGGAGGCGGCGCTATAAATAATAAATTATGATGACGCCAACCGTGGAGGTGGGGGAAGCGTTGGAGTGTGGATGTTGAGCTTATTAAACAGTCGATGTTGTGCCATCATCATTATCACCGAAGAGGTAGTTGTGTTTACAGCCGATTTGTCGGTCCCCCGCTGAATGAAGTCCTCCTCGTGACGCGTCGTTTGTGGAGGTTGTTTGGTTATACTTCACCATGCAGGTCGGCGCAGGCTGGTAAAGGAGGCAGCCCGAAACCGGGTCATAGGTCACTCGCCACCAGTGTTAGCCGTAGCCGGCAAATCAAATTCTGTTTGGTCGGTTCATTACCAGCCGTGCCGTCACACAATAAATCGACTGTCACGCCGCTGTATACATCGGCTTTGTCTCCGTCTGTTCCAAGGAGCGATGCAGCTGCAACAGTTTCCCATGCCACAGGCCACCTCAGGCCACCTCAGGCCAAATTTAATTCGGTAATCGCAGAAAAAGGTTGCACATAAAAAAAAGACTTGATGATACAGGCAGTAATGAGAAGGGAACTGGCACTGAGAAGTTCAACTTACGCACATGCAAAGCGGTACTCCCCGTTATGGAAATGTAAACATGTTTTAACTTGTATTCAAATGTTTAAGTGTAGACTTAAGTTGTCAGAAAATAGCGCCACAGCAAATAACCTTTGTTGTTCATAATAGAGGTTTTTTGGGTTAGATCGCATAAATATAAATGTATTGTTAAACCCGCCACCACCCGCCACAGCCAATTAGTAAGGTTTGTCACGTAAACAGAACATGCTAATTCGTTACGAGTACAGCACATCGGTGTGTTGGAGAGCAAATCCATAACATTTACAATCTGAGTACGACGTTTCACCAGTAATTACAACCGGCATCATCAGGCGGCAGCCAGATTGTAATTACTGGTTGGTTGATCACAGCATGACTGACAGTTCATCCAGCAGCACTTCTGCATCAACTGTAGAGGAGTGCACAAGCAATTGAAGGGTGTGGCCGGGGTCGTGTTTGTAGTACATTTGTACCCAAAGGGCGATTGGAAATCTGCGGAAGTTTTGACTTTATATCCAGAGCAACTTCGCTCGGTTTTGGAGTGTGTGTGCAGCTCTGTGCGCTGTGTTGCGATTACAATTTGGCGCCCTCGCGGCTCTCTGTCCTCGTCTACATCAATTAACGCTTTCATAGGAGCGGAAGAAGAACTGTAGTTGGCACTTCCGTGCATTTCTAGACGAGCTGTAACTTAAGATGAATAGGTGGGGGAGGGGAGGGTTAGAGGGAGGGGGCCACGTGTTCCGCCTTATGCTGCTCGAGGTTGGGAGCAGAGCCAACACCTGGGCAGGGCGGGAGGTGGGAGGTTCAGAGAGAGAGACAAGCCCGACTGCTGCCTAACGAGCGTATCGTAGAGGTGGTGTTTGTACCACTACCACCACCGCCAGTGTTTTAAACAAACGAGACTGCCTCGGTTATCGCATCAACCGGGACATGTGGTGAGCACTGGAAGCAACGCCCCTCTCTGTTGGCACCGCCCACTTTTACATTGCCACGCCCACTGCACCACTAGCCTCCTGATCAGGGTGAGTGGCCCTACTGGTAGTCTCTAGTGGTTCCCCCCACCACTCCAACTGCAGTTCTACTTATGTAGAAGGCCCACCCTTTGCCCGTATTGTGAGTCAAGGAACGAGGCGAGAATATATTAAACCGAGGAGAACATCCAGATTTTCGCAAATGCTTTGGCGGACACACTGGGACAGTTTCTGAGACCGCCAGGGACTGTGCCGGCGGTGACGTGGCCGAGCGGCGGCGTGATTTTACCGCTTATTTTGTTTGCGGAGACTTGCAGTTGTAGCCCCAGCGGCTGCTGCCCTGTTTAATACTGTGGGGTGTATGAACCACAGCTGCGTGTGCCCCGTCGTCTGCTTCACGTTGGACGCTGGGAGATCCCACGACGTTATTTGAAAACGAGCAGGGCCGCGTGTTGTTTCGGCACCACGATCACATTTTTTTTGGCCATCAATCGCAAATTACTTCATTTGGGTCAAAGCACACAGCTACACCTCCCTGCTGGAAGAGACTACACTTAGATACACATCGCTACACCCCCCCCCCCCCCTGGAAGAGACTACACTTGGATACACATATCTATACCCCCCCCCTGGAAGAGACTACTCTTAGATACACATATCTATACCCCCCCTGGAAGAGACTACACTGAGACACACATATCTTTACTCCCCCCCCCCCCCCCGGAAGAGACTACACTTGGATACACATATCTATACCCCCCCCCTGGAAGAGACTACACTGAGACACACATATCTATACCCCCCCCCCTGGAAGAGACTACTCTTAGACACACATATCTATACCCCCCCCTGGAAGAGCCTACTCTTACATACACATATCTATACCCCCCGCTGGAAGAGACTTACACTCGCCTGCGAAACGTAGCGCCTTCACGATAGCCGAGCACCACGACAGTGGCGCAAATTCCAAATGTAATCACTTATTAATAAAGCAGGATGTTTGGCGGTTTCAGCGCTACTGTTCCGATGAGTCCCGTGTTCTCGTCACTAACATGCCACTGTGCAGGGGCGGGGGTGGGGAGTTTTACAAAGCCTTGAGAATCGCTTTAGGCTGGTCAGCGGCAGATGGAGACGGCAAGCCAGCACATGCGCCGCCGCGCATGCGTGTTGTTGTTCCAATGTTCATGTGCCGAGTGTGTGTTGCGATGTGTCATGTGCCGAGTGGTGTCGTGATGTATCGGCTACAGCGAGAACACTGCTACTGTGACCCTGGCCCACCTTAGGTTCAATCCCTGGCCATGGTAATTACCAATGGATTATTATATTTGGAGCTGACTTCCACCTTCCCCATCACGGTCAATTCGGTGCAAGATGAGTCCTACTTGGTGTGGTGTGGTCACACTATTATTAAAAGGTAAATTGTGAAGTTGCAATCCCAGCGATCGTTTACTCGTACCGCTGCTGTCGGAAGAGCCTCCACTAAGGGGAGCTCTAGACAGCCCCTCGAGAGGTCATTTGGCCTACTCTTCCACGTTGGCCAGACATCTTAGAAGAGATCCCACACTTGATCTTGCCATGCTCAACGTGCCCATTGACTAACTGTGGTGCAGGTGGGCAGAGGCAGAAGGATTTAAAAAAGTTGCCTCGTCGTTCCATTCGTCGCTCCGGGAGATTCAAACTGGGCGACCTCGGCATTTTAAGTTCAACGGCTAAACCACAGCGGTCGCTTACAAACGCGAGCCACCCCAATCGCCCTCAACCAATCTTTCCCGCCGTAGGACCTAACCCACCACCGCTCGCATTCCCCTCTGTCTCCGCCCACCCCAGATCTCCCGTCCTCGCACGGCGGGCGCAGGCGACGGCATGCGGCGGGCGGAGAATGGTGGCGACACTTACCGGCGGCCCGGCACCGCTTCGTCGGCCGTGGACGGCTACTCGAGCTACGGGCGGCGCACGCTGTCGGTGGCGCGCCCGCTAGTGTACGAGGACGTCCGGCTGCCCGGCCCGCCGTCCCTGCGCCTCGACGTGAGCCCCGGCGAGCAGCCGCTGCCAGCTCCCAGGGTGGTCCTCGAGCGGCAAAGCGTGTACGGGTCGCAGAGCGCCAGCGGGCTCCAGTCGATGAACCGTCGGCAGGCGACCATGTCGCGGGTGGTAACGCCCACGCCGGCGCCGCCTGCAAACGGCATCACGACGCTCGGCCACTACTCGATGGCCGGCGGTGGCGGCGGCGGTTACTACGAGGAGTATGTGGTGCCCCAGCAACCGCAACCGCAGTATTTCAAGACCATGCCCAACATGGGTCAACAGCAGCAGCACCACCACCACCACCATCATCAGCAAAGCAGCACCATGTCAAGGAGCTACCAACAGCAGCAGCAGCAGCAACAGCAGCAGCCGCAGCTGCCGCCTCCGCAGCTGGTGCAGGTGCAGCAGGCGATGCCTCTGAGACGCCCGACCACCGCGCCGAGCTACGACCAGTTGGATTACGCCGGAGCCGATCAGGCGGCCGAAGAGAGCCGCAGCGGATTCGGATCGAGCGCCACCGCAAGCACAACGACGCGCACCACGCAGGTGCGGCAGGTGCAGCAGCAGCAGCAGCAGCAGGAGCAGGTCCGGCCGCCGAGCCCGGCGCAGAGCACCGCGTCGCAGTTCTCCACCATGCAGCACACGTCGAGCGGCGCCGAGTGGGGCCGCACGGCGCAGGCGTCCTTCAACACGTACGTCCCGGCAGCGTTGGGCGAGTGGTGGGCGAGCGGTGGGCGAGCGGTGGGGCGTTGTGGTGGCAGGGATGGTACAGGCAATGTTATGTTTCTGTAGCCAGGAAAGCCTCGTAGATTCTCATGACTTTATAACGTTGCTGTCACGTTTTGGCAGTGGCGGGGGGGGGTGACGATTGCCCTGATGTGCAATCCCAATTCAGTGATTTGCAGGTAATTTTTAAATTTGGACCTTGATGCTGCCAAGTACAATGGCCTACTCTTTGGAATGACGTCACGGAAATCTTTTAACGGTCTAACTTGTTCATCAGACGACGCGTGTATTCTTTTTGTTTACGATTCGTACACCTGCAGTGGTAATCAGGGCGGCCGCTGGGTTAAAACTGTGAACACCTCTGCAGCAAGCAGATGAAACGCGCTACGGCGAGGCCCACGTCACCGCCACGGAATGTGGTGGCGTACCATATGATCCGCTGAGCCGGCATCATCGAGATCCTGGTTTTCAATTCGGGTTTTAAGATGCCCCTGATTCTCAAGTGTTGTGAGTTGATGGTCTCAGTCCGGTCAACCATGGACTGCAAAAAATAAAATTCCAAATTTGGATTTGTATTTCCTAATTAAATTTTTTTAAAATTCCAAGCTCTGAGATTTTAAATATTAAATTTGTTTTGTTCTGCAATAATTATCTGTAAAGTAGGGTGTGTGAGAAAGTGAAGCAGCACCCGGTAGTGTGACTAAGAAATCGCTTGAAGGAGCTCTATGATATCTTCTTCCACGGGCCGTTCTCTGCTCTGTCAGAGTTCCGAGTGGATACTTTGGCTCATGACAAGCAGAGTAAAATTGGGAAACAAAAAGCCATTAAAAAAAAATATGTCATCCTCATACATGTTAAGGAAATTCTCACTGCGTCTCCAGACTCTCTTTCAGGAGGGCTCTGGATTGAGATGTTTTACCCGTTCGTCTATGTTTTACTGCATGTGACTCTAAGTCGGAATACCCAGATCAGATTAACACGCAGGCAACCTGTTTGCCGTACTACCATACGTTGGCTCTGTAAGTTGGAAGATATTATCACTTGCACAACACTGTGGGAAGTAAATAACAGGCAAGGCTTTTTATGAATGACCCATAAAAAAACTAACATCGGACTAATATTGTTTCGGAGGAGCTGTGGTGCAATGGTTAGCGCACTGTGCTACAAACCGACGATCTGAGTTCGATTCCGAGCCGTGACTATCAGCAGTATCTGAGCAGGCCTTGCCTGAATTGGAGTGAATTCGCATAACCTAAGAACACAGATTATTGATGCCATTAAGCCAAGTGTAAAAATGCCCGATTGTTTTTTTAAAGCATGGGCATTATAGAGTCATTACTAACCGCCCGAACTCAGTTTCGCCAGAACGTTATAGAAGTTTGGCTTAATCACGAATTCATCCAAACTGTGGCTGACTGGGGCGACGTGGAGGCAAAGACGTGGGCACAGTAGACGAGGGCAAAGAGTAAAATAATGAATAAAAACACGCCCTGTCCTGTTGGCAACTCTCAAGGTAAACAGGAGCTGTAAGCCACCTTGAGCCGCGAATCTGGAGCGTACCAAGACATGCGGTGGTAGTAGGGGTTGGGAGGTGGTAGAGTTACACACGGAGGTCTGGAATGTACCACAGCTTTGCGGTTTTGGGAGCAGGGGGTGGGAGAGAAGTTGGAATTCAACATCTCTGATGCGTTCTTGGGGTTATGTCACGCGCCGTTCGGCATGGTGTCCGACGTTTCACTCCGCGTGCAAGAACTGATGTGAATTCAATTGGTTATGACGCGAAAGAAAACGCGGTGCAAGACTGAAAACACGGCGGAGAGCTGTACCCCATGCACATCCGCGACAAACCTGCGCGATGGTGATTTGGTGGTGGCTGGGGCTTTAAGATTTGTGCCGTTGCGGGTGCAATCACCCTCGCAACTGACGTTGATGCGGGGATCTCCACTGGCGCGTCCGCAAATAACTCCGTTAAAATCTCGACGACCGAACCGAAACTGCGTTCCTCCAACAAGACTTGAGCCGACCTCAATATCAAACCACCGTGTTCGTCATTTAAGCGTTCTACTTTCGGCGAATTTGGTGGAGGTTGTTTGTTTTTTTATAACAACATTTTTTTGTAGATTGACTGCATACCAGTCAACCCCATGCCCTTATACATTTAAACGTTAATCTTACTCACTCTGCTATACAATACACTACTATACACGACACTACACACGATACTACTATGCACTACACTATACACGACTATACATTACACTATACCCTACACTATACACTACTATACACATACCTGTCAACCCCTTATCAGTGCCCTACCTCATTACAGACCAATTCAGACCTTATTGGTCACCGGTTGCCCTCATAAATCTCAATGTTCGTCCTACAAAGTCCTATCAGAAGGGAGAAACACAAACAAAGACATTTATTTGGCCCGTATTGAAACGGCTGTATGCCGTATGGATCTGAAAACTAAATTTCTCTGTGCAAGAATACGGATAAACCGTATGGGTTGACAGCGATGACGTTGAATCGGCCCATCCATGATCCCTTTGGGGGTGACTAAAATGGATGCCGCATTGTGGCAGTCAACTTGAGTTGCCCTATGCAGAGACTCGTGTAGTTCTGTCGTAATTATTTACGACGAGGTGATGGGATGTTGAGAATACGGGGATATTTTTACGGGAGACCTGCGTCCAGGATGACCTGTTCCATAGGAACATGGAATTTCCGCCACTGGCTCAAAGATGAGGAAATAACTGACATTGAACAGAGAGACACTTTGACGTGACTTACACTTAAAAAAGACAAGGAAGACATAATCATGCACGTGCAAGGAGTAAGCATTAGCTACAGGTACGCGCTAGACCTCAAACTTATTTGATTAGCAGTTACGTAAGCTGATGGGTAGCTGTCAGAGCAAAATGCCTTTGCATATTTGCTGACAGTTCTACAGTATTTTACTCGAGGTTGTCTCTCCAGGTGTTGGACACCGCTTCAATACATTTTGCCAGGTTTTCTATAGGTTAAATCCCTGGTAAGCGACACAACTTTTATACTGAACTTTTGTTGTTTTAATAGGATCACCTTTATGAGAGTTGGAGCTCTCTTCCTTTGCCTGACAGACAACGAGGGACAGACAGATGACAGAGCTGATGCATTGACAGTTTCAACCTTCGTTCGAAAGCACTATGAAGAAATAATATTATTCCAAGTGAATGGCCACGAAGATTGTTTGGGCAATATACGCGTGAGGCTGTCTGCAGGCACAGTCAGAGACAGGGTACACGGGCTAAGTTTCCCCATCTATGTTAAGAATTTTTCCCCAAGTCTCTTATTTACCCAGGAAGCCTCGCCGAGTCTCGAGATTCTTGTCGGTACGTGCCTTCTTTCGGCGCGATGGGCCGATCCCTTTTATGAAATATTTTCACACGTGGCATGAAACTGCAGCGTCCACAGTAAATCCACTCGCCCAGGGAAGAATGGGTCAGATAGGTCACAAACATGCTGGCTCTACTGTCCTCACCATAAAACCACTGAACCAGTGCTCTTAACCCCACCATTCGCGCCTATATTATTACTAATATAATTTACACAAACACAATTATACAATAATGATGATGATAGGAGTGGAGCGGCGGTGAAGCGGTTTGCACAATGTTCTGTGACTCCGGTGACCTGAGGTCAATTCCCGGCCGTGGCTAACACGAGTGGAACGCGATGTCCGCACCATTCTTGGGCCCTCCCTCTTTACCTGCCCAGACCGACCAGTATGCTCACATGGTGTTGGGAGCCCTTCATCTAGCAGTGGATTGACAAAGGGCTGCTACATTGTTGTAGACGATGTTACATTTAAGCTACTGGAGAAGAGAAAACTGTACGCATGAGATAAAGAAAACAAAACGTGAGAAACGATACAAATGAGGGAATAAGAGTGAGACTGCAAAAGAATAAACGTTGCATTTTAATTTGTGACAGTTCATCGGACGAGTGGGAGATTAATTAATAATTACCACGTCATGACAAACCACACAACGTTTAACATGCGCATCGTTCAGAGGTTTCACCGAACTTTCCAAAGAGCTATGCTGATGCCCCAACTGGTAGTGGGAATGTGGTGGGGGAGGGGGGGGGGGCATTGTGGCAGGCGAGGTCAGGAGGTCGCTGATTGCAGCGGTTAAAGGTGGGGAGGGGGGGCGCGCATACCGGGTAAGAAAAAAGCCGACGGGATGACGTACTGGGAAATTGAGGCGTAACATCGGGATGTGTACTGTGTTTCATATACAGCTTAAATCCAGAAAAATACCGTTGTGTAGTGTATGACGTATATTAAATATACAATGATGTGTTACGTAGTGTAGAATGCATATTACATGCACGAGAATAGATAACGTAGCAGATCATTGTGACATTGGGTTACCCTGGAAAACCTCTGTGAGTCTTCTTCTGTACGGAGGAGGGTCCCACGTCCCGCTAAGTGGGACGTCAACAGTGACGTGTACCCCACAGCAAGAGAGGACTCGCGTGACAGTGTGCACGACTGAACCTTTTTTCGCACCGCTTTATATGACGCACGTATGTACGTCGAACTCCTTTCGCACCGAACGTAGCCAACCGTGCTCGTCGGAGGTGCGATGTCGACGAGACACGAGTGGAGCTCAGGAAAAGTCTCGAGCTCAGAATTATAAAAAAAAATTCCCCCCAATAAGCGCAACACCCACGGTCTCGCTCGTGCCACAGCGACGACGGCGGCGGGGGCTAACGCACCGCTTTCCCCCCCCCGCCACGCAGGATGCTGTCGCAGGGCATGACGCTGGAGAAGGCGGTGGAGATGCTGCGCAGCAAGCGGGACCCGCAGGACCTCGCCTACGCCTCGGCCTTCATCCAGAGCGCCTGCTACCGCAACCAGGCCAACAAGGACAAGGCACGCCGGCGTGCACGAACACACACCCGGGCGTGTTCACCTCACAAGCGCGCGCGTGTTCCATTTTGCGCGCGCGCGGTCTTCGCAGGCGCACGCGACACGGCGCGCTCTCGCGTGCGTGCTGTGCGCGGCTGTCGGTCATCTCGGCCGCTTAACCCACGACACCTGGCTCTGTCCCGTGACCTCCTGTGACTTCCTATCAGCGAGCCTCCCACGCTGGACGTGGCCTCCGAGAGCAGCCCGGCCCAGAACGAGCGACGTCACCGTCGCTTATCCGCGAATGGCGGCCGTTACCATCATATATTTACGCAATCTAACCTAAAAAACCTCCGATGGATGATATTGATCGCGAAAGCCAGCTACGTGTGAAAACTCTTACCGTTATCGTTTGCCGTCGTTGGCTGTTGTTTGTTGCCGTTGCGAGTGCGGTGCCGGAAGTGACGTCGCTGCTCGTGTCGCGCAGGTCTACACGCTGATGGGCATCCGGGAGCTGGTGGAGCTGCTGCAGGAGAACCGGAGCGCGGAGGTGCAGAGCGCGGCGTGCGGAGCACTGCGCAACGTGATCTTCGAGGACAAGCGCAACAAGCTGGAGCTGCGCAACGTGCAAGGCATCCCGGCGCTCGCCGGCATGCTGGGCGCCAGCAAGGACAAGGAGGTGCTGCGGCAGGCCACCGGTGAGTAATCGTCCAGCAGTGGACTGATCACGATGTTGACGACGACGACCGAGTGTTCACTTGAGAAACGCCGACACAATTCTTTGGGCACGTCTGGAACACATCGGGATATACTATCGCGTGATACATACCTCACACGGCCGGCACGCGGCTTACTACAACACGTGTAGCACGAACTTTGTTCCGCCACCTGCAAAGAGCCTCGACAAAAAACTGCCGCCCACCCCTGATCCTTCACGCCCGGGACCGCCCTGACCTCCCCGACCTCCCGACCCCCTGGCGCGTGACCACAGGCGCCCTGTGGAACCTGTCGTCGTGCGAGGAGCTGAAGCAGCAGCTGCTGCACGAGGTGCTGGATCCGCTGGTGGAGCGAGGGGTGGTGCCGCACTCGGGCGTCGGCAACGTGGCCAACACGCTCAACAGTGACCCCGAGATTTTCTACAACGCCACGGGGTGCCTGAGGTGCGTGACGCACAGTGCAGCGGCGTTAAAGCGGGGCCGTTGCGGTGACCTCTGCACCACCACATGTCCATCTGGCACCGCACCCAAGGTCACGCTCCTTCGCGGTGAATCGCCATTTATCCTGCCACCCCTCGCCTTCCGAAAGCAGCTGGAGATGGGCCTGGCGGGACGTACATCCTTGTCCCTGTCGTTGTGTGGATTTTTCTCTGGGTCCCGTGGTTTTTTTCTCCACATTTAGAATAAACGCGCGTTTAAAGTATTTGGCTGCTATCAATTTGCACGCGATAATCCACTTCGTTGAGCTATCATTTGTGGCCAGGTCGCTTCTGAAAAAGAGCTACAGAGCTCAGTGGGCCTTACCTGGTAAAATAATTTATTTTAGTTTAGTCTGTTTACTTACGAGTAAAATACTGTAATTGTCCTATATCTATTTTTTCGTTTCTATAACACCAACACAGGGTGCATCGTTAAATGCATACTGCCAAACATAACGTTCTCATAATTGTTATTTGCCTATTTTGTTTCATCACATGCTAAACAAGAGCATATAATACTGCTTTATATTCTGTTGGTTATTTGCTCGCCAACAACCTTCATGCTATCAGTCATAAGCCAACCAAGAGCAATAAGTGTATAATTTTTAGCATATATAGCATCAATACATGCTAACCGTCACAGCCAGATTAGCAGCTAATCTGGCTTTGACGGTCCCACCTGATGACGGAGACTTGTGTTGCCTCCGAAACGTCGTGATTTTTATTTTATTTTTATTAATTTTGATGTTTTACCTACGTGACTTTACCGAAAAAACCTAAGAATATGAATCCTTGCAGTCACGAAAGCTTCAAATCTAGCTCTATATGCTATTGGTTATAAGCGAACTAATAACATATAACCAATTGAACGTATAGCATCATAAGATGCTATTAGTTAGCTATCGGTGGGCACACGACGAAGCTGCATAAGCTATTGCTCTATTACAACTTTGATTCGAAAGATCTGGCACTTGAAGCTTGAAGCACCCTGCCGTGGATGACTCAAGACCCGCCATGCTGCCAAGCCAGGGGCACAGGAGGGCTTGTGTGAGCGTGGCTCGCGATGCGCGCTGCCCGTGAAACACACACGTTGTGTGCCATCGTCGTTGCCGCAGGAACCTGAGCTCGGCGGGCGTGGAGGCACGCAAGCAGATGCGCGAGTGCGAGGGGCTGGTCGAGTCGCTGGCGCTCTTCACCGATAATGCCGTCACGTCCGGCAAGCTCGAGGAGCGGGTCAGTTGCCTCTTCTTTCTGCGTCTTCTTCTTCATCGATCAGAAATCGAGATACAAAACCCGCAAGCCAGGGCGTCCCCGGATACGACATTTGCGTCAGCTGTGAAAGCTTTTGTTGTCCTTCCCCCGCACCTCCGATTAGCACGGCTGGCTACGTACGGTGCAAGAGAACTTCAACGTACGCTCAAACAAGTTTGTTAAATCTCCACCTCCCCCCTCCCGCCCCTGTCCCCCCAAGCAGGTTAAATGGGTGCACCACAGTTAGTCAGTCGGTAGCGTAGTGACAAAGTGTACCTGTAAATGCTTTCTCAACTAACCCGTGGTCTTTTTGTCTCCGCCCGTCCCGCCTCACGCCCTCCGCCCTCTCTCCCGCCGCTGTTCCCGTTCCGCCTGGTGGCGCCTCCGTCCGTCCGTCCGGGTGGAGCAGCAGGCTCGCGTGGGCCGCACCCTGGGCACGGTGGAGAACTGCGTCTGCACCCTGCGCAACCTCTCCTACCAGCTGGGCGAGGAGGCCCCGCACCGCTACGCCGACGTCCTGCAGGAGCCGCCCTCGTACCCCACCCGCAGCATGGCCGGGCCCGACGGTGACACCACGGGCTGCTTCAGCGGCAAGAGCCGCCGCGTCCCGGGCCCGGTGAGACTCGCGGCCCGGGGAGGGGGGTCGTGGGTTCGATCCCCGACCCCCGACGTCGCCTGCTGTATATTTGGCCGCTTGCAAATATGCAACGGGTGGATTTTTCTACCTCTGGGGTTAGGAACCACCAAGCTGTTGATGGTTGTAATGGGTCAGCGAGCACCATTTAGATTGATTGGAATTCAGGCTGGTTTGTGGGGTGGGGTCTGAGACTGCTAAATGAACGAGGCACCGAGGCACGAGGCCTGGCTCATGAGGTGGTGCGCTCTTTGGACGAGGTAAAGGCGCAGCCCTGCAATTGCTCGCTCACTCCCCCTTCTGTTGGAAGAAGCCTCCTCGCTAGAGGGAGTTGTGGAGAGCCCCTCTAGTGGAGGGTATTTTGGCCTACTCTGCCTACGCTTTCCAGTACGTCTCTGAAGGGGTGGGAGTCACCCACATTTAGCCCCACCACACGCAAGCTGACCATTGAATAACTACGGTCAACCCATTTATACAGTTGGTGCACAGCGGCAGAGGGGAGGGGGGGGATTTAATCTACCTGCCCATGTAGCTGTTAAACTGGCGACCCTCTGGATTGCAAGTCCGGTGTGCCGCGTTTGACAAACTCTCCCGATTGACATCTCGCACCTGCAGTCGCCTCGGGGCCGGCTTCGGGGAGGGGCCGTGTAACCGCCGCCCCGCTCCGGTTTCGTTAATTTTACATCAGCAGCGGGGACAAAGGCGCCAATTGTTTTCCCGCTCGCTGCCCTCCGCTGGCATGGACCGGGGTTACGCCAAAGTGTTTACCTGGACGCAGGCGTCAATTGGCAGCAAGAGCTGCAAACACTGCTCAGTAATGGCCTGGGTCATTCACCAAATAGCCTTTGCCCTCGTAGATATCAAGATAAAACTAGGACACCTGAACTTTGGATTGTGTGACCACGGATAGTACTGTCACCTTACTCCAGAGAAAGAATTGCGTTGGTGATTAGCCACGTGACTCAGATCGCCCAGGTGCTTCGGACTTGGAGTCCCTGGGTTCGAATCCGGGTTTCAGCCGCCCGTGATTAAACTGGCTTCCCAACAAAGTTGCCCATGACTGTAAACTTTCAAATAGTTTTTTCTAACTTGATGCACCGCCACACAAGCTCCCCAAACGTTCGGGACGAACGCTTCATCTCCGGATGCTGACAGCACAAAACCCGCTACAAAACAAACAAACAAAAACATAACTCGTCAACGGCTACGCAACCCCCTGGGGTCAAAGTGCATGCGCCGAAAGAATGGTGGGCGGCTGGCGGCAGCCATGGAGTTTTTCTGAGAGGCAGCCGTGCGCAGACATTTCCTGGCAAGCCCGAACGCGCCACCCATCCCTCAGCTGCTGCTGCTGCTCATCGCGTTCCGGCAGCTCCCACAGTCTTGCAATTCCAGAGCGGTGGAGGTTCCACCCCGGCACGTTGGGGGCGAGGGAGCGGGGGGGGGGGGGCGAGGGAGGTGGGGAGCAACCTCTTGCCGTCCCATGACGAACAAACACCTCCATTTCATGTGCAGTAGTTGATTGACTGTGCTTCACCACGCCGGTCGGTGAAGGGCAATGGCTCAGAGCCACTTCAGATCTCACTCACCACTCAAGCCGGGGTTCGTAGCACAGTCCGCGAACCGCTATGCCACCGCTCCACACTCCTGTGGCAAATATGAACCCATCGAAGGTATTCGGACACCTGATGTGTTGTGTAAACATCAGCCCTGCGTGAACAAATGTGGCTCGACATGGTGCTCGCCCGAATAGGCGCTCGCTAACTGCACCTGCCCCGAACAGTTTGAATGTTTGTGTGTCGATGGGGAGGTAGTGTCGCAGTGGTTAGTTGGCATGATGCTACGATGTTGGAGTCTTTGCAATGAGTTCCTAACCAAGCCTAGTACTGGTGGTAGATGTTATCCGAAACTCACCTGGCCCTCAACCTCAGTCTACTCAAGGATAAACCATGTGGCCAGTTCAGTGGGGAGACTAAAGCAGCTGGACATGAGATACGGTACTCAGAATCAGATTATGTATTCATACTGGGGTAATCCGATGTGCTATAAGCTCGTTTTCACAGATGTCCAGTCGGGGCCACGGGGTCAGAATGTTTACAACAACAAACTGTACAAAAACACGATCAGAGTGAAAAGTTTAGTAAAGGTAAATAAATCACTTAAACATATATACAAATAAAACTAAATTAGTCTTTATCTTGTCAGGCAAAGCCCACTGAGCTATTGGCTTATTTTTTCAGAAGTGACCAGGCCACAAATGATGGTTCAACGAAGTGGCTTCATATCACGCGAAAATGTAAAGCAGCGGAATCATTATCTGAATCGTGATGTTTGCTCACAACACTGCCACGATTCCAGAGCAGATACGTCGCTTATCGGTTCCGCCTGAGGTGGCATAGCTTTATCAGCGGTTACAATTTCTCCACGTGCCAATGAGTGGGGGTGGTTTATCGAGTACAGTGAGTCACTCTCATTGGCCGTGTAAGGAAATCGGTTCGACTCGCATCTTGCTACCTTACGTGGTTACCGATCTCCCCTCTTACCCAAGGGGAACTGCGTGGGCTTGCCTTTGCCCACTTTAAATGCGATAACAGTTCTCGTAAAAGGCATCCTCACGCTTCTGGCTGGTTTAGAAACAAGATAAACTCAATGGGAGATATGGAGACACGTTTTGTAATTATCCGACACGTACAGCATCCGCGCCCATCTGCTGCTAACAAACACAATGTCAAGGAACTTCATCCGCGATCGCAAAGAGTACAGAATACCTTTGGCCACCGAATGAACAGAACAAACAAAATACCTTTGTGGCTACCCCTCCTCCCCATCTCTCACCTTGCCCATTCACGTTTCGTGCCATGCGTGTAACGTCGTCTCTTCTATACGGGTGGCAGAGGCTAGAGAACAACTCATGGGGAGGGGGGGCGGAAGGAACACGACAGTCAGTGATGTTCAATAAACTTTCGACATTAGTTAAGCGCTAAACGGAATGAGTTAGGGTGGTGAACTGGCCTTGCCTACCACGGATTCTGCCCCGGCCCTCACCCACGGTGTATAAGTTGAGGCTACGATGCCCGTCCCTGACTTCAATGAGTCCAGCACTCATATTTTATCCCCGCTCCTGTTGTTGGATATTGTACCAACAGTTTTTTAGAAAGGGGGAGGGGACCCCCAGAGTCAGGTGGGTGAGAATGAGCCTAAACCACTTAAACTAAACACTTAACTTTGTTTATTTTACTAGGTAAGGCCCACTGAGCTGTAATGCTTTATTCAGAAGGGACCCCTGGCTATCACAAATGATAGCTCAACGAAGTGGCTTACTGTGCGGAAACTTATAGCAGCCAAATCCTCTAAACGCGTGATGTTTATTCTAAAAGTGGAGAGAAAAACCAGAGGACCCAGAGAAAAATCCATGACCACGGGGAGAGAGACACCGCAAACTCCAAATATGCAACAGGCGTAAGGGTCGGGATCGAACCCACGACCTCCTGCGTACCAGGCAAGGTAGTTGGCATCTCGCCACCACGGCGCCCTTCCAACGACCGCCAACCCCCCAAATCCCCTCCGCGACCAAATCCACACACGGCAGTGCCGTCCTGTGACAGCCCTGTCCGCCAATGCGGGCGGTGAGATGAAATATGAAAGAAACAGAACATTCAGAGCGTGAACACTGAGACACACCTGCTGGGGGGCTGTACCCAGGACCGGTCCGTGTGCGCCGACCGGTTTAGCTCTGTGAGCGGAGGTCGTCAAGTAATTAATTTTCCATGGCAGGTTGCCTCGGGCCGGCCCTCATCTTTGAGCGAGCGAGCGTGTTCGTGTGTCGGTGTGTCCGTGTTTGCTTGTGTGTGTGTGTGCGCGGGAATTTAAAATGGTGGTGGGGACAAAGAAATCTGGCTGCTCGTAGGAGAAAAGAGCATTGTGATTATGTTTTTAAAATGATTCGTCGTGTTGTCTCTTTACCCAGTTTTAATCCAACCATGCCCATCGATGGGGTAGTGTCCTCTGTTCAGGATTCTCGCATTTCAGTGCCAATTTTCGAGAGTGGTCCGTGGAAGCAGATATTGCAGAGCTACTTTTGAGACACCCCTTTAAGCGATCTTGTGTTTAGTTTGTTGTCCTTCCCCTCTGTTTCGCGCGGTTGGCTACGTATGGTGCAAAAGAAGTTCAACACGCATACACACATCCAGAAGAATATTAAACATGGTGGTCATGATGATTCAATCGCAGAGTAATAACTTATTTTTTTTGTGATCCTCGTGACGCGCGGCAGGGCGGCTACCGCTACGACCAGTACACGCTGCCCATGCCCAACCCCAAGGGGATGGAGTGGCTTTGGTGCCCGCAGCTCGTCAAGGCCTACATGGGCGTCCTGGACAAGGCCAAGCAGCCCACGCTCATGGAGGGCGCGGCCGGGGCGCTGCAGAACATCACCGCCGGGGGATCGAAGGTACGGCGGCCGGGCGATGTTGAGCGACGGCCACCCCCTGACCACGTTTTCCACTGCGCAACCGAGCCGCGCCAAGTGCCGTGCCGAACCCAGCTGGGCGCGGCTCGGGAGGAGCCGGGTTGTTTGGGGGCGACGATGTTAACTGCCTTGCCCGGTATGCAGGAGGTCGTGCACATTTTCCCCGTGGTCGCGTGGATTTCTCTGCGGGTCCTATAAATTTCCCCACGATAAGCTACTTTGTTGAGCTATCATTTGTGGCCAGGTCGCTTCTGAAAAAGAGCTACGTAGCTCGGTGGAGACCTTACCAGCTAAATTCAAATAGTCGGCTAAATGGTTTTTCGACCTCCTAGAGTCCGACTCGTTGCACTGACTACACAACGGCCTAGAGGGGGGTCTTTAACGTCTACTGCGAAGCATCACAGCGCGTAGCGTAATCACGACGATTACACCGCCGCAGCAATAACCAGGGCGGCCTCCAGATCCGAACCGCGTCTCACTCGCCTCGCCGGCTGGCTCCCTCCGGGGTACAGGCGGCACGCTCGCTGGGCAACGTGGCGCTGATGCACGGCGACGGCTCTGCCACGCTGGCCGACGCGATGCACCGCTCTACCGACGGCAAGACAACCAAGGCGCTCGCCTTCCTGCTGCGGAACCTGTCGCGCAACCCGCAGAACCACGCTGAGATGAGTACGTGACCTCTATTGTTGTTATTTAGATCATTAGGCTGCCATAGATTTCCACGTGATAAGCCACTCCGTTAAGCTGTCGTTTGTGATGGCCGGGGGCGCTTTTGAAAGAGAAGCTAATAGCTCAGTGGGGCTTGCCTGCTAAAATAAAATAGTTTAGTTTTATTTTTATATATTTTTTTATGATTTGCTTACCTTTCCTATAATTTGCACATGTTTTTGTATTGTTTGTTGTTGTAACGTTCTGATCTGCCCCAACTGGACATCTGTGAAAACGAGCTCTATCGCTCATCGGATTCCTCCAGTCTAAATAAAGACCCTGATTCTGATTATTAAGCTCGTCTGCCCAGGACGGACGACCTCACGCGTGCGCACTTATGCGCGTCAAAACTACACACTCGTGATAGCATCAACATCGC
This sequence comes from Lampetra fluviatilis, assembly GCF_964198595.1. Classification (NCBI taxonomy): domain Eukaryota; kingdom Metazoa; phylum Chordata; class Hyperoartia; order Petromyzontiformes; family Petromyzontidae; genus Lampetra; species Lampetra fluviatilis. The sequence goes on from NC_136290.1 coordinate 13,034,023, forward strand.
CGCCGCCATCATCATCATCATCGCCATAAGTATCTGCGTCTCTAAATCAATGGGTCTCTATGTACGTCTATGGGTGTCAATGTAATCGCATACAAGTCTTTGGTCTCCTGTCTAAGTGTATGGGTCTCTATGAATGTCTGCGTAAGAGACAGATGATCCCAAACATGCTCACAGCTGGTTATATAGCTCGTCCATCGGTTTCCATAATCATCATCAACGCCCATATGTCATCATCATCATCATCGTCGTCGTTGTCGTCGTCGTCACCGGTGGGATCGCCAACTGCCTCTAGCAGCCCCCATCCCCGCAACCCGGCAGCGCGTCTTCGCCTCGCTCCTGATCTCTCTACCCCCTCCATCTCTCTGCGCAGACGCAAAGCTGGCCCCCACGCTCGTGGGCATGCTGCCCGGGCGCGTCACGTCGGCCCAGCTGGACGACGAGGCGGTCAGCTCGGCGTGCTACTCCATCTTCGACCTCGTGCAGGCGAACCCGGCGGCGGCGAAGCGCTTCCAGAGCCTGGGCACCGTGCGCAGCCTCGTGTCGCTCGTGCGAGACCGAGCCGGGTGAGCGGAGGCGCCGGGAGACTCGCCGGGGTCTCGCGGGGCCAGGGATGGGGTAGGGGATGGGGTAGGGGATGGGGTGGGTAGGGGGCAGGGATGGGCCAGGGATGGGGTAGGGGATAGGGTGGGTAGGGGGCAGGGATGGGACAGGGATGGGGTAGGGGATGGGGTGGGTAGAGGGCAGCGATGGGACAGGGATGGGGTAGGGGATGGGGTGGGTAGGGGGCAGGGATGGGACAGGGATGGGGTAGGGGATGGGGTGGGGAGGGGCAGGGATGGGACAGGGATGGAGTAGCGGATGGGGTGGGTAGGGGGCAGGGATGGGACAGGGATGGGGTAGGGGATGGGGTGGGTAGGGGGCAGGGATGGGACAGGGATAGGACGGTGCAGGATAGGATGGTACAATGGAGATAACCAGTTGATTTGAGACTTGTAACGATTTGTGTACGAGTTTATACGCTCCAATGGCGTCCATAAGGAGCCTGCAATGTATGTAAAGTGTATGGTGATTATATGCTCCATTATCTTCACAAGTGCTCTTTGTTTTACTCACATTTACCGTGAGCTCAACTTTGACAGCCTCCCTCTTTGTGGCATACTTTGATCACAGCCTACAAATTCAATCGGGAAAACACAGGCCTCCATCCAGCATCGCAACGATCACGGGCAATGATGCTAAGTTATCTTCATGCGCACGGGATCAATGAGGTGGAATCGACAAGGGGGACACGCGAGAGAAACGGCTACAAGCCGAGGCATCGAACCGTGACCCCAGACTCTGAAACGATGCTGTGGTCGGGGCCAGAATTGTCAGATGCCGACGGGATGACACGCACGGGGGGACTACAACGTGAACATGCGCGTCACCGGACAAGCCGCGGCAGTGCATTAATTAAACACTATCTCATTTCTAGTCATAAATTAAACACGCGCGCGACTTGGGGACAGTGTCGGCTGCATTGTCCATATGCAAAATAAGCTTTCTGCCTTTGCTCCGTAGAAACACACACGTGGGTGTATGTTGAACTTATTTCACACTGTACGTAGCCAACCGTGCTTAAACACATACATGACATACGTAATAGGTTACTATCATATGTAGAAACACAAGTGTGTGTATGTTGAACTTCTTTCGCGCCGTACGTAGCTAACTGTGCTTAAACACACACATGACATTCGTCATAGGCTACTATCATACATATTAGGTTACCACACCTCTCATAGACAGTGGCTGAATGCTGGAGGTGTGGGCGGGTGAAAATATACAAACGAGTACAGTGTAAATACAACCCCACCACAAAACTGTGTTTGATAATTAAATAAAAAGAGTTGAAATTATCGGATCGTTTGCTTTGCTAAGCTGTTTGCTTCATGAGTCACTCCGTGAGTCAAAATGTAATAAATAATTTCCCCCCAGACTGTTGTCAGCAGTACGAGGGTTTCAGGCCGTGGTATGTTTCACCAACGTTGCGCGCCTATGCTTGTGAATTTGCAATTAACGATTGATTTACGATGAGGACCCCGGTCCCGGATCGTGCAATTCACCGAACAACGGAGAGGGCGACTCTTTACATAATCGCTACGCAACGCGACTTACAACTGAAGTTTCGTTCGTAACAAATCATGGATACGAGAGTTGTCCCTAATAGACTTTTTTGGGGTTTGATCTCGTAAATATAAATGTGTCGTTAAACTCGCGACCACCCGACGCAGCCAATTAGCAGAGGTGTGGACTCGAGTCATGTGACTTGGACTCGAGTCAGACTCGAGTCATGAATTTGATGACTTGCGACTCGACTTGGACTTGCATAACAATGACTTTGTCCCACCTATGAGATGTGGACTCGAGTCATGTGACTTGGACTCGAATCAGACTCGAGTCATGAATTTGATGACTTGCGACTCGACTTGGACTTGCATAACAATGACTTTGTCCCACCTCTGCCAATTAGTAAGGTTTGTCGTGTAAACAAAACGTGCCAATTGCATACCTGTCAACCCATATGGTTTACCCGTATTATTGTACAGGGAAATAATATTTTCAGGACCATACGGCGTATAGCTGTTTCAATAAGGGCAACATTTTTTTGTCTATTTGTTTGTGTTTCTCCCTTTTGATGGTACATTGTAGAATTTATAACGGCACGGGTGACCAATAAGGTTTGAATTGGTCTGTAAGATGGTAGGCACTGATAAGGGGTTGACAGGTGTGCGATTAGTTACTATATGAGCACACCGATGTGTTGGAGAGTAGACTCGCAACGTTTACAATTCGAGCACGACGTTTCGCCAGTAATTACAACAACCAGCATCATCAGGCGGCAGGAAGAATTGTCCCGTTTAGGGCAGAGGGATAGACGGACCCACCAAACCGATGACGTGGAGACACAACCCTGTTGACGTTGCAAACAAAATCTCTTGGGTTTGCAGGGCTTATCCAAAGTCAGCAGAGGCGTCTTCTCTGCTCCTCCACCAGTTCTGGGAGTTCAAGGACCTCAGAAAGGACTACAAGCGGGTGAGTGTCCACCGATTATTAATCGGCATTTTCGTCACTTTGACACGGGCTCGGAATAATCGTGCGCACGCCAGGGTCCTGTGACACGTTCCGACACGCGCCAGCCTTCGGATTGATTTAATTGGCATCACGGAAGCTGATGGGTAGCTCTCAAGGAAAACAAATAATGGAAAAACTTCCTTTTTGCTCCATTTCGTCTCTAGTTTTCAGGAGGATAAGTTCCTAACAGCAACACACCATCATAGTAAGGTTTAGTTCGCATTGGCTTATCTTTACAAGCGTTATACTGCCCCCTCCATTAAAAACAGACAGACGGGCAAACGGACGGAGCTAGCAAACAAACGCTTCCAACCTTAGCTAGGAATCAATGAAAATGTCGTTTACAAAGTCTACCACAGTCCAGGGAGGTTGTTGATTTAAAACTTTGAAATCGGATCAACTGCGGTTTGTCGAAATGAACTTTGGTAAATGTTCACTGATGATTACGCCCATTGGCAACATCCGTCGACCGTTTACCCTGGTTAATGAACAACTGGCGCTGCTCACTGTCGACTCGAGCGCAGCGACGCACGTGGTCGGCGTGGCGACGCACGGGGTCGGAGCGAAGACGCAAAGGGTCTGTGCGGCGACGCACGGCACGGAGTTGCGAGCGCGTGCGACAGGGGCGAGTTCCCGCTTTCAGGAAACTGACGCTTTTATTTTTCCACAGCGAGTCGGGTTCACCTGCACACTCCATCATGAATGTGTGAGCGTTGCGAGCGTCACTCCTCCTTGCCTCCCCCCCCCTTCCTCCTCCTCATCCTTCTGCCCGTCCTCGTAAATTAACAATGAGGCCATTGTCCCGGGTCGTAAACACGTAGCCCCTGGATCCACGTGCACGAAAAACAATGCTGGCATTTCCACATTCACCCGTCTCCGTTTTGGTCTCGTTCGCTCCGCGTCGCCTCGAGGCAGCGGAATGCCCGCCGGCTGTCCGCGCGCCGCGAGGAGGAACGCCATGCGGCCCTTCATTAGCCTACCGCTGGATAAGGGCCTCGCTTCTCCGGCCGTGCAGGCCAGTGAGGGTTACTTTGGTAACGCTTCACCGGGCTGGCCAGCGAGAAGGACTTGCCTTCTGCGGCCCTCAACTTAGGCCTGCGGCCTACACGGCACCTGCTATGTGGGGCGGCGGCCCAAGCAACCTACTTAGCTTTCTGATACCTGACGAGATGGGGTGCGTCCAGGCCATGTGGCCGTAGGCGCCGACGTCCGCCGCCGCCGCTCATTTAATTGGCCTCGGCATTTTTCTGTAAAATGCAAAACGTCCCAATGGGGGTTGCACGTCGGTGAAGCCTTTCTGCGGTTGGTCAGGGTCCACAACAGGGTTTCTGTGAATTCCCATTCAAATGTTAGTTTTGTTTATCACGGTTTAAAATCATCGCTAGTGCCCTCCTCTCTGCCCAGAATTTCCCTGCACGCATTCAAGACAAATACGGAAACATTCTTTCTTTGCGCCCCCACACTTATTTGTTTTTTTGAGGGCGTAGCACCGCAAGAAGAATGCCGATTTGCTGAGCGCCCTTTCTCCCCTCAATTTTCTTTCCGCCCTCATCGCCGGCCGATAAGATGTTTGGCAGCAGCATTTCATTCATCCATCATCATCTCTTGGGGTGTTTTATAGCCCGCGGTATCAACACAGCGGTGTTGACAAACGAAGCTGTGCGTACCTGCCCTGGCAATGCCACAATCGTCGTGGTTAATGGCGAATCTGGCCAGCGGATGGGGATGGTAGAACGAGGACGCGATGGTCTCACCGACGATATTTCGGCTCGCCGGTAGACTGGAGCAGGCACGTGACTTGTACCACCGGCGCGCGTTTTCTTTTGCGGTTTGCGCTGCGTGCATCTCAGAACGACGCGAGGTGGTATCGCAAAACGCATCGGAGAGCTGTGCACGACCATTAGCTGTTGCCATAGCGAGAAGTACACTGGAGGTGGTGCGCCGGGGGTACGGAAAGTAGTTTCAAGATAATGATCGCGTTCTTCAGTTGTGGAAGTGCGTCCATCAATGGCAGGAATAGCACTTGGGCAGTCTTCCCCCCTTGGATCCTATCGTCGGCCGACAACTCACTGATTCCATGACTGGCGGCTTTAGCGTGGGGCTACGGGTGCAACCTTTGCTCGAGAAACAAAGTTTCCACCGGCAGATCTGAGCCTAGCCAAATCTGGCTTGGGACACCCAAGCAGAGAGAGGGGCGGAAGAGGTATGCGTGTGCGACTTACGTGGGTATGCGTGTGCGACTTACGTGGGTATGCGTGTGCGACTTACGTGGGTATGCGTGTGCGACTTACGTGATATGCGTGTGCGACTTACGTGGGTATGCGTGTGCGACTTACGTGGGTATGCGTGTGCGACTTACGTGATATGCGTGTGCGACTTACGTGGGTATGCGTGTGCGACTTACGTGGTATGCGTGTGTGACTTACGTGGGTATGCGTGTGCGACTTACGTGGGTATGCGTGTGCGACTTACGTGGGTATGCGTGTGCGACTTACGTGATATGCGTGTGCGACTTACGTGGGTATGCGTGTGCGACTTACGTGGGTATGCGTGTGCGACTTACATGGGTATGCGTGTGTGACTTACGTGGGTATGCGTGTGCGACTTACGTGGTATGCGTGTGCGACTTACGTGGGTATGCGTGTGCGACTTACGTGGGTATGCGTGTGTGACTTACGTGGTATGCGTGTTCAACTTACGTGGTATGCGTGTGCAACTTACGTGGTATGCGTGTGCGACTTACGTGGATATGCGTGTTCAACTTACGTGGTATGCGTGTGCGACTTACGTGGGTATGCGTGTGCGACTTACATGGGTATGCGTGTGCGACTTACATGGGTATGCGTGTTCAACTTACGTGGTATGCGTGTGCGACTTACGTGGGTATGCGTGTGCGACTTACGTGGGTATGCGTGTGTGACTTACGTGGTATGCGTGTTCAACTTACGTGGTATGCGTGTGCAACTTACGTGGTATGCGTGTGCGACTTACGTGGATATGCGTGTTCAACTTACGTGGTATGCGTGTGCGACTTACGTGGGTATGCGTGTGCGACTTACGTGGGTATGCGTATTCAACTTACGTGGGTATGCGTGTGTGACTTACGTGGTATGCATGTGCGACTTACGTGGGTATGCGTGTGCATCTTACGTGGGTATGCGTGTGTGACTTACGTGGTATGCGTGTTCAACTTACGTGGTATGCGTGTGCGACTTACGTGGTATGCATGTGCGACTTACGTGGGTATGCATGTGTGACTTACGTGGGTATGCGTGTTCAACTTACGTGGTATGCGTGTGCGACTTACGTGGTATGCGTGTTCAACTTACGTGGTATGCGTGTGCGACTTACGTGGGTATGCGTGTGCGACTTACGTGGGTATGCGTGTGCGACTTACGTGGGTATGCGTGTGTGACTTACGTGGTATGCGTGTGCGACTTACGTGGGTATGCGTGTGCGACTTACGTGGTATGCGTGTTCAACTTACGTGGTATGCGTGTGCGACTTACGTGGTATGCGTGTTCAACTTACGTGGTATGCGTGTGCGACTTACGTGGGTATGCGTGTGCGACTTACGTGGGTATGCGTGTGCGACTTACGTGGGTATGCGTGTGTGACTTACGTGGTATGCGTGTGCGACTTACGTGGGTATGCGTGTGCGACTTACGTGGTATGCGTGTTCAACTTACGTGGTATGCGTGTGCGACTTACGTGGGTATGCGTGTTCAACTTACGTGGTATGTGTGTGCGACTTACGTGGGTATGCGTGTGCGACTTACGTGGGTATGCGTGTGCGACTTACGTGGGTATGCGTGTTCAACTTACGTGGTATGCGTGTTCAACTTACGTGGTATGCGTGTGCGACTTACGTGGGTATGCGTGTGCGACTTACGTGGGTATGCGTGTGCGACTTACGTGGTATGCGTGTTCAACTTACGTGGTATGCGTGTGCGACTTACGTGGGTATGCGTGTTCAACTTACGTGGTATGCGTGTGCGACTTACGTGGGTATGCGTGTTCAACTTACGTGGGTATGCGTGTGTGACTTACGTGGTATGCGTGTGCGACTTACGTGGGTATGCGTGTGCGACTTACGTGGGTATGCGTGTGTGACTTACGTGGTATGCGTGTTCAACTTACGTGGTATGCGTGTGCGACTTACGTGGGTATGCGTGTTCAACTTACGTGGTATGCGTGTGCGACTTACGTGGTATGCGTGTGCGACTTACGTGGGTATGCGTGTGCGACTTACGTGGGTATGCGTGTGTGACTTACGTGGGTATGCGTGTGTGACTTACGTGGGTATGCGTGTGCGACTTACGTGGGTATGCGTGTGTGACTTACGTGGTATGCGTGTGCGACTTACGTGGGTATGCGTGTGCGACTTACGTGGGTATGCATGTGTGACTTACGTGGTATGCGTGTGCGACTTACGTGGGTATGCGTGTGCAACTTACGTGGGTATGCGTGTGTGACTTACGTGGTATGCGTGTTCAACTTACGTGGCATGCGTGTGCGACTTACGTGGTATGCGTGTGCGACTTACGTGGGTATGCATGTGTGACTTACGTGGGTATGCATGTTCAACTTACGTGGTATGCGTGTGCGACTTACGTGGTATGCGTGTTCAACTTACGTGGTATGCGTGTGCGACTTACGTGGGTATGCGTGTGCGACTTACGTGGGTATGCGTGTGCGACTTACGTGGGTATGCGTGTGTGACTTACGTGGTATGCGTGTGCGACTTACGTGGGTATGCGTGTGCGACTTACGTGGGTATGCGTGTGTGACTTACGTGGTATGCGTGTTCAACTTACGTGGTATGCGTGTGCGACTTACGTGGGTATGCGTGTGCGACTTACGTGGGTATGCATGTGTGACTTACGTGGGTATGCGTGTTCAACTTACGTGGTATGCGTGTGCCACTTACGTGGTATGCGTGTTCAACTTACGTGGTATGCGTGTGCCACTTACGTGGGTATGCGTGTGCGACTTACGTGGGTATGCGTGTGCGACTTACGTGGGTATGCGTGTCGGACTTACGTGGTTATGCATGTGTGACTTACGTGGGTATGCGTGTGCGACTTACGTGGGTATGCGTGTGCGACTTACGTGGTATGCGTGTTCAACTTACGTGGTATGCGTGTGCGACTTACGTGGGTATGCGTGTGCGACTTACGTGGGTATGCGTGTGCGACTTACGTGGTATGCGTGTTCGACTTACGTGGTATGCGTGTTCAACTTACGTGGTATGCGTATGCGACTTACGTGGGTATGCGTGTGCGACTTACGTGGGTATGCGTGTTCAACTTAAGTGGGTATGCGTGTGCGACTTACGTGGTATGCGTGTGCGACTTACGTGGGTATGCGTGTGCGACTTACGTGGGTATGCGTGTGTGACTTACGTGGTATGCGTGTGCGACTTACGTGGGTATGCGTGTTCAACTTACGTGGTATGCGTGTGCGACTTACGTGGTATGCGTGTGCGACTTACGTGGGTATGCGTGTGCGACTTACGTGGTATGCGTGTGCGACTTACGTGGGTATGCGTGTGCGACTTACGTGGGTATGCGTGTGCGACTTACGTGGGTATGCGTGTGCGACTTACGTGATATGCGTGTGCGACTTACGTGGGTATGCGTGTGCGACTTACGTGGGTATGCGTGTGTGACTTACGTGGTATGCGTGTGCGACTTACGTGGGTATGCGTGTGCGACTTACGTGGGTATGCATGTGTGACTTACGTGGGTATGCGTGTGCGACTTACGTGGGTATGCGTGTGTGACTTACGTGGTATGCGTGTGCGACTTACGTGGGTATGCGTGTGCGACTTACGTGGGTATGCGTGTGCGACTTACGTGGGTATGCGTGTGTGACTTACGTGGGTATGCGTGTGCGACTTACGTGGGTATGCGTGTGTGACTTACGTGGTATGCGTGTGCGACTTACGTGGGTATGCGTGTGCGACTTACGTGGGTATGCGTGTGCGACTTACGTGGGTATGCGTGTGTGACTTACGTGGTATGCGTGTTCAACTTACGTGGTATGCGTGTGCGACTTACGTGGGTATGCGTGTTCAACTTACGTGGTATGCGTGTGCGACTTACGTGGGTATGCGTGTGTGACTTACGTGGGTATGCGTGTGTGACTTACGTGGTATGCGTGTGCGACTTACGTGGGTATGCGTGTGCAACTTACATGGGTATGCGTGTGTGACTTACGTGGTATGCGTGTTCAACTTACGTGGTATGCGTGTGCGACTTACGTGGGTATGCGTGTGCGACTTACGTGGGTATGCATGTGTGACTTACGTGGGTATGCGTGTGTGACTTACGTGGTATGCGTGTTCAACTTACGTGGAATGCGTGTGCGACTTACGTGGTATGCGTGTGCGACTTACGTGGGTATGCGTGTGCGACTTACGTGGGTATGCGTGTGTGACTTACGTGGTATGCGTGTGTGACTTACGTGGGTATGCGTTTGCGACTTACGTGGGTATGCGTGTGTGACTTACGTGGATATGCGTGTGCGACTTACGTGGATATGCGTGTGTGACTTACGTGGGTATGCGTGTGTGACTTACGTGGGTATGCGTGTGTGACTTACGTGGGTATGCATGTGTGACTTACGTGGGTATGCGTGTGCAACTTACGTGGGTATGCGTGTGTGACTTACGTGGATATGCGTGTGCGACTTACGTGGGTATGCATGTGCGACTTACGTGGGTATGCGTGTGCAACTTACGTGGATATGCGTGTGCGACTTACGTGGGTATGCATGTGCGACTTACGTGGGTATGCGTGTACAACTTACGTGGGTATGCGTGTGCGACTTACGTGGGTATGCGTGTGCGACTTACGTGGGTATGCGTGTGCGACTTACGTGGGTATGCGTGTGCGACTTACGTGGATATGCGTGTGCAACTTACGTGGGTATGCGTGTGCGACTTACGTGGTATGCGTGTGTGACTTACGTGGGTATGCGTGTGCAACTTACGTGGGTATGCGTGTGTGACTTACGTGGGTATGCGTGTGCAACTTACGTGGGTATGCGTGTGTGACTTACGGCAGTATGCGTGTGCGACTTAAGCGACATGGCTCGGGTTCAACAGTGGGGGGAAACAACTCGGTGGCTGCTTAGCATTGTGCAGTGGAAAAGAGACGGGCAGACGGACGTCTGTACGAATGCCTCCTGCACTTCCGATCAGCATCCCGCACCTCCCATTAGTGCGGTTGGCTACGTACCCAAGTCGGGAGAAAAACAGGTGTGGCCGCACCTGTGAATTCATGGCAGGATTCGGCTACCAGGTGGCAATGATTATCAGCGGCCACCCCCCCCCCCCCCATCAGTTGTCGCGCACAGAGGCGCGCTTATCTGTCAATCGGTTCTCTATAGTTGCATACGCACGCAGGTATGCTTTGTCACTGTGCTGAGGTTAGGAATGTGACGAGGCGCAGCTCCATCGATTGATATCGGCTCTTGATCTTGTGATGCCTGCGTGGTTCCGCGTGTCTGAGAAGCGAACTTGATGCGTTTGTTGTTTGTTGTACGGGGGCAATTGCGCTCGGAACCTGGCGAGTGATACCAGAACGGGCGCCGCGGTGGTGAGATGACAACTCCCTCACGTGGTATACAGGAGGTCGTGCGTTCGATCCCGACCCTGACGTCTGCTGGTTATTTGGAGTTTGTGTGTCTCTTTCCCTGTGGTCGTGTGGATTTTTTTCCAGGTCTTCCGGTTTTTTCCCTTGACATTTAGAAACATGCGTTTGGAGTATTTGGCTGCTATGAAAATGTCCACTTGATAAGCCACTTTGTTGAGCTATCAATTGTGATAGCCGGGTAGCTTTAGATAAAGAGTTACAGAGCTTAGTGGGCCTTACCTGTTAACATAAAAATTGTTTAGTTCAGTTCGGGGCAGCGCACATTCTCTAATCCGCGTTGATTAGCGTGGCGAAGTATGGCCAGATAAATGCGTGGCCATAGTACAAGACAAAAGTTTATGGATGAAAAAAATAATTGTAAAGTTTACAGTAGAGATGTGGCTTGCACCTGCTGACCTTTGATTTTTCATCCATTTTATTCACATTAATTTTAAGAATCCTAATGTAAATTAAACGGCCCGAGGAATTATTTTACGTTTCCACAAATGTCAAATGTACACATATAAATCAAATTGTAATGTCCTATCCACGTGTCTTTTAGCATCGTTTAAGACTTTAGCGACATTTCTGGCCACTCTATACGAAATAAACTTTTATTTACCGGGTAAAGCCCATTGAGCTATTAGCTTTTTTTAGAAGTGATCTGGCTCCAAATCAAAGCTCAACTAAGTGGCTTATCACGTGGAAGTGATATCAGTAGATAATGAAACTAAAAGCATGTCTCTAATTGTGGAGGGAAAAACCAGAGGACCCGGAGAAAAATCCATTTGACCACGGGGAGAACACGCAAACTCCAAATATCGAGCAGGTGTCAGGGTTTGGATCGAACCCACGACCTCCCGCATACCTGGCGAGGGAGATAACATCTCCCCACCGTGGGTGCCCCACTCCCAAACTCCCCCAACCGCTGACATCGCCCTCGTGCTCTCGCGCCTACCGCAGGACGGCTTGAAGAAGGACGACTTCATCAACAACTTCACGGTGAGGTCCGTGCAGAACCTGTACGGCCGGGACAGCAACTCGGACCGCTACCAGGACGGTACGCTGAGGTACTAGGCGGCGACGAAGAGGGCAGCAGCAGCAGCGGCGACGAAGAGGGCAGCAGCAGCGGCGACGAAGAGGGCAGCAGCAGCAGCGGCGACGAAGAGGGCAGCAGCAGCGGCGACGAAGAGGGCAGCAGCAGCAGCAGCGGCGACGAAGAGGGCAGTAGCAGCGGCGGCGACGCGACACGGGCGGTGCCGCCGTGTCGATCGGCACCTGAGCGCGAGACGCTTCGGTGCACCCCCCGCAGATTCAAGAGTCCATAGATGATCCCCCCCCCCCTCCGCTGCACAGTCGCGGTTCTTGCATAACGCATACAAGCGTGGAACGCTCCATTCTCACTTGGCGGGTGTTTAGGAGAGGGTTGACTCGGCTTTGAGAGGCGCCAGCACCACGTGGGGTTTTCGCGGCTCTCTCCGGTCCGTTTCCGGGTCGTGCCGCGTGTTTTTACGTGGCGGCGGCGACGTCCGACGTTTCCCCGATGAAGCTCCCGGCACGTGGAGCGAAACGTCGGACATCGTGCCGAAACAGCACCGCGGCACGACCCCCAAAACACATGGGAGAGTTAATAAAAAACATTGTGAGGCAGTGGGAGAGTTACGGATGATTGTTGTTAAGGAGGGGAGAGTTTATTTGCAGGCTTTGGCAGAGGGTTAGAGGTTTGATTAGTTTTCTGCTGAAAGCCACGCATTGTATATTTTTTTAATGGCTGTTAGTTATGGATGGACATCATAGCTGTAGATGCAAACAGTGTTTCTTTTACAATTTGTACAACAGATAGCATTACGAAAATTTATAAAGCACCTTCCTTGCTGACAAAAGTCGGCAAACGATTATTTTTCAAAAACATTTTTTTGATTATAACAAAAAAAAACCCTGAAAGGAAAAAAAATGCAACGTCAAAAGGTGCCAGGGTAGGCGAGGCTTCTAGCGATTGTCGTCGTGAGGGAGTGGGAATTCATGCACCTGTGTGTGGAAGTGAAAGAGCAAAGAAAATAATCTGTAATTGACGTGGGCCAAGTGGTGAGTCAAAGTTCACGAAACAACGCCTTGCACGGAAATCTTTGGTGGCGGCGGTGGCGATGGATGTCCATTGTCTCTAAATGTACATCGATCTCAGACGCTCGCGTACCTGCTGCTGTTCGCAATTCTGTTATAGAATCGTTTTTGCGAAAAAAATGTTTTACATTTTCACGGGGATTAAAGCAAAAACAAAACAATGCTGGACCAGATAAGTTTGGCGAATAGATCAAGAGCCCCTGGCTTGATTCTTGAACAGGATCGTTACTCTTAAATGCGACAATTCATCGAATCGCCAGGGGAACGATCGCTCGTAATAATCGTCGAACCTCTCCTCCGCTATTGTTCAAGAACTTCCCACGCAACGGTTCGATTTTGCCCACGGTTTCGAAAAGCAACAAGGCTTCATTGCAGCCGAGCCTCTCCAGATCGGTCGGTGAAAATCTTTCCCCGCACCCGGCAACACCACATCCAGTCACACCTCTCGCCGTGGCGACGGCTCCTAGCTCACGTGCCCAGCTTCTCCACTCGACCAGCCACCATGGGCAAAATATTCGGCGAGGAATTAAGCCGCCCGGACAGGGGACCATCGCAGAGAGACAGGCCCTCCGTCATTGTGCGCCGTGAGTGGACTCACACGTGCCGTTACCTCCGCATGCGGCCCATCGTTCCGCCGTCACTGACACTGCTGAGCGGGGATGGCTGTGGTAGACAGGTACCTTTAACATATCGGTAGAGTGGGGGAGGGGTGAGCGTATCATGTAATTCACAATAAAGAGCTTAAATGGTGAGATATTAATAATGCGGGCAGTGTAGTAAGCAGAAAACTAAAGCTACTGCGTAGGATTTTGCGCGGTTGTGCTGCGTAGCAACGACGATTCGTATTTCCGGGTTGTGCCGATGTTGGTTTTATCCGGCGCCAAGTCCGACGTTTCCTGAAGAAGCTCTCAACACGCGGAGCGAAACGTCGGACATCGTGCCGAATGACACCACCACGGCACAATCCGAAGACGCTTCGGCGGGAAGAGTGGAGCGCATCTCGTCGTGCGGTGGTAGCGGAGTGTGTGTCTGTAACGAGTAGGAACACAGGTGTCGTCTCATTGATAGGATGGGTATGATTTTAAAAATATATTATGACTATAAGTACTAAATGCTGGTGTTTTGCTTCGGTAAATAATATTTGAGTTTTATAAAAAAAAAAAATGAGAGTCAAATACGTTGCGTATGTTATCTGTCTCGTAAAGTAAGTTAGCTCTTTCATAGATAAAAAAAAATTTTGCTTCTCATTTTTGCCTCGTTTTACCCCCGGGGGTTTTATTTCTTTTGCGCGTAGATTATACCATTATTTTAGACGCCTTTCCGGGTTCGCAGACGCAATGTAGAATTAATTAGGCGTTCGCTAACGAGTGCACATGGGGGGCCGAACGGTCGGGTCGTCATTGGCGCATACAGCACTATCGTGCCTTGAATGCCTGCTGGAGTCTATAATATTAGTCGATCGATTGATGAATTAATATTGACGAGTTGTGTTTTATTTACCTATTTTTGACATTTTTTTCCCGATGGTGTGTTTCAATCGAATTCGCTCGTGGGTAAGTCAAGGCGGAGGTTTATTGTTTCTTTTTAAAGATGAACTGAACTCACAGGAATAAAAACACACACTACACACAAGTCCAATCTTTATCAACCGCATTCAAATTAAAAGCCTTAACTTACAACAGAGGAGCCTTGCTCAGTATTTAAAGGGCAGCTCAAGCGAATGGCAATGGAAGGGACGGGATGCAAATGATGGTTGGGAGTGACGGTCCCATAATGCTCTGCTAGAGGTATCCTTTTATTACCTATAACCCAATGGGAATGGAACCCATTAACTCGACATTATTTATAGTTAAATGTGTGGTTATCTCGGAATGTAGCTTCCCGAGTTGCTTAAAAAAAAGAGTAAATTGTATGAAGATGTCGCAAAATATACTTTAAGTCAATTAAACATCAAATGTAAAGCATGTTACCGATATTTTAAGGTGTATGCGTAATCATTGTTATGACTTGTTAAAGCTTAGATCTAGGTTTTCAGCCTTAATTTAAATGGCTGAGTCAGAAAATAAAACTGTTTAATTTTCGCGTTCCGTCAAGGAGGGCGTGCAGCCAATCTCGTGCTAGCAATGACAGTCGCTCGCGTGGTGGATACATATTTTTTAATCGAATGCACACGAAAAATGATGGTCGGCATCGCCAGTGGCCACGATGCACAGGAATCGCGATCACGGGAAAGACCCCTGCCTGAAATTTTACCGAATTACAAAAGTTACATTTGTACAAGCCTCGTTATGGGGATCGATGTTCCAACACTGATCCGATTGGCTTAAAACACACTCGCGTGTGCACGTGATTGGCAGTTCGTTATCAAGTTTACCTTTCTGCTCTGAGAATGTGAGTGTGTGTGACAATGCGGACATTTTACAATGTCTGGTCATAGTGCCTGGGTTCCTGGCATGAAAAAAAGCCTTTTACGATTATAATTTTTGTTGTTGTTGCTACGGGCTTGGTTTTCCTACGCATCTTGTTAAGTGCCCGCTTCTCTCCCTTTCATTAGCCAGGCGAGAGGCCCTTTGAGATTCGGCGATGTCTCGTTTGTAACCTGGGGCTGACGTTCTGAGTACTTAAAAACGCGCCGCCGTGACCGCCCGCGACGCCGCGTCGCTCTGTAGGCTTACGCACACAAACAAAAAAAAGCAAAATAAAGTCGTCAAAAAAGATGTTAAGGTTCGCGTCTTCTGCGTGAATGGTCTCTGCCGACGGCTAGCGTGGAGCGGTGTGGCGGTATTGAGGGAGTGACGAATGTGACCTCGTGAAAGTGTTTATACCCGCTGTGGTGTTTTGTTTGTCGTCACGCAAGGTCGTAGGTGCATGTTGCACACATCACAATTTAAGTTATTGTGTGAATTTTAGTCAATGTTTGGTCACTCCAAGGCTGTCTGCCTGCCCTGTTAACTCTGCACACGCATACCTAACCACATACCTACCCTCTCTTGAGTTCTACCCCTGGTTAAACAAAATAAATGTAACTAACTACCTACCTACTTAAACGTATATCCACTCATCCAACTACCCCCGCACTCACATCCCTACCTACATAGTACTTACCTAACCACTTAACCATCCGCCTACCTATCCACTCACCCACATATCCACACACGTACCTTCACACTCACCTACCTATACATCTAATTACGCATCTAAACACCTACCTACCTTCCTGACCGACCAACCTACACAGTCATTCACCTACCTATCCATACACCTACTCACCTACCTACCCATCAATCCTCCGCTCCAGCTCAGTCTCCCAACCATTACAATACGGGGCTAGGGTAAGAGGTATGCAAAAACAACACCGAGGTTACGTGGTACACCATCTGAGAGATATAAACTGCCAAACAATATGTTCACTCCCCCAGGAATTCCTCCGTGCCAGGTTTTCCTTCTGCCCGACTAATCGTGGATGCTGTCACCGGTTGGGTGGGAGTGACTGCCGCAGTCGGAGTCGAGACGTCCGTATACGGGGGCAAGGGACCGGAAACCCAAAGTCACACTGAGATAAAAAAAATTGTTTAGAATTTGGTAATAAAAAAAACTATATTTCAAGAGCCACAATGCACTCTGTGGTGAATACAAGTGACGGTGGGGCGTCCTTAATAGAGAGCGTTACGAAGCAGTCCCTTGAAGAGCTGCATGCAGCGTCGGAGCTGCTGGTTGCTGACCCCCCGTATATTTGATTTATTTCTTTAAAAAAAAAGGAAAACGTTTCTATTGCGATCGTGATTTCGTATCTATTTTTTATTTCTCTTATCTGTTATTGTTTATTATTGATTTGCTTTTACTGCGACTTGTTGCGTATGTCGGAGAAGCGGTGTTGTTTTTTGTCGATGAAACCCGATTGAAGAGCTTCTTGGCTGACAGGGTAATTCAAAATAAACTAACTTACTCATGGGGATGGGAGGGACACTCCACGGGGACCTCTCCAGCGGCCTGTGAGATAAGCAAGAAGATGAAGATGTGCCGAGAGAGGATGGTGACCTGAGCAGTCTGATGATGAGAATGAAGCAGGCATATGCAGGGCATATCCTTAAGAGGGTCAGAGCTGGAGATTCGGTGAAGATGATTCTGCAAGGGGAATTTGAAGACGGGAGGAGGAAGGACATTTATTAGATGGTGAGACATTGTGAGAGACAGATGGTGGGACAGTGTGAGAGACAGTTGGACAGCCATCTCCGTGGGAAATGCCGAAGATCACAAACATTGGCAAGCATCTGCCATGGGAATCAACCCTGAGCTGTGAGGATGACACCAAATAGACATTCCATAAATACAGAAATCACAATGCTCACACAGTACGCCCCGTGTCCGCCTCGACCTCAAAGTACTTTCTTCACGTGTCATTCCAATGCTGGACGAGGGCCTCCCGAACAAACATGCAACTACGTGCCAACTTTATCCAATATTGGTCCAAAGCTGGCTGGCCCAATGTTCCATGTTTACTGGCTCTGAATGCCGTACGGGTCGCGATATACACCCGGCGCTCATCTCCCCGCATTGCCATCGCTGAGCTAGCTATTTGAATTCCACATTCCCACGGCAGGGTGCATTACATCCGCAGGAGACTCCACACAATAACTGGTGCTGCACTCATTTCACCAACCCCAGATGGATATTGGGCTGGGACGACTCCCAACCCTCCCCACCCCACGCCCCACTCCAACCGGGATTTGAACTTGCAACCTTCCAATTGCAAGTCGAGCGCTCCAACTGTTGGGCCACCCACGCTGCTACTTTGGCCAGTGTTCTGCAGTGACTCAATAACAACCTTTAGACGCAAGGTGATAAAAGTACAGGAGCAGCCCTTCTATAGCTCGCACAAAGCAATTCAACTGAACTCTCTTTTTTTTTACCAGGTAAGGCCCACTGAGCTGCACAGCTCTTTTTCACAAGCGACCTGGCATCACACATGAAAGCTCAGCGAAGTGGAAATATATGGCAGCCAAATGCTCTTACAAATATGTTTCTAAATGTGGAGGGGGGAAAAAGCCGGAGGACCCGGAGATAGAATCCACGTGACCACAGGGAGAGAGATACACAAACTCAAAATATACAGCAGGCGTCAGGGTCGGGATCGGGATCGGTGTTTTTTCTGCAATATTTTGCTGTCTTTTCTTGGATTTTCTGTTTGCACTTAGTCACAAATTCAATTTAAAGATGTTTTTTTGTTCATGTTTTTGTTTTTTGTTTGTTGCGGTTGCACCCGATTCAAGAGCCGAATGGCTCACAGGGATATACCTAATAAATGAACCTGAACTTGAACCTCCCGTAGACCAGGTGAGGTAGTTAACAGTTGTAAAGGTGCAACCCTGAATAGATTTCTCGTGCCACTGCTGGCGAGAGGGCATCTCGAGGTGAGAGCCCCTCCAAGAGGTGTGTTTGACCGACTCCTCCGCGCTTCTGCCAACAGCAATGGTGCAGTGAATCTTGGCTAGTCGCACAACAGCGGTGCAATAACATACAATAAAGTGAGATAAAGGGGGAGGGGGTGACGGAACGCCCTGCACAATTCTCTTAAGTCGCCTCTAACACCTGCGGGTTGACGTTTACAAAGACCCCACTGTCTATTATCAGATCGAGGCTCAGCGGACCGCAGCCCTGACCAAAGGTAACCGCTCAGGTGCGTTTCATGGCCCCGTAAAGTTCACGGAAGATGCAAAATCACCGTCGTAAAACGACACTCGGCATGCGTTCGCCCCGCTTCGCGTGTCCTTGACCATGCGCCCGGATGAAACATCTGCGCAAGGTTTGACACAAATCCCTCTCCCGCGTGCTATTGTCCCGTTGCTTTGCTATCTGTCACGTAGCTACTGAGTGTGCAGGCTGTGCAACTGCACCGGATGGGAGGGAGGGGAGGATTGTGAATGGAGGGAATTGAGACAAGGGGGGGGGGGGGGCTGAGTGTATCCGTTGTACCAAGGCCCTTGCCAGTGACGCTACTGCGTAGAACTCCCCAACCAGCACTATCCACGCTCAAGGCTGCCGCGCTTCCGCGATGTGGCGAGGCTGGGTACGCTCCAGGTCATCGTCTCGTCGACCTGCTCACACGCTACGAAGTGATCCTCCGCTCCTCTCACGACGCTTGCTTTGGCTTCATGGGACAAGCTCCTGCGGCTCACTCGTGTTTGCTTTCTGGCCACACATCTGAAACTATACATTCTAAATTGTACAATAACAATAATAGTAAAAAGCCCTTCATCTTGTTATTCTTAGCATTCTGTGATTTATTTAAAAAATATTTCTAGCCTCCAAGCCATGGGCAGGAGTGGGACATCTAAGTGTCAAAACAGAGCCCCTCCCCCCGTCCTACCCGCCCCTCCCCTCCCCCCTGTGCCCCCCCCCCCCCCCCGTGAGCGCCGTGAAAACCCAACCGCCGCGCTTCCCAAAACAAAGCGGACCCTGCGAGAGAGATGGCCACGGTGGCTTTGTGGCCCTCGGGGGGGGAGGAGGGGCAACGCATGCAGGACCTGAGCGAGCGTCGTCGCACTTAGCCGATGATGACAACGACGATGATGATAACGATGATGATAACGACGATGATGATGACAACGACAAGGATGATGATGACGATGATAATGACGACGACGATAATGATGACGATGATGACAACGATGATGACGATGATGATGATGACAACGATGATGATGATGATGACGATGATGATGATGACAACGACGACGATGATGATGACGGTGATGATGACGACGCACCACAGAGGCTACGCTTAAAGAAAGACGAAACGAATGTCGGACGCTGGACGGGATTGATCACGCCACGCGTCACAGACTGCGCGCTGTTTTCGCAGCCAATGTTCATGATTCGAAGTCCCCCGGATGGCGAGGGGCTTGCTCATGGCAGACGAGACGTGTGGTCAGACGGCCGTGGCCTGACCCCAGCATGTACGAAGGCTGAAGCGGAATGCAATCTGCTGCTGTCTGTCGTGAATTCTGCCCTCGATCTCACTCGCCGTGTTTTATTGAGGTATTTGGGGAGGGAAGGAGGGGGGGGCAACGACCCACTTTTGCGTACTTGAGCTCTTTTGTTCAGCCCCTTCCGACTGTTGCTGGCCAGTTTGTGGTCAAACGAAGCGTGACGTTGAACAGGGACGCTGCAGCAGGTTAAGTCGAAGATGATAATGCGGAGGAAAGCCCCCAATCGTAAACAGAGCAATAGTGAAGGCAGGAAACCTGTGAACAACACGATATTTGCTGTCCTTCCACCGCGCCTCCCGATCAGCACGGTTGGCTACGTACGGTGCGAAAGAAGTTCAACAAGCATACACACACTCAGCCTTGTTGCATTGCGTAAAAAATGAACCCCCATCAGGAGTTCTCTAAGAAATGCATTGTGGCCCTCAACACTGAGATCACAATTTTTTTTTAAAGCACAAGACAAAGATCCCCCGTATAGCCTTAACAGACTGTAGGGGCAAGTGCTGTTAGCGAGCACCTATGAAAGCCGGCACTGTGGCACACGAGGGGGTGGGTGGCCAGCACCACGCCCGACCGCCTTTGTCTCCCCAGTGGCGACGTTTTTACACATCGCACCAAGTACTCATTTGAGGCTGAGCCGACCTAGGGGAGGCCCGGGACCGGTTACAGATAATCATCACCGGTGTTGGCCGTGAGCGGGAATCGAGCTCGGGTCGCCAGGTTCGTAGCGCTAACCGCTGCACCACCGCTCCCCGCAAACACTCTCACACACAAACAAGTGCCGTCACCACCCCCATCGTCCCCTCCTCCACTCCACTCCTCCGCACCCGTCGCGATCATGCACGGGTGAGAGGGGGCGGGACTCCGGCGGTAACCGAAGCCCAAATCGTCGAGCGTCGCCGGTTTTCACGCTCGCGTCTGAAGTTTTGAAAAACAGATTTTTTGTTTTAAATAAATAAATCGTGGCTCGGGCCACGCCCGGTGCGCGAGGTGGTGGGAGCTGAGAGGCTAAACAATATATATACAAACTAAAATGTACACAAATCATTTATTTGGTGGGCGGACGGCGGTAGGTGAACCAGGTGAACCGAGAATGTTTTTCAGGAGGGTTCCATCAATTGGAATGTTTGGGCAATTACATTTTAAAGAACGCGTTTGTCTTCTTACAAGCGACAAGGATTTAGACTCCTTCCTATAGCTATAGCAACATTCAGATTTGATGGAGTCATAAAATGACATGTTGTGTGTGCTGGTGCTAGATAGAATATGAATCTTTAGGCTGGAGGGATCCGTTGAGCTATTAAGCCGACTTTCACCCATGTCAAGTAGGGGCGGGTTATTCTTCACGACAATATTATTAATTAGATACATTATTACATAGCAGGATGCTTCGGGAGGCCTTCATCCAGCAGTGGATTGACCAAGGCTGATGGTGATGAGAACAACTTTCAAGTTCATGACCTACAAGCGCTTAACAATCCAGATACAATCGAATTACTGTAAAAACACAGCAACTGAAGAGATTAAAATTAGATAAATAAACCAGGGTGTTACCAACCGGGGATCCCGAGTTCAATTCCCAAGCACGGCTAGCATCAGCACCAGTCCTGGGTCTATCTCCCCCAAATTACTTTCACCAACTCACACTGACCAGCGTGGTGAAGTATGACTTTTTTTTTTATAAAACCAACCCTCATGTATGACATGGCGTGTGGAGCTTTTTCATCCAGCAGTGTATTGACAAATGCCTCTTTAAATCGACGTACGGTGCGCAAGAAGTTCAACGTGTTACATACGCACAACAAAGAATGGGGGCGATGTGCGGAGAGAGCTGAGGCTTGGGAGACGGCCACGCCTCGCCCACCTCCCCAGCCCCGTAGCCCCTGGCTAGGAGCCAGCCTTGTGGCCGGGCCTGACCGTGCGTGTTTGAGCTTCACTCTCAAAGCGGCCGTTTGAGACTTTAATGTGGGGAGGGAGGGAGAGGGCGAGCAACGCTGCGTCCCGTACCCCACACACCATGAGCGTGAGGAAGCGCGTGCATTCATCATCGGCGAGCTTAAGACATTTTGTATTTTATAAATTGCGTTGACAAAACCCTGACCGAATTCAGAGGTAGGCTGGTCAACTTTGGGTTTTTTTTAATCTTTATAATTGCACACCGATTTTCAAAGCCATATCGTAATGTTTGGGAGGGGGAGGGGGGAACAATTGGTGCAATTTTTGAATCGGTAATCGGTGATGCGGTAAACATGAATTTACCAGTCGGCAGACGAGCGCTAACATAAGTAGAGTCGGCAAGACAATTTATGGGAATTATTTGAAGCTCACAACGTACGCATCTGATGTTATCCACGCCGGCAACTGGCGAAGTACCTCACCCAGCTGCAGCAACTTCGTTTGATTTTAAGGTTAAAAACAAGCTGAGAAATATAAAATCGTTTACAAGCAGAGCTCCGTTTTGTATCTCTACGTGTGAATAAAAACCTGTTTAATCCAAAGAGTTATTGACTTTTTTTCCAGACCAATATTACATCCAGCAGAATTTGTTTCAGCAAGCAAGCTTCGGATTGGCTTTGACCGTCTGGTTCTACGATGCTGGCTGACCAGATGTTATTGGCAAGAGCACTCTTTGTCTACACGACGGGGCCCCCATGTGCAAGTCCCATTTAAGACTGCAAGTGGACAGCAAGGAAGCAGCAGCAGCAGTGCACGGGGGCGGGGGGGCAGATGAGCTGGGAATTTTGACTCGTGCCACATTTCACACGCGGATCATTGCTCACGCGTGGTGAATCTCACCCGTGGTGGTGTGAATCTCACGCGTGGTGAATCTCACCCGTGGTGGTGTGAATCTCACCCGTGGTGGTGTGAATCTCACGCGTGGTGGTGTGAATCTCACCCGTGGTGAATCTCACCCGTGGTGGTGTGAATCTCACCCGTGGTGAATCTCACCCGTGGTGGTGTGAATCTCACCCGTGGTGGTGTGAATCTCACCCGTGGTGAATCTCACCCGTGGTGGTGTGAATCTCACCCGTGGTGAATCTCACCCGTGGTGGTGTGAATCTCACCCGTGGTGGTGTGAATCTCACCCGTGGTGAATCTCACCCGTGGTGGTGTGAATCTCACCCGTGGTGGTGTGAATCTCACCCGTGGTGGTGTGAATCTCACCCGTGGTGAATCTCACCCGTGGTGGTGTGAATCTCACACGTGGTGAATCTCACCCGTGGTGGTGTGAATCTCACCCGTGGTGGTGTGAATCTCACCCGTGGTGAATCTCACCCGTGGTGGTGTGAATCTCACCCGTGGTGGTGTGAATCTCACCCGTGGTGGTGTGAATCTCACCCGTGGTGGTGTGAATCTCACCCGTGGTGGTGTGAATCTCACCCGTGGTGGTGTGAATCTCACCCGTGGTGAATCTCACCCGTGGTGGTGTGAATCTCACCCGTGGTGAATCTCACCCGTGGTGGTGTGAATCTCACCCGTGGTGGTGTGAATCTCACCCGTGGTGAATCTCACCCGTGGTGGTGTGAATCTCACCCGTGGTGGTGTGAATCTCACCCGTGGTGGTGTGAATCTCACCCGTGGTGAATCTCACCCGTGGTGGTGTGAATCTCACGCGTGGTGAATCTCACCCGTGGTGGTGTGAATCTCACCCGTGGTGGTGTGAATCTCACCCGTGGTGAATCTCACCCGTGGTGGTGTGAATCTCACCCGTGGTGGTGTGAATCTCACCCGTGGTGGTGTGAATCTCACCCGTGGTGGTGTGAATCTCACCCGTGGTGGTGTGAATCTCACCCGTGGTGGTGTGAATCTCACCCGTGGTGGTGTGAATCTCACCCGTGGTGGTGTGAATCTCACCCGTGGTGGTGTGAATCTCACCCGTGGTGGTGTGAATCTCACCCGTGGTGGTGTGAATCTCACCCGTGGTGGTGTGAATCTCACCCGTGGTGGTGTGAATCTCACCCGTGGTGAATCTCACCCGTGGTGGTGTGAATCTCACCCGTGGTGGTGTGAATCTCACGCGTGGTGAATCTCACACGCAGCCTCGCCCATCGTCGTCACCCACCGCAAACCAACGTAGGAGAGGCATGTCACGGCAACTTTTTGCCAGTTTCAAATTATAACAAATAATAAGGGGGTTTAGCCTTTATGCCAATGCAACAGATTTTACCCGTTCTGCCAATGCAACAGGTGTTAAGATCTTGATTTGAAGCTTTCGTGACTGCAGGAATCCCTACTCTTTGGTTATTTCAGTAAAGTCACGTAGGTAGAAAAAACAATAAATCACGGCGTTTCGATCGCAACAACATCTGAAGACGGTCGCTTGTTGTTGCGATCGAAACGTCGTGATCTATTATTTTTTATACCTACGTGACTTTACCGAAAAAACCAAAGAGTATCCGTGTTAAGATGTTCAAACACCAAATAGAGACCTTATGCTAGGAATCAAGTCTGCATTAACCGCAATTACGCGTGGTGAACATGCAAACAAACGTGCTCTGATAATATATGGATTGTCTTTGAAACTGATTGGTCTACATCGGAGTTAGCCTTCGTTAGGGCCTCGTCTCACCAGCGTCAGACCAGAGAACGTCGAAAGGCGAACAGCACAAAGGCAATGCACTATCAGAGCATTCGGACCTCGGGGTGAGCAGCTATGCAGTATCAAGAGATAGCTTTTTTTTCCCAGTTGGAGTCATGTCCACTTGCAAATGTAGTCAGTTATGCACTCGACTGTACAGCACCGGCGTAGTTTATTGATGCAGTATTTGCCGATGACACGTCACTGACGTTTCGTATCCTCGGAAGTTTTTTTTTGCCAGGCGCGCGTATACTTTGAAAAGCCCCTTCGTCATTGACTGCACTGAAATCACAGACCGACGAAAACATCCGGGGTTTTAGCAGTGCATCTAGACCCGTGAGCAGAGCGTGCATTCAAATCACGACAGAACAGAGACCGACTTGCAGAGGTGGGACAAAGTCATTGTTATGCAAGTCCAAGTCGAGTCGCAAGTCATCAAATTCATGACTCGAGTCTGACTCGAGTCCAAGTCACATGACTCGAGTCCACATCTCATAGGTGGGACAAAGTCATTGTTATGCAAGTCCAAGTCGAGTCGCAAGTCATCAAATTCATGACTCGAGTCTGACTCGAGTCCAAGTCACATGACTCGAGTCCACACCTCTGCCGACTTGCATCCCAAGATACTCCACGACAGATACCCAATACACGTGGCAGCGATGGGCCAACGCGGGCATGGAGTTTGAACCGCTGTGCCACCAACTTTTTCCCAGCATTCCATGTTGACTGGGTTATGCAAACATGTGTGACTGTATACACAAAGCTGCAGTCACACCACCTGACGAGGCAAAAGAATGTGAAGGTACTCGAAACCACTCTTTGGGGAAGTTTAAACACACACACATTTGGTGTTCACTTGAAATATACATCCCGAGATGGAACACCTGCCGTAAACGGTATCTTCTATCACGGGAATTGCCACACGATTGATGTTCACTCGCCAAAACACTTTGGGTGGAAAGGGGGAGGGAATACTGGGCTCAACAAGCAAACTTTGCAAAAGACAAGCTTGGTTCAAGTCCCAGAAGATCGTGAAGACTGAGACTGACACAGGTCAATCGCCATGGGAAGCACGTCGGTATATTGTGACCAACAGCAAGTGAGAGACATAATTGACCTTATCATAACAATGCAGTGAGGGGATATGCGAGCCCACAGCTCGGATAATACAAGTCAGCACCTCTGAAAGTCAAAATACAAATGTGTCTTGGTAATAAAGATTTTTGTTTTGGGCGAGATCGCGGAAATGCAAATGTGTCGTTCACCCATCACCACCCGACGCAGCCAAACAATAAGGGTTGTCACGTGAATAAAACGTGACAATTACTCACTACTTCGGCAGACCAGTGTGTTGGAGCGTAAACCCACAACATTTACAATTTGAGTACGACGTTTCGCTGGTGATTGCGACCAGCTTCATCAGGCGATTTGCCATATCAATAATATTGCTCGCGAAAGCCTATACGTGTTATATTGGGAAATATGTCTGCTGCCCCAGACAGTGCATATATATTATTACAAGACAAAGAACCCCCGTATAGCCTCATCATACTGTTGGGGCAAGTGCTATTAGCTAGTAGCATTTATGAAGCCCAGCACGGCACACGAGGTTGCTAAGACCACGCCTGGCCGCCTTGGTTTCCCAAGTGGCAATGATATTACACACCGCACCAGGTACTCATTTGAGGCCGAGTCGACCTAGGGGAGGCCCAGGACCGGTCCAAATAATAGTCACTGGTGTTGGTGGCCGTGAGCGGAAATCGATCTCGGCTCGCTGGGTCGGTAGCACAGCGCGCTAATCGCGCCACCACCGCTCCCCCACACACACCAATATTATTATTACGCGGCACATTAAACTCACAACAATCCTTGTCTGCCCACATTGCCCACAGGAGCGGCCCTTATGCAGGAGAGAGGAAGAATGTGCGGAGGGGTGACCGGCTGCTGGGCCGTGTGGGTGTCACCGAGCGAACTCCACCACTTCGTACATCAAAGCTGCGCCGTTCCGCACATTACCAGCAGCCCACATATATATATAAACCTCATCCTCCCACCAACACCACCAACACCACTAGCAGAAGATAATGGTGTTGCATTACTCACGCACGCGGTGGTTACTCATGCATAACAAGACCCACCGGTTTGTCCACTTCGCTCGCTTCCCTCCCCCCGCAATTTGTATTTTGTCAACGCAGCAGCAGCGGCAGCAGATGATTTTCTGCCCGGCTCACGAAAAAAAACAGGTCTGCTATAAATACTCGGGTATTGTAAATCGTGTAACGAACAACCCGGCTTGGAAGGTGGCCCGTGGGATGGAAATGATCATTGGATCCATTCTGTGTGGAGTTGTTTTGAAGCGCCAACCGTCTCGTATGCGCAGCGGGGGGTTCTTTCCGCGTGAAGCCAACCATTGCTGGAATTCACATCGCGTTCCAATGTCACAAAACCCTCGTAAAAAAAATTCTCGAGACTCGGGGCATGCAACTGAACTCTGCAAAGTGCTGCCCCCCCCTCCCTAAGGCCCACCGTGTGTGCCAGAGAGCGGCCCATCTCGTAAGACCTTCCCCGGCCTTCTTCCCCAGGGAGAAAACGGGCTAATGTTGACAGTGTGAGGTGACAACAATCTTAAACAATCTCCGCTTTTCTCTCAGATGTCTATTTGCTTCATTGCTACACTTTACTTAGTTTATTTGTTTTGCTTTTGTTATTTCAATGCCCCGGGGTCACTCTTGTAAATGACAATATTGCGGTTTCTTGACCTGGTTTAAACAAATAAACTTGAACTTGGCTTTGACGCCAATCTTTTTTGTCCGGTCTCACGTGATGCGTGCACGTGGCTAGTTTGAGATCTGCATTGTCGAGAGAGGCGACGTGTGGGCATCATCGTCGTCGTGCACCATACACGTGTAGTGGGCACACGTACGGCCATTTGTCAATCCACTGCTGAATATCGACCCACCAAAGACAAAGATCCCCCGTGTAGCCTCAACAGACTGTTGGGGCAAGTGCCGTGAGTGAGCAGCACCTATGAAATCCGGCACGGCACACGAGTGGTAGGGTGGCCAGCACCACGCCAGACCGCCTTTGTCTCCCCAGTGGCGATGTTTACACACCGCACCAGGTACTCATTTGAGGCTGAGCCGACCTACCGAGCGCCTGCACACGCACGCGAGCTGATGTCATCGCAACCACCTCCACGACAGACGTGCTCAGCTCACGAGGCGTCGCGAACAAAAAAAATAGCTGAACTCAGATTGTAAATGTTGTGGATTTACTCTCCCACACACCATTACGTTGCACTAGTAACGAATTGGCACGTTCTCTTTACGTGACAAACCTTACGAGTTGGCTGTGTCGGGTGGTGGCGGGTTTAACGACACATTTATATTTACGCGATCTAACCTAAAAAAACCTCTATATTATGGATGGTATTGGTCGCGAACGCCTTACGATGTCTGAAGACTGACGAAAGGGAACAGAAAAAGATTTGATGCGTCAGGTCTGTCGGCCAGACGCAGGAGCGACGTCGGGAAATGTAACCCCATGATGTCGTGGCGGCCTCTCTCACTTTCATCTGCAATGGGGTTTAGTAATTAAACAGTCGTTCCAATATTCTTGTTTTTTTTCGGTAAAGTCACGTAGAAGGGAAATAATAACATAATAAAAATAAAACAATATAATTCTCACGACGTTTCGATTGCAACACAAGCAATCATCATCAGGTGTGAAAACCACAGCAATCGAAACGTCGTAACAATTGTATTGTTTTATTTTTATTATTTTATTATTTCCCTTCTACGTGACTTTACCGAAAGAACCAAGAATATGAATCCCTGCAGTCACGAAAGCTTTAATTCGAAGTCGTTCCAATTTTAAGAGCTTTTTCGTGTTGTTTGAGAAAACAAGTGACATCACATATCTATGGGAAATTGTTTTTGTCCGCCAGAAAAATAAGAATAGTCCGTTACCCTTGCTGGCAAATAAAGCAGGCGGCGTTGAGATGCTCAAGCACCAAGCAGATAGCTTCTTGTTGCAAGGCATCACATCTGCATTCACCACACATACTTGTGGCAACACACACACGTATTTTTCCCCCCCCCCCATTAAGTGACATCACGTCTGTTGCTTTGTCTAAACGCGACGGGGTTATAAGAGTGGAGGGGAGGCAGGGGGGGGGGAATCGGGGGAACCGCGCCCCAAGCTACTGCCCCAAGAGGCCGCGAATCAGACACTGCTCGGTCCAACTCCACATCGTGTCGTTGCTGGTGTCCTGATTTCTTCCCCACTCGTGTTTGTTATCCCGTCGCGCCACGGGACGCGAAGACCTCCGCTTTTAGAAATCTTCCTGCAGCAGTGCAGAATGAGGACGTGTGTGTGTTCACACTGCAGGGAGAATCCGGTGAGCTACGAAGCTTTTCCCCCCACAGATGTCACGCACAACCCTTTGTGTGAGAGCAGCCATTCTCAGTTGTCACGTTAAGATGTCGCTTGTTCATGTTTTTGTTGGTTGCGGTTGCACCCGATTCAAGAGCCGCATCGCTCACAGGGCTAGACCTGAAACATGAAACTGAACTGAACTTAGGCCGCTCGGCCTTCCGCGGCGGACCGAACCCAAAGATCACCGTGGACCCGGGGTTGGCCGGGCGGGGGCGGCCCTCCCCCGCCCCCTCCCACTGAGGGGGTAGAGAGGACCGGGGGTGACGGTTGACGGCTGCCTGCTGCCGCACGACCGCTGGGAGAGGGGAGGGCGGGAGGTTGGGGTGGCCGGGGCTGGATCGGCCACTGAACGGCACGGAGGAGAGAGTTCGTCTGTCCGAGGTCGCGGCCAGCGAGGTTGCTTCCTTTCTTCGTAATTCAGCAAACACGGTGGCACACACGGGCACAATGTACCGTGTTGGAGAATGGTCCACTGAAGCGGATTTCACGGAGCTACCTCTGTGGGGCACGGCCAGGTGGCTCAGCTGCAGAGTGAGCAGGTCGAATCGGAAGTGTGCGAGTTCGCATCCTGGCTGGGGGTTGACTCAGCCCATCGTCCCTCCGGGGTGGATAAAATCGAGTACCACCGTGTGGGGACGTCAACAGTGGACTCGCCCCTGCCGGAGGAACGTTGTTGCGATCACCACTGGCTATAGAGTACGAGCAGGGTATCAGCGCCATCTCACATCCCTTCCAAGTGACATGTGGCCTGCGGAGTGGGGGGGGTAGGCACCTTCAGCATCCCTTCCTGCTGGAGAGAGAAACTAAAGTAAAACATGTTTTTTATGTTACCAGGCAGGGCCCGCTGAGCGAGATAGCGACCTGGCCACAAATGATAGCTCAGCGAAGTGGCTCATCACCATGTACAAATGTATCTCAGCGAAATTCCTGGAGAAAAATCCACGCGACCACGGGGAGAACACGCAAACTCCAAATATACAACAGGTGTCAGGGTTTGAATCGAACCTACGACCTCCGGCATACCAGGCGAGGCAGTTAAGATCACATGTCCACTGGACATGTGTCCACTGGACATGTGATGGATTGAATCATCACACGTTCAGTTCACTTGTTTTTTTGTTGACTAAATATTAATATATTTTAACATCCAATTGTCACATCATTACCAGCACACGTGGAAAGGGCGCTCATGGGCTGTGCGGCGACCCTGGCATCCCCAGCGGTGGGAGTTTAAACTTTTAAGGCCGAGAAGTTGGAACCGACGATTCGGGACATTCCGGCCCTATCGTACGTGCGGTAGCAAACAACTCAAACGATGACAAGCCACAATCGTGATGACGAGATCACTTAGATTCGGTTGAGAACCCCGCTACGCAGACAATCGCGGACACGTTTGCAATGTGCAGCTGACACGCGAACTCGAGCACAATTAAATGACACTCTAAGAGAATACGGCAATGCCTTGCTTCGTATTCAAAAAACCCGCGACATGTCACTCCCACGTGCCAAATTCTCAGCCCCTTGGATCATGCGAGGGCTCGCGCCGGCTTCCAAATATATCACGGTCTCCTAGTGAACCCGAAAGACACGGAGCTGGGGCTGCAGCCAGAACACTATGGAGCGAAGCAAACATCGCAGCAGCAGCAGCAGCAAAGCAAGCACATGCATGTCTGTATGTGTGTTGAACTTCTTTCGCACTGTACGTGGCCAACCGTGCTATTCGGAGGTGCGGGGTAAGGACAACGAACTAAACACCGAGAAAGCAATCTTGATTTGAAGCTTTCGTGACTGCAGGAATCCATACTCTTCTGTTCTTTCGGTAAAGTCACGTAGGTAGAAAAATAATAGATCACGACGTTTCGATCGCAACACAAGCAATCGTCATCAGGTGGGACAACCACAGCAGTAAAACTGCTGAAGTAGGCAAAAAAGCCGTTTAAAATAAATACGTTTTCAAAAGCGACTGAATCAGTCGCCAAAGACCGCATTTAAAAAAAAACATCACCCTACATTTGGTTCTGCATTTAATTTGGATGAATTCCAGGTTTAGAGAATTGGAATATCGGTCTGACCGTTATGCGACGAACACGATTCTCCCAAAGTGCTGCCTTCTGTCGTGTAGACTCGAGGTTACGAGAGGGGATCTCAGAGGTAGCGCTCTGGTATCCACTTCCACGGGTTGCTCTCTAACACGAAGAGTTGCAAATGTTCCAAATTGATTGTTCATCTCATGGACACAACTACTGAAGAATACTCGAGATAATGAGTTGCATCGCCCTGCTCGATACGGTACTTGGTCTCGTGACATGATGCCGAAAGCACAATTGGGATGAATCTGGGAGAGAAAAAAAAAGACTTTAAAAACGCAACTAACATCAGAATCTCCCCACATTGCTGGGCTACAGAATGGCTCTTGACCGCCTGCGATGGCATCTGGAGACCACGGCACAAATACCCAGCGCGTGGTTATGATCACAGTGTCAAGATACCCGATGGCCTTCAGCGGCCAGCTGTGAATTCATTTCCCCGAGGAACGCACGAGCCCGTGTTGATTAATTCTCCAACACCGAGACCCAAGCTCCAGTGGTTTGGACGTGAATGCTGGACACTGGGCTGTGCACTCATGACGAATCATCGACGGCCGTGCTTGCCAGCGTCTCAGTTGCGATGCCATCACTTGGCATAGCCGAGACCGTGATATATATATACCATTGCCTCGAGCGAAGGGCTGCCAAGTGCTTGCCAACAATGTTCATCAAATTGCAACGTTCCTAGGAGTCTAATTCGTATTGGAGTATGCACGACGGTCGTGAACACGCTGAGGTTGAGGAGCTCAAGCGCTGAGCTGCACGCACGCCAGCACACTGGCAGTGCCACTGGCAGTGGAGTCCACAGGAATCGCGCCGTCAAGAGCAAAGCTGAGGGAGGATTACGCACGTCGACTACCGAGCTCTCCGGCGCGTTTTCACGTTTGGCGCACACGTTGTTCGGCACTGTGTCCGACGTTCCACTCCTTAAGTCTCTGTGAAGAAGCTGCCAGCACGTAGAGCCGAACGTCGGACATCGGTGTGGGACAGCACGCGGTACGCAAATCGCGGAAACCCGACGCAGTCGTAAACACACGCTCGGTAGGATGCTGCACCTCTTGTCAGATTTCATTTCCAACCCGCAGATTTATGATAACGAAACGACTTAAAAAGCTGCCGACTGACCACAAACTCATCCCCAGGTAGCCGTCACTCTTCATCGCTGCTTTACAATGGCCCATGAACTCGCCCGACTGAGCAGACAATGCAAATAAAACGGAAAAGATAACATACGCAGTAAAGCCCTCCCCCGCCGCCGCACCCCACCCACCATCAGCATACCGAGAGGGCCTTACCACTCTCATTACCCAGGTAATGAATGGCTTCGTAAAGTATGGGCCAGCCTGAAAGTGCAATATGTACTTGAAATAGCAGATGGTTCCCCACCACGTGTGCTGCAAGCGCTGGACGTAAACATTTGTTTTCAGAAGCAGAATCTTTATTTAGGCCGGAGGAGGAATCTGATGAGCTATGAAGCTCTTTTTAACAAATGTCCAACTCAGGGGCACGGGGTCAGCGGGTTGCATCAAATGGTCACCTTCAACTGTCGCCTTCTCCTCGCCGAATAATCTCACAGCAAAAGGCTGCGCAATGCGAGCAGTCGCCTAGAGAAATGTGACCATTACCCCCCACCCCCCAGCGATCCCATCGTCTGTCATCCCTCGAAAACTAAACGATGTGTATGTTACCATGGGTAAGGCCCACTGAGCTATACAACTTTTTCAGAAGCGATCTGGCCGCAAATGATAGCCGAATTAAGTGGCTCGATCGTGTGGAAATGTATCGCAGCCAAATACTCTAAACGCGCGACATCGATTCTCAATGTGAAGAGAGAAACCCGGATGACCCGGAGAAAAATCCACGAGACCACGGGGAGAGAGAGAGAGAGGCGCGAACCCAAAATATACAGCAGCAGGCGTCAGGGTCGGGATCGAACCCACAACTTCCTGTACACCTGGCGAGGTAGTTAACATCTCGCCACCCTGGCGAGGTGCAACCATCGACAAATACACCACTGTCCACATTTAAAAGCATTGACGTGGAGGCGCTTTGGCAAGCGACACTGAGCATCGGCTCGACTCTTCTGCTCTCTCTGTCTGAGGCGAAGATGGCGGTGTACAGAACGAGAAAAAAGATGCTGGAGGGTGACACTGACGGCTGCTCTGTGCTGCTTCCAGTGTTCAGAGGCCTGCTTAAGGCGCGGCTCCGGCTGGAGCACGCATACCACACACATGTCGGTGATGTTCACGTCTTCTTCGAACGCTAGGGAGCCGGAAAAGCCCCTCTCTGCACCAGCGTGCACGGCACCCTCGTGGTGTTCACCTTCTGAAGCGCTCGCTCGTCACCGTGGTGTGCGCGGTGACACCACAACCACAACCACGTGACTTTTCTTTTGTATTGTGCGCGGTGCTTTTAGCGCCAAAGCGCGTCGATCTGTAGCGTTTATTTTCATTTGTTTGCTGGTGACGTCGTGTATTTCATATTAAAATCGCCGCCAGTGCTTTTGCTGCTGGCGGCAATAAAAGTTGTTTAAGAGTCTCTCTGATGCGATGGTCAGTCGCCGCTTTGCGGACGCCGTCCAAGGACGCGCGCGGTGGCAATCGCCGCTCTCAGCTGCAGCTTCGATGAAGGCACGCGGGCACGGGGGGAAGCGTTGCTCGCTTGGCCCCTTGCCGTCTTCCGTGCGGCTGCTGATGTCGTGCAGAGCAACAGCGACAACTTCACGTCCAGGAGGTCGAGCCGGCAGCTCGGCGGTGTCAGGAGTAAGCGTGCGGAGTGGATCGCTGCGATGACTCCTTCGTGTTTGGGGGAGGAAAGCGCTGCTCGAGCGTTACAGGTGGAGCAAGTCTTTGACTCGCGTCACTGCTGGCGGAACGATCTCCGATGGAGTGAGCTGAACGAAACATAGTTTCTGAACTGAAACCCAAAAAACGTGTACACAGTCGAGGAGAACGTGAATACACGTCATCTTTGTTCCATAACCCAAGACTCTGTGTGGCCGGTTTCTAACATTTGGGGACAGAGCCGTCCCTGGGGTACGCGAATCGGGGCGATCGCCCCGGGCCCCGCGCTTTTGGGCGGAGTAGGGGGGGTCCCTGAGCTTGGAGGTCACGGAGCCTCACGCCGATGATGTCTTATCGGCGAAAGTATCCCCCCCCCACTCACTCCCTGAAAATGAGTGAAGAACATTGATTGACTCGAGGTGCATGGAAGGAGGGGGGAGGGAAGAGGGGGGGGGTCGACTGACGGGAGGCCGATCCCGCACACAGCAACTCGCACTGAGAGGCTTGCGGCGTCCGAGAGGCTTGTGGCAATTGTTTTCTTGCTGTGGTTGTCCCACCTGATGAAGGACGCTTGTGTTGCGCCCGAAACGTCGTGATTTCATTTATTGTATACCTACGTGACTCTACCGAAAGAACCAACGAGTATGCGTCCGAGAGGCTTGCGGCGAGTGTGAACTCCCACTGCCCTCCTCCTCCTGCTGCTGCTACTGCTGCCGCAGGGCGCCTCACGACGTGAGCACGTGTCTCAACAACTCCCTTTGCCCAGCGCAGCAGGGAGCGGCTCTGGCGATGAGCCCAAGCGGCGGTGTGAACGCGTGGGGGGGGGGCGGAGAGAGACGTGTGGGGGGGGGGGGGTGCACGTGGGGTTGGTTGGAAGGTGACGGCGGCAGGACGAGGAGAGGGGCACGCGGTGAGGTCATCCGGGGTGGTCGTTGTGGAGGTGCGGATGGAGTCGGGGCTCGATGATTAACGGCGCAGGGCCTCTAAGGCAGGGGGAACTCTCGCCGTCAAGACATCGTCAGCGTGAGGGTGCCGCCACGTGTTTTGCGTTGGGTTTGACAGCAGCACGACGACGACGACGATGATGGGGGGGGGGGTTCTACAATTTCGATATCGTAGTCGGTGCGCACGCCAGTGGCCCGCGGACCTTGCAATGACGAACACCGCTCGAAGAGCTGCTGCTGCGGCTGTGATGGAACGTCGAGCACGCTGGTCGACGGTTCGATCTGCAGGCGCGGCAGTTGAAACAATGAGGGCACGTTTCTGAATAACCCCCCCTCCCACTCCACCACTCGCTTGGCCACTGGGTGACGCCAGCTCGTCGATGTGGCAGGCCGCGCGTGGTGGGGTAAAGCGTGGGTATCCACCCAACTCTTCCAAGACTTACTGGCCAGCGTGGAAGAGTAGGCCAAATACCCTGCACTAGAGGGGCTCCTCGCGAGCTCATTCCGCTAGCAGTGGGCATGGATGGGCGGTGGTGGTAAAACAGCAAAGGGAACTGAATACACACAGAGGGACTGCCCCCAAAACGCATAACAACAGCCCTGGGCTCCCGTCGAACTTGAACCGTCCCTCGCTGCCGATTAGTTAGTCGGGGTGGAAGAGAAGAGGTATGAGGAAGTGGACTCTCCCGAGACATTGAACGCATGGGACGAGTTGACCGTGAGCCAAGATCGATCTCATTGCTCTTTACTCTCCTAGACGAAAGCCCTCGATTCCTGATCAAACTTGGGGCGCCACGGTGGCTAGGAGATGTTAACTACCTCGCCCGGTATGCAGGAGCTCGTGGGTTCGATTCCGACCCTGCCGCCTGTATATTTGGAATTTGCGTGTCTCTCTCTCTCCCGATGGTTGCGTGGATTTTTTTCTCCGGGTTCTCCGGGTTTTCTCTCCACACGTAGAATCAACATCGCACGTTTGGAGAATTTGGCTGCTATAAATTTCCACGTGACAATGAGCCACTTGATCGAGCTATCATTTGTGATAGCCAGATCGCGTCTGAAACAGAGTAACATAAATCAGTGGGCCTTATCTTTTAAAAATAACAAGATATTTTTTTTTAATATTTTCTTTTGGGTTTTAATTTCGAAATCTCCTGGGTGGTCCGAGCCGTTTCGCAAAGAGTGGTCCGTGTCGATGCTGAATCCGGCACGGCCGGGAGATGAAGGGACAGGGGCGCTGAGGCTGTGAAACACCCAACCGCCCCCCCCCCCCTTCATCGGACACTCGTCCCTACCCCGAGATGTCAATGGAGGAGCGCGAAGCTCTCCGGCGAGACGTCACGACGTCTGAACAACCGATGATTTTGGATTTGTGTTATCGTTGCGACGATTCAAACGCAGCCGCACGCGTGGAGGCAGCAGAGGCGGGCGGCATTGGGTGAAAAAACAAAAAACAATGAGTTCAACACGTGGTCACTGCAGACAGACACAACTCCACG
This sequence comes from Lampetra fluviatilis, assembly GCF_964198595.1. Classification (NCBI taxonomy): domain Eukaryota; kingdom Metazoa; phylum Chordata; class Hyperoartia; order Petromyzontiformes; family Petromyzontidae; genus Lampetra; species Lampetra fluviatilis. The sequence continues at coordinate 13,070,213 of NC_136290.1, forward strand.
GTTGTAACATCACCTGCAAGCAGTCTGACTAAAGGGTGCGATTACTCACGGCTTAGTCTACAGACTCGAGGTAAAGGCGGTGCCTCTTGCAAGCCGCCTGGTGCTGGAGCTGGGCCACGGTTAAATGGGTGGGGCGGAGGACAATTAACCCGACAGTCGGACGAGCAGACAGACAGACAGAATCGCAATAGGCGGCCGTGCCTTTTACAACGAACTGCTGCGCCCTTGCTCAAGTCGTCACGGTGCGCCCACGAACTCGGAACGGACGGCACCTCGTGCCCCAACTAACGACTCGTTACGACTGTGGGACCAACACCCCCCCAGTGGCTGATCCCTCCTGAAAGAAAAAATCATTTAAGTCTGTTCAGGCGTTTCTGGTTTATTAAGCCACCATCATCTTCTTGGTTCTTTCGGTAAAGTCACCTGAAGACGGCTGCTTGCGTTGTCGCCGAAACGTCGTGAGAATTATTTTATTTTATTATGTTTTATTTTTATTATTTTATTACTTCCCTTCTACGTGACTTTACCGAAAGAACCAAGAAGATGAATCCCTGCAGTCACGAAGCTTTAAATCGAAAATTAAGCCACCATCATTAACTCTATATGTATAATAAACGATACATGTACAGCTCAATGTCAACCCACTTCTGCATGAAGGCCACCCAGATTAACACGGTTGGCTACGTACGGTGCGAAAGAAGTTCAACCCACATAACTACATAATTCATCACACTGGTCAGTCATTGGCGAAGATGTGAGCCGTAGACCGAGAGTTGTACGAGACCCAGGTGCAGGTCCTCTGGTGGCAGAGGGAGGGGAGGCAGTCGAGCGGTTGTGTGTGGGGGGGGGGGCACCGTCCCATTGATACGTCGCTGGGTGAACTTGGATGAGGGGGGGGGGGCATGGGGGGGCATTTGGGGGTCCAGGTTCATAGCGCAGCACGCCAACCACTGCGCCACGTCTGTCAACCATCGCTCAGTTATTACAATGTTGAAGCATGGATAAGTTTCCTTTGCGCATGCTTTAGATATGAATGTCAGTGGTGCATACATAGACCATGACATGAGGATGGTGATGTGTTAATGTAATAACTGGCTGTGCACACGTGCTAATGCACGCAAGACAGAAGACAAGTTGGTCACAGCCCGTCACACAATCATTTAATGAAACGAGATTGCACGAGTGGGGCCGAGCCCTTTGTGACGGTGGCGCCCCGCTTGTGTGACACTCGTCATCAGTGAACAAACACATTCCTGCGGAGGGAGCTGGTAGGAACGTTGGGTTGCTCGGTAAATGGCCAGGGTCAACGGCGGCGTGGTGTATTCCGCAAATATGCCCGACTGTGAGGGCGGGCACAAGCCGGCGTGAGTAGGTTAAACGTTGAGTTTTATAAGGGCACCACGGGGTGACCAGACCCTCCCCACCCAGCCCCACCCCTCCCACCCTCCACCCAGCCCCTCCCCACCCTCCTCACCCAGCCCCTCCACACCATCCCCACTCAGCCTCTCCCCACCCTCCCCTCCCCACCCAGCCCCACCCTCCCCACCCAGGCCTTCCCCACCCCACCCAGCCTTTCCCTGCACGACGGACACAATAATCCCCTGTGGGCTGGTGTGACCAGGAGGTTCCTCCCAGTAACCCCCCCCCCCCCCACCTTATGCTGCCCTCCAGTTGCGGTGTAACAGCATCACCTGTTTTCATCCGCTCGGTTTATTTTTGAACCTCGCTCAAACGGACAATCGCGCACCGTCAGTCACCTGGCTCGCCAAAGAGGCCACATGGCATCGGCTAGCAGATCGCAGCAAAGGCCTCTCTTGCATGATTTCGCTGCTGTACATTTCCGCAAGATGATAGAAGCCACTTTGTTGAAGTTATCGTTTGTCGGCCAGGTCGCTTCTGAGAAACAAGTTCACACCTGAGTGGGCTTTAGCTGGTAAGATAAAAACATAGTTTAGTTTTATTTGATTTTTTCTGTGATATCTTTCCTATACTTTGCACTCCTATCGAGTTTTGTAGTGTGTCGTTGTAACGTTCTGACCCGCCACGCTGGACATCTGCGAATAAAAATAGCTTCATAGCTCATCCGATTTCTCGAGTAATAAATATATGTTCTTAGTCTGATTGTTGACAAGGTTCAGCCCTTGTGTCAGTCCACTGCTGGATGTGGATAGATGTGGAGATGGAACAGCGCTTTTGTGTCCGCGGGTTCCATAAATGACAACCAAAGGCGCTGGAGGATCGTGGATGGGTTGGGAGTGAGCGGTGCTGCAGAAGGATATCGCATCTGCAGACCTTAACATGTGAAGTGCTCCGAGTGATTGCACAATACTGTAACAAGTGGAGGCATTGTTGTGGTCTGTTGAGTTAGTGAGAGTGACACGGTCTAAACCCAAGGTCATAAACTGGACTCTTCTCGTCGTTGGCATAAGTCCCTGGTTTAGGAGATGTCAACTCCCTCGCCTGGTATACAGGAGGTCGTGGGTTCGATCTCGACCCTGACGCCTGCTGCTGTATATTTGGAGTTTGCGGTGTCTCTCTCCTCGTGGTCGCGTGGATTTCTCTCCGGGTCCTCCGGTTTTTCCCTCCACATTTAGAAACACGCGTTTAGAGTATTTGGCTGATATACATTTCCACATGACTACAAGCCACTTCGCTGAGCTATCATTTGTGACCAGGTTACTTCTGAAAAAGCGCTACATCGCTCAGTGGGCCTTACTTGGTAAAAATTTAACCCGTAAAAACAAAGTTTTTCACTATAAATCTTTTATATGCGTGTTCAATGGGCCACAACCCAGCCCACATTGGTCTTTGAAACGGGCGGCTAGAGTCCTCTCGTCCTGTGGCTTGAGATGGCTGCCACCTATGGGTCAGATGATTGCCTGCCACCATTAAGCAATTGGCAATTAAATATAAAAAGAAAATTGCTAAAAAGTGTAAAATTTTGGAATTTTTTTTTCACGAAAATACATTGTCACGCACAACGAGTCTGTGTGCAAAATGTCAGCTCGATTGGATCACGGGAAGTGGGTTAAAAAACGACCGAAAGATTTGCACGGTCGTAAGCGCGCAAGCAAGCAAGCAAGTGAACTTAATATAAAGGATTTAAAAATACAAATAGTTGCTTTGAGAATGGGCCCTTGTTCGACTCTGTACAACGAACATGAATTACGTGCTGTTTTTTTCCTAACACACAGATGAAGCTTCTTAATAGGGATGAACGCACGTATATATTCATGGGTTGTAGCGATAGAAGTGTGTCGCGACACGGCTGTACAAAGGTTATTAACCGCCGCATTTCACCATTAATAAAAAAAATATATTAAAAAAACCTCTTCACTTGCAGATGCGATGCCTCGGTGCACTTACCGCTGTTAACGATTTTGATTGTTTAACAAAAAAAAACCCCACAAACCCTGCTATTTACGAGGAGTTTTTTTTAACCACTCCCAGGTCGCAGTGCGGGGCGATAATGCCGTGCCTAGGCAACCGACAAACACTGCGCTCGTGTGGGCCGCGGTTTGAATACAAACACGAACTGCAATGCCACTGGCAGGCGTCACAGGTTCACTCGCCAGGGGGACTTCCGACCCCCCCCATCCTCCCCAAATAAATAAATAAATACATTGGATTTTCATGAACGAAAATAAGCCAATAACCAGAGGTGTGGACTCGAGTCATGTGACTTGGACTCGAGTCAGACTCGAGTCATGAATTTGATGACTTGCGACTCGACTTGGACTTGCATAACAATGACTTTGTCCCACCTATGAGATGTGGACTCGAGTCATGTGACTTGGACTCGAGTCAGACTCGAGTCATGAATTTGATGACTTGCGACTCGACTTGGACTTGCATAACAATGACTTTGTCCCACCTCTGCCAATAACACACGTCAACAACAATAACAACGACCGCCATTCGCCACTAAGTGTCGGTGGCGTCACCACGACGCTCGTGCCAGGCTAGGTGCACGTTGAGGCCACGTGAAGTGTCCAACGCCAGCTGGCAGGAGGCCACGCGACAGACCCAGCAGGTGCCATGGGGTTCACTGACTGAGATGACCGGCCGATGCACAACAAAGATCCCCCGTGTAGCCTTAACAGACTGTTGGGGCAAGTGCTGTTAGCGAGCACCTATGAAGGCCGGCATGGCACACATGGGAATGGGTGGCCAACAACACGCTCGGCCGCCTTTGTCTCCCTAGTGGCGATGCTCACACATCGCACCAAGTACTAATTTGAGGCTGAGTCGACCTAGGGGAGGCCCAGGACCGGTTCAGATAATCGTCACTGGTGTTGGCCGTGAGCGGGAATCGAACTCGGGTCGCCAGGTTCGCAGCGCAGCGCGCTACCTGCTACACACACACACGCGCACACACACGCGCACAAAGACAAAGATCCCCCCCACCACCCCGTATAGCCATGCAGACCTGGAGGAGCAAGTGCTTTTGGCAGGACGAGAGGGTGCAGTGTGGTGTGACCAGAAGAGCCACGCCCGGCAAATCGCCGTGGTCTTCACAGCGCTGATACACCCACGCGCACACACGCACGCACACACACACATGTACCGCACCAGGTACTCGTTTATGGCCGAGTTGACTTAGGGGAGGCCCAGCACTGGTTTCAATAATCGTCGCCGATGTTGGCTGCGAGCGGGAATTTGAATTCGGGGTCCGCTGGGTTTGTAGCGCGGCTGTTTAACAACTGCTGAACCGGTAACCGTTTTCAGAATCGATCACAGGTTACCGACAGCCAGGAACTCGAAAAGCGGACATGAGTGGAATATTCGCGATGAACGCAGAGATGGGCACGTGGGAACGCACAAACCGCACGGCGGCTCAAGTCACCGCGTGGTTCATTTGTCCTCGCGTCTCGATTGAAAAAAAGTTAAAGGCGCAGCCCTGCAATTGCCCGCTCATGCCACCGCTGGCGAAAGGGGCCTCGACACAGAGTGAGCTTTAGAAAGCCTCTCGATATCGCAATGGGTCTTCTCTTTCACACTAACCAGACGTCTCGAACGAGCTGGGCATACAAACGCTTCCCTCCAGGGTGGGGGGGGGGGTTAAGAAATGCCCCCCCCCCCATTGTTTCAAATGCAGCGCCTGGAGATTGAGTCGAACCGAGACGCTCCGGTTTGCCGGTCCCCCTTGTGCTGTGACGCTACGGCAGCGTCCCCTTCGTTTCTCTGTTGAAAGGTCACACAGTACATTTTATATGTATTGCTCCGGACATTTATATATACTGTATGCGGCCAAACTGGTAACCTGATTTCTTTTTTACCACTTTCTATCGTGTGGACTGTATGTTGAACTTCTTTCGCGCCGTACGTAGCCAACCGTGCTAATGGGAGCTGCGGGGGAAGGACAACAAACTCCACGCGTGTCCACCACGCGTGTCCACCACACGTGCACCGCTCAGAAACCTGACGCGGATCCACCCGAAGTTCCCGTGTTTCGCTGTTCGAGAGGCAGTTAAAGCGTTTCCTTCTGACACTAACTTCTTCAAATGTATCATCATAATATCACAATCACTCGCTGTTGTTGGGACCAGAGATGTTTGTGGTGTCCTGGATGATTCTTCTCAAGATCTCTGCCCTCCCGAGGCCAGCTGCCTGGCGCAAGCTCCTTCCATCACCGTCTGACCTTACTGTGCTGCACCTCATCCTGGAGTAACTACAGACGCATCGGCGAGATGTCTTCCCTCGGCTTCCTCTTCAGCGTTTGCCAAGTGACACAATCACTCGGATGCAGTTTAGCATCGCTCCCAGGGTTGGGGGCTATTTGACCATACTTCCCCACGCTGGTCAATTCGCCGGGTGCATGGCACAACACACTAGCCACGACACCACCGGTCACCTCGCACATTTTAACAACACGAGTTTAAGTTTACATAGCTTCATTTATTAAAATTATATCTCAAAACGCTTGACATAATTGGCCACATTTAAGAATGCCAAGGGCCCCGAGCTAAGGCGCTGTATGAATATAAAATAAGATATAATATCGGCAATGCTTTGGGCAAAGGCTCTTCTTCGCAGCACGTAAACAGAGCCCGGAACGGACATTCATGTAACATGAAGAAGGACCATTGCCCGAAACGTCGCCTATTTTATATTTATTTTAATGCCACACACACGCGGTGTTGTTTTCGGCGAATGTTGTCGAGGCTTTGTTGTTGCTGTTGACTCTGCATTGTGCACCACTGCCAATGCAGCAACAGCAGCGTAGCAGCATCGTCACCGAACAATGAGCTAAACGTTACACTCACGTGCAATCCGTCTTGGATTATCCTGATCGTGAGCGTTATCGTGACCACACCCACCGCCCCCCCTCCCGTTACAAACGGGTGGAGTAAATTAATGAACCCTTTCCACCTTAGTTGGTAAGCGTTCAACGTGAATGCCCAGTGTGCCGTGGGACAGTGAGAAACTCAAACTAAACTAAACTGAGCTCTGTAGATATGTTTCACAAGCGACCTGACCACGAGTGATTGCTCAACGAAGTGGCTTATCATCGTGTGGAAATTTACAGCAGCCAAACACTCTAAGCGCACGTTGATTCTAAACGTGGAGGGAAAACCCGGAGGACCTGGAGATAAATCCACGCGACCACGGAGAGAGAGAGACACGCAAACTCCAAACGCAGTGAGTGGTAGAGGCGCCCCAACGAAGTCTGACCGCACTTCATTCCCACGTGCAAGTCACCGTGACCTGGGGGAACAAAACTTTTCTTTTCAAAGTCCCATTAAACGAAGAAAAATAAATAAATGACAGGACATGAAAGATCCAGTTTAATAACGTAAAAAGTATACGTTACGCCGCTCCGCACTGGCCCTGATTTGCTTCGTCTTCGGGGGAGCCAGCAATGATTGCTGGGGGTTTTACTCTCGGTCCTTGTTATGCCCCCTCCCGCCCTCCCCTCCCCCCCTATTTGGGAGACTACCAATTCATCTCCGTCACGGGCCAGCCTTTAAACCGGCTGTGGTAGTGCACACGTGCGACTCGTCGCATTCCAGGTGAAGGGTTGGTGGATTACAGCTGAGATTTGTAAAGCGCCGAAATGGCTCTTCACAAATCTCGGCTGTGATCCATGGAGATGGCGGTGCGGCGAGTGGGGTTCGTGGATTCGTCTGTGCGGACCGTTTGGTCCGTTTTTTCCTTCCTCCCCCCCCTCTCGTATAAGTAGATTTACTCTAGGTACTTTTGATTTCCAACCACAAAACAAACTCCTTGAACACGGGGAATTGGTAAAACATTATAGCAGGGCCTGCCTCGACAGAAGTATCGTGACTTTTTTGGATAAATAAATGACCACGATTTTCATGGGAGTGGGGGTGGTCTCACACACACGTGTGTTTGAGATAGTTTTGGCTGCATTAACTTCCAAGGTCTCCCCTTGCAACAACGCAACTTTCATCTCCTTGTGCCCTTCATCTGATGAATAAAGTCGGCCGGTCACACAGTAGTCAGCAACGTGAGAGTTCCAACTTCCAAGCATGCACCAGGACATAGCAAAAACACAAAGATCCCCCGTATAGCCTGAACAAACTGTTGGGGCAAGTGCTGTTAGTGAGAAACTATGAAGGGCGGCATGGCATAAGAGGGGATAGGTGGCCAGCACCACGACCGACCGCCTTTGTCTCCCCAGCGGCAATGTTCACACACCGCACCAGGTACTCATTGGAGGCTGGGTCGATCTCGAGTAGGCCTCGGACCGGCTCAGATAATCGTCACCGGTGTTGAACGTGAGCAGGAATCGAACTCGGGTGGCCAGGTCCGTAGTGCAGCGTGCTAACCACTACACTACCGCTCCCCCCCCCCCCCCACACAGACACCTGCAAACCGACAGAGAGCATGGCATTCCAACGCCGTGACCGTGTAAACCTTTGCTGATGACCTCTGAACTCTCTACCCCCCCCGCCTTCCCCCTTCCACTTCAACCCGGCGACCTCGTGGCCTGGAGTTTGAATGCCGATGGCTGGTGGCAAGCCGTCGGTTCCGCATGGCCAAGCTCAACTGGCAGCGAGTGAGGAGGCGCGTACAAACTCGGGTCTGGATTCAAAGTCCCGTTGCCTATTGGGAGACCAGAGCAGAAAAGAGCCCTCTCCTCTCCTCGCCCCGCACCCCCCCCCACACCGCGTGGACTGTTGGGGCAATTTCTGTCAGTGAGCATGTACGTTGAACTTCTTTCGCACCGCACGTAGCCAACCGCGCTAATCGGAGGTGCGGGGGAAGGACAACAAAACTAAACGCAAAATGAGTTCGATGGAGACCGGAAACAAGGCACGAGGTGGGGTGGTTTGGGCCATCTTCCACATCATGCCGCCTTTGGCGTAGTCTCCCGAGTGCTGATGTTTACACACTGTAACCGGGTACTGAGTTAAGGCCGAGTCGGCCAAAACGAGGCCCAGGACCGATGCGAATATCACCCACCACTGATGTTCGCCGTGGCTGGGAATCGCCGGGAGCGCAGTGCGCTAACCACTCCTCTCCCGCTGCCCACACAGACACACGACCCGCACCTGACCCACGCTGAGGCCAGGTTGCCACCCGTCCCGATTTTTGTCAGGATCCTCCTGTCGTCTTGGGAAATCTGCAAGTCTTCCCGGGACATTACAAGCGGCAGTTGTTGTCAGCTGCGTAATAAAAAATGACGATGATGCTGCTGTTGTTGATGATGTTGTTGATCTACTACTCCTGACAATGCCTTCACATCGAGTTCGCCCCCCTCTGCTAAACATTGTGAGATAATCTCCTTCTTCTGCTTCCCATGGCACGGGTGCTTTGTCCTCAGAGGTGGCAACCCCCACAGCACCGAGGCGGCGCAGAACGCGCGCGGGGTTCCCCCCACCCCCCTCCCGGTGCCGCGCAAGAGGCATTCACACACCCAGCACCAGCACCACCAGCACCACCACCAGCACCACCAGCACCACCACCAGCACCACCACCAGCACCACCAGCACCACCCCCCAGCACCACCCCCACCAGCACCACCAGCACCACTACCATCCCCAGCACCACCACCAGCACCACCCCCACCAGCACCACCACCAGCACCCCCAGCACCACCACCAGCACCCCCAGCACCCCCAGCACCACCACCATCACCCCCAGCACCACCACCACCAGCACCACCAGCACCACCACCCCAGGACCCCCAGCACCACCACCAGCACCCCCAGCACCCCCCTCTCTCCTCACGCCGCTCGCGAGCAACACGACTCGAGTACGGAATTAGAATCTGTATTTAGACTGCAGGAATCCGCACGGGTGGACGGCGCGGGGCCACGGCGCATTGCGGAGGCAGGCGAGGCCGCGCCGTGACCTGCATCGTCTCCACGTTGCCGCGCCGTGCTGCGGGTGAGAGAGAGAGCTCCTCCGTGAAGCAGCTCCCCCCCCTTCCTGGACCTCCTTCCGTTCCTCCCTGACAGCCTCGCCTCTTTCTCCACGGCCCATTCTCTTCCCTCCACTCCTTCCCTGCCCTCATCCTCAGCACTACGCACCCCTCCAACGTGGTGGCCACCCGTTCCTCATCCCTCCCTCGCACGGCTCCTTGCCCAACTAAATCACGTCTTTATTTTTACCGCGTCTTAACCATGTCAAACGCCTTCATCAAATGCGCTCCAAAAATATGAGACCTTGAGGGTTTTCTTTGACAGGGGGGCATGGGTTGAAGTAAGGACAGCGAACTGGGTGTCATTTTTTTTAAATGTCCACAGCAAATCAATGCCAACGAGGACAGGCAGGAATGCACAATGTGATGATTTTTTTTTACGAAGCAATTCTAACATCTGGAATGAAATTATGAAGAGAGAGAGCTATAGTTTTGAAATATCGAACCGTTCGAATAATGAATCGAGCTTCTTATTGAAAGCTGAGTGAGATCGAAATAGATTTACAAACGCAATGCTAACAACAATGGCGCTTGCCGCGGGGAACGTGGCAGCAACCAATGGCGAGGCCAGGATTTTCAGGTAGAGTGGGGTGGCAACCCCTCCAGCAATGAAAGATGATAGAGGAGTTGTTAGTAAGTAAGGATTTATCTTCTTGGTTATTTCGGTAAAGTCACGTAGAAGGGAAGTAATAAAATAATAAAAAATAAAACATAATAAAATAATTCTCACGACGTTTCGGCCACAACGCAAGCAGCCGTCCTCAGGTGAAGACCAGGTCTGTCGGGGAGACAGCGTCTGAATGATGAATCCCTGCAGTCACGAAAGCTTTAAATCGAAAAGTAAGGATTTGTCCCCTGCTTTTTATTCGATGCGTGTGCGGCGATGGCGCGGCCATCGATCGAGGGTCGAATTCGAACCGCGTTGTGTGATCGGCATCGCGCTCGCTGAAGCTGTTGATGCCTTCAGGGAAGTCGTGAACTGTATACGCAACTGCGCACAATTATGTGAGTCACTTATAACTGCTTCGCCGTTACGTATTGTCAATTATGGACTCAGACTAATGCCGATTTATTACTAATAAACCCACATGATCCGATCAAAATTAGGGATTTCGATCGGATCATTGGGGGGGGGGGGGGTGGGGGTACGTGCCCCCCCCCCCCCCACTGGCTCCGCCAGTGACAGCAACCAAAGATTGGGAACGGCCCCTGAGAGAATTGCCGTCCACCGTGGGAGATGGAGCCAGTGCCCGATGAAGCTAGTGCAGGGCCTGCAGCATTTGTTATAAAGGGGCCCTAAATAAATAAAAACACATACATATTAAAACACACATTTTTTACTTGCATAGTAAAGCAATTGCATGTTTTAATTTGATATACGGCAAGATAATGCGACAAATCGCTCACTTTAAATACGCAGTTGTTCGTAAAATTTGAAGGCAGTCTAGTACTATAGTAATAGAACAAGTGCAGAATCACTGAACCGGAATTGATAGTTTTAAAGCGTTTAGCGCGGGGCCCTTGAAAGTGCAGGTCCCGTAGCTACTACATTTGTAGTAGCTACTACATATGAAGCTACTTTTGCTACTGGGATAATCCGGCACCGAGTCAACCCATGGCACCTGCTATGTCTGTCACGTGACCTCCTCCTCCTGCACCTAGCCTGGCACAGCAGTACAACCTCATTAAGCGCGGGGCCCCTAGCGTTATGCTACTAAGATCATCCGCCACTGGGTGGAGCGACGCCATTGGCTCGCGTGTGCGGGAGCTGCGTGGATTATTAGAACATGGCAGGACCGCGAGAGATGGCGAAATCTTGGCGAAAGTGCTTTCATCCAGCAGTTAATAGGTCATGCCTGCTTACTGCCACTGCTGCTGCTGTTGTTGTTGTTGTTGTTGACAATGACCTCTGATTATGATGAGTGTGGAGAATACAAGCCGCAGGGGTGGAAAGAAGAGAGGGAAGGGTGCGACGATCAGAGAGAGGGAGGGGAGGGAGGGCTTGGAGGAGTCCACGGCAGCCGACAGAGACCCGCACGGCCCGTGCCTTCTGCATCGAAGGGGCTGATGGGGGGTGCGCTTGGCTGGCGTCCAGGACAGGGCGGGCCGGGGAGGATTGTGGTGGTGGTGGGGGGGGGGTGTTTGAAGAGTAGGGGGGAGGGTGGGGGGTGGGGGTCAGACCAGCACCGACACGACACCAGATCGCAAGCTCGCTGTCCGGGCAGGCTGCGAGCCGAGAGCGGCGTGCTCGGCTCGCAGACAGCCCTCTCGTCATCGCCGCGCCACACCTGCGCACACCTGCAAGGGGAACCGCCTTCTCAGTCGACTATCATTGACAATGTTGATCACGTTATTGACAACATTGTCATTGTATCACCCCTCCGTCGTCATCAGCAGTAGTGATCGATGAAGTGCTGGATGAAGGCTCCCCTCCCAAGCTGTCCGCTGTGTCCCAGGTCGCACCGTCCGTTGTTAGGCATTAATGTCCGACGTTTCGCTTCACCCTGCTGGGAGCTTCTTCAGGAACCCGAATTCAACAGCCTACGTAGTAGTACCAATGCGAACCAGGTCGATGTCTCCACCAATGTGGCTGTCGACTGACGACGCTAGTTGTAGTTACTGATGAAACATCGTACTCGAATTGAAAAAATGCCTTGGATTTACTCTCCAAAACACCGATGTACTGAACTAGTAACGAATTGGCATGTCTTATTTACGTGGCAAACCTTACTAATTGGCTGTGTCGGGTGATGGCGGGTTTAACGACACGTTTATATTTACGCGATCTCGCCCCCAAATAAACCTCTATTATGGACCAATGCATTTTGTTCAGCATGGACTTGGTTATCACCGCAACTGCTATTCAAAGCACACTTCACTCATTGGCGAGAAAGCAGATTGAGAATGCCCTTGACGAACAAGTGAGAACAAGTCGTGAGATTCGTTAAAAAAAATAGGGCACTTACATTATTTTTGGCATACAATGCGACGGTGACATCGGCTGCGGTAAGGTGGAACCACACCTGCAAGGGGATTGCGCCTACCGATTCTCACCTTGAGTTCTCAACAAAATAAGCTCACCTATCATCGTAGCCCACTCCAGCGAGCTGTAGCGCTATGACACATTCATGCACCCCTTTGGCTCAAATTAGGGCTCAACATTTGTCCCATTTTCGCAGGAGCGTACAGGCTAAGATCAGCGGCTAATGATTTATATTATTTTAAACATAAAGACAAATCATTTGCAGCTTTTTGTGGTTATTTCGGGAAAGTCACGTAGATAGAAAACAATCTACGTGACTTTACCGAAAGAACCATAGAATATGAATTCCTGCAGTCACGAAAGTTTTAAGTCGAAACGTCACTTCTCCCCCGGGGTCATCTCTATCAAACAAAAACAACTCGCGGAATTAAATCCACGTGAACATTCATCATTATTGCGCGGGCCCCACCCGTCTTAAAACAACCATATGATCAAAGAACAACACCTCATTATAGTATTGTTTTAATTTCTGTCCCAGTCTGGTTGTCTGTCTGCCCTTTCCCCCCGTGGCTGGGGATGACCGTTTTCGTTTTCTCGGCCATGGCAGCTCAAGCAGACACGGGAAAAGTGTGGATGCTGCTCCCCATTCCTGTCTTTATCGACCCAGGCGTGATAGTGGGTGCGCTGCAGTTTGTGGTGTCTCTCTCCCCTTGGTCGTGTTTTTTTATCCGGTTGCTCCGGGTTTCCCTCCACGGTTAGAATCAACAGGCGCTTAAGAGTATTTGCCTGCCATAAAATAATGTCCACGTTAAAATAAGCCACTTTGTTGAGCTATCATTATCGGCCAGGTCGCTTCTGAAAAATAAGCTAATAGCTCGGTGGGCTTCAACCTGGTGAGATAAAAAAATTATTTAGTTTAATTTGTACTTTGCACTCGTATAGTGTTTTTGCACCGTTTGTTGTTGTAACGTTATGACCCGCCATGACTGGACATCTGTGAAAAAGAGCTTTATAGCTAATCGGATTCCTCCAGTATGAATACATATTCTGATTCTGATTCAGAGGGGTGTGGACCTCGCCAACAATTGGGATGATGTCAATAGAATGGGCACCAAAACAAGTCTACATGTACTTTACATTTCGTGAAATTAATTACAGTTTGGAAATCATATACGCCTCTGATTCTAGTTCATTTGTTTCACCAGGAGGGAAATTCAAGAGACCCGGAGAGCCTCATTTGCAAGAGTGACCTTGATGGTCTGTAAACGATGAAAGCAAAAGATGCCGATCAGAAAATGATGATAAAAAAACCACCAGTGCATTTATGGCGCAGTGAATGAGTTTTACGTGAAAATAAAAAAGCCTCAAAAATTCCATCCCAATTGGAGACTGCGAGAGATGTGAAGTAGTTGGGCAGCCGGGTGGCATAGTGGTGACACTTGTGCCTCACACGGCAAGAAGCACATGGGTTCAATCCCACAATCGGACACCTTTCTGCATGGAATGTGTGTGTGTGTTCTGCCCTTGTCCTGCATGGGTTTCCCAATTTCCTCTCATATATAAAAACATAAATAAAAAAATTGTGGAATTGGCCATAAACATCTCAATCCTCAAAACTTTACCTGTAAATTACTCAATTGTGATTACACAGCAGCAGCCACATCGCATCGACTGCGAAAACGTGTCAAGACCCTCCTAAAAACAGAATATTGAGGCGCAGTGACACTTTCCTGGGTAAACAAGCACAAGGACAATAATAATAACGACGTTACTGAAAAAAACATCATTTATGAATTACAGAACTTGAAACAGGCAATAGTTACGACAAAAATCAGTTTTTGGAAAATATTAAGTTACCAAACTTGTTGTGCGGTCTTGTGACTTTAGTTGAGTTATTCGTCAAACTTCCAAGAGAAACCCCCAGCTGTCATCTCGTGAAATACGGATTTAAAAAAATACCTGACCCGCGATCACCCCCTGGAGGGAGAAGACCAACTGCATCTGCGTCAATCTGAGCTCGTTAACTGCCAGAGACAACCACAAAACGGGCATAAATAAACCCCCCCACACACACACACCGCTCTCACTCTAAACCCCGACGGGTGGGTGACAGGCTTAAATCACCCAGACGCACTTTCACTTGCCTTAGGCCCTTGCTGCGCTGACTCGAGCCGCATCGTGAGCCAACGAATATCGATTACCCGTAAAAAGTGGCAATTTCAAATAATCGAAAGCGTATTCGTACATTTACCATCAGCATCATCATCAACCACGGTCCATCCACTGCCCGATGAAGGCCTCTCTAAGCCGCCACCTTTCATGATGCTGCGATGCAGAAACCCACCCAGCACCTCAGCTGCTGTCAACAGCGCGCCACCGCCGCGGTACGGAAACCCTTGGGCTCTTTTCCCTTCAGTGGTTTGCCGCTTCTGAACGATAACCCCGAAATAGAAATAGTTTATGTTGCTGTTGCAGATGTGGCATTCGCGCCGTTTTCGAGAGCGCAGAGGCTTTCACAAGATGCGCCCCCGCACTCTTTGTGACAATCCGACGTTGCCGCAGCGGCGACATTCGCGAGGGGTATTTTGAGATGCGACGCAGTGAAACGCGGATTTTTTCGAATTGTTTTCACTATCTCCACACGTGAACTCATTGAGAAACCTCCACGGGCTTTCTCTTTAAACCAATGCGAAACACTAATTCTCGCTTCACTCTAGTAGGGTTTTTTTTAAAAAACTATCATCCATCTTAGTTTTTGGCCGAAATGGCGACAATTTTTGTCCTGTGGCGCGCGTGCCGTGCCCGCGGCCACTTCTTCAACACACCACGACACCTCGAAACATTGTTGACATTGTTTACACACACACGCACACTCGTGTAGGGTATATATATGAGAATGCTGCTCCTAGTACATGTAGCACTTCCGAAGTGACGAGCGTATGTTCAGTTCGGTTTAAAAATAAAGAAAATCAGTGAATTCAGACGTCAACGGGCGCGCATGAATGGCCATGAAGACTTCCTGCTGGTGGAGGTGAGGGGGATCGCTTTTAATCTGGGACTCCAGTTCGGACCCTCAGCTCCTAAACACAAAAAAGTGACACTTTCATTTCTTTCTAGATTTCAAGCTTTCGTGACTGCAAGGATTCATATTCTTAGGTTTTTTCGGTAAAGTCACGTAGGTAAAATTTTTACAATTAAAATTAATAAAAGTAAAATTTAAAAAAATCACGACGTTTCGGAGGCAACACAAGCTTCCGTCTTCAGGTGGAACCGTCACAGCACGATTGCTGTATCAATTCATTTTCATTTCAGCCCGTTCCTCAATGCCCCCGGCGGCTTGGCAACTTTACCGCTGTGAATCCGATGCTGGTTTCCCGACAAGATCCGGGCAGGATACCCTTTGATATCCTGCTCGGGTAAACATTGAACTCTCATCAGACATATTCTTAGGTTTTTTTGGTAAAGTCACGTAGGTAATTTTTTTTTTATAAAAGTTAAATAAAAAAAACTTGACCGAAAAAACCTAAGAATATGAATCCTTGCAGTCAGGAAAGCTTCAAATCTCTCATCAGACAGTTTGGCCGGGGATGTAGTTTACACCATCCTGATGACTATTCTAATAGGGAGGGGGGGCGGGGGGCTTTTCCCCGACTCCATGTGCCACTGACTCCATGTGCCACAGTTGGTCTCGCACCGTGGAGGCTCGCGGGCTCGATCTCTCATGGCAGGCGACGGTTGAAGCCCCCAGGCAGGTGAATCATCTCCCTCCCTCCCCCACCCCTCCGTCTTTGTCCACCCAGGAGTGACAGTGGGTGCATTGCAGTTGATCGATTTGAAGGTCACGTGTTGGCGGCGGAAAGTTCGGATTTGTAGATGCACATCCCTCCACCCCTGTATTTTTTAAACTAAAAAGTTGGAGGGTGCGGCTTTGTATGTTTAATTTATTGCCCTTCCCCTGGCACCTACGATTCGCACGGTTGGCTACGTGCGGTTTGAAAGGGTTCAACATACATACGTGTACGTACACAATCCGGCAGCTGTGTGTGACCATATTTGTGTAACTTTATTGGCGAAAGGTGAGCACTACGAATCCGGCGAGCCGAGTTCGAATCACGCTCACGGCCACCACCACTGGTGGTGACGATTGTTAGAACCAGTCCTGGGCCTTCCCTAGTTCGACTCGGCCTCAAATGTGTACCTGGTATGGTCTGTAAACATCAACACGAGGAAGACGAACGGCAGCAGGGCGTGGAGCTGGCCACCCACCCACTCCCTTGTGTGCCGGACCGACCTTCATATGCGCTCGCGAACAAACAACACTTGCCCCAACAATCTGCTAAGGCTATAAGGGAGATCTTAGTCTTGTACTACATTATGGACATCTGGGCACACACATTTGCGGGGGCGTTTTACGTCCCGCGGCGCCTTACGTTCCTGAGAATACGGACATCACCTCGAAGACGAGAGACAGACACGCAGACACACACAGCGGGATCAGTGTGCGAGACAGGGACGCAAACCCGGGGGTGTTGGATCGAGGAATCACACCCTCCACCACCCCCTCCACTCCCACCACCACCCCCACCACCCCTCCACCACCCCCTCCACTCCCACCACCACCCCCACCACCCCTCCACCACCCCTCCACCACCCCCTCCACTCCCACCACCACCCCCAACACCACCATCCCCGACACCCCCACCACCACCACTCCCACCACCACCCCTCCACCACCCCCTCCACTCCCACCATCACTCCCAACACCACCATCCCCGACACCCCCACCACCACTCCCACCACCACCCCTCCACCACCCCCTCCACTCCCACCACCACCCCCACCACCCCTCCACCACCCCCTCCACTCCCACCACCACCCCCAACACCACCATCCCCGACACCCCCACCACCACCACTCCCACCACCACCCCTCCACCACCCCCTCCACTCCCACCATCACTCCCAACACCACCATCCCCGACACCCCCACCACCACTCCCACCACCACCCCTCCACCACCCCCTCCACTCCCACCATCACTCCCAACACCACCATCCCCGACACCCCCACCACCATCACTCCCACCGCCACTCCCACCACCACCCCCAACACCACCATCCCCACCCAAACCACCACCCCCACCACCTCCTCCACGTCCACCGCCACCGTTCACGCAGCAGCCACGCCCGTGTCCATCACGCCGGTAATTCACAGCGCCACCCCCTCCACCACCCCCTCCACTCTCACCACCACCCCCAACACCACCACCCCCACAACCATCCCCACCACCACCGCCACCACTCACGTAGCAGCCACGCCCGTGTCCGTCACGCCGGGAATTCACAGCGCCACCCCCACGAGGCACGACGCGACTGTGATTGAGAGTCGCAGTGGAAGGCCTATTTGGCCTTTCCTGCATTCGGTCCTTAGCTTGGGGGGCGGGGGGGTCAGCCAAGGAAGGGCCGGCGTTGGAATGGGGGCCGCGGTGTCGAGATGTTAACTCCCTCGCCTGGTGTACAGGGGGTCGTGGGGTCGATCCCGACCCTGACGCCTGCTGTATATTTGGAGTTTGCGTGCCTCCCTCTCTCACCATCATCATGGTGGCTAGGAGATGTTAACTACCTCGCCTGGTACGGAGGAGGTCGTGGGTTCAATCCCGACCCTGACGCCTGCTGCTGTATATTTGGAGTTTGCGGTGTCTCTCTCCCTGTGGTCGCGTGGATTTTTCTCCGGGTCTTCCGGCTTTCCCCCCTCCGCATTTAGAATCAACATCACCACGCTATTAGACTATTTGGCTGCTGCTATGAATTTACACGTGACAAGCCACTTCGTTGAGCTATCATTTGTGACAGCCAGGTCGCTTCTGAAAAGAGTTACGTAGCTCCGTGGACCTTTACCTGGTAAAAACACATTCCTGCGGAGGGAGCTGCTAGGAACGTTGGGTTGCTCGGTCAATGGCCAGGGTCAACGGCGGCGTGGTGTATTCCGCAAATATGCCCGACTGTGAGGGCGGGCACAAGCCGGCGTGAGTAGGTTAAACGTTGAGTTTTATAAGGGCACCACGGGGTGACCAGCCCCTCCCCACCCCCAGCCAGCCCCTCCCTCCCCTCCCCACCCAGCCCCACCCCTCCCACCCCCCACCCAGCCCCACCCTTCCCACCCAGGTGGATGGCCAATACCACGCCCGGCCGCCTTTGTTTCCCTAGTATCGATGTTTACACACCAGGTACTCATTTGATGCTGAGTCGACCTAGGGGATACCCAGGACCGGTTCAGATAATCGTCATTGGTGTTGGCCGTAAGCGGGGTTTGTAGCGCAGCGTAGCGCTAACCACTCCCCACAATCACTCACCCACACTCTCACAAACACTGCAGTTCACAACAACTCACTCACCCACCCACTCACCACACGGCAGGGCACAACACTTCCCGTTCCGCTTCTTCCCATCGCGCTGCCCGACTTCGGAATTTCCTCGCGCCATCGCCGTCGTCTCTCCCCCCCCCAACTTCGTCTGACCTCAAGCGACCGCGTGAACCCTCCTCCACATTTGTCTCACAGGGCACAGCTGCGGTTTGGTGGTGTCCGCCCGATGGGTTCAGCAGCGGCCCGGGGCGAGCCGCCCTGGTTCCTGGAGCTGAAACGGTGATGGGCCGCCGAACCTTTGCCGGCGCCGCGTGCCTGAAACGAATAATAATAACATCTGGAAATGACGAACAAAAATCCATCATCATCACCACCACCATCATCACCACTACAGAAAAAACAGCGCAGGCAAGGTCACGAATAAAGTCTCGCCGTGTCGCCCACCATTCTCCCCTCCTCCGGTCATTTCCAAGATTTCACGAACTTTTGTTCGCATTCACAATTTCATCAATGCCACGCATGAAGGAATTCACAATAAGCATCAAATTAATTAGCTTTGTGGCACTATTTCACCCCCCACCCGTCACATTTTTTCTGCCGATGAGCTCACGCAAAATGGCCTGAGACGGTGCTGAGAAAACGAACTCGTTTCACAAAGGCCCACAGGCGGATGGGGGTGATAGTAACTTAATTATTGAAGGTTAAATATAACCTTGTCTGTTACTTTTTTGGTGCAATTCATGTCTAGGTATTTGTGCGGTTAAAGCCACCAATACAAAGATATCCTCACAGCCTTCACAGACTGGTGGGGCAAGTGCTGTTAACGAGCACCTATGAAGGGATGGGTAGTCAGCACCACGACTGGCCGCCCTCATTTCCCCAGTGAGGATGCTTACACATCGCACCAGCTACTCATTTGAGGCCGAGTCTACCTCGGGGAGGCCCAGGACCGGTCCTGATAATCCGCTCAGTCACCACCAGTGACGGAATCGAATTCGGGTGGCCGGGTTCCGCGGAGCGCAGCGCGGTGAACGTCTACGCGTGCACACAAAGACAAAGATCCCCCGTGTAGCCTTAACAGACTGTAGGGGCAAGTGCTGTTAGCGAGCACCAATGAAGGCCGGAACGGTACACGAGGGGGTGGGTGGCCATCACCACGCCCGACCGCCTTTGTCTCCTCAGTGGCGATGTTTACACACCACACAGGGTACTAATTTCAGGTTGAGTCGACCTAGGGGAGGCCCAGGACCGGTTCAGATAATCGTCACTGGTGCTGGCCGTGAGCGTGAATGGAACCCTAATCGCCAGGGTCAATGAAAATGGGGTATGCCGATAGCATAAACATGATGTGATAGAGAAAATCTGAGATCAGATTTGGAATCAGCACCCTGAAATTAGTCTTAAACAGCTGCAAACGTCCAGGCCAGAAAAAAAATGTTTTTTTTTGTTGACCAGTGTTATTCACATGTGTATCTGCAGCAGTGCACTCGGGCAAGTGTGCCCAGTGTGTGGATAGGAGAGATCTTCTTGGTTCACTTTAACCTTGGTTTCTGTGGACCGTCCTAAAAATCGAGCAGAGCATGCTCGAGATCCGAACAGACATCTGTCCCGTGACATATTGCTGACATCACAATTGGGAAAGCAACTGGGCAAACGAGAGCAGACTTGGTGATTCAATCAAGACAGCAAGAAAAAAGGACACGTACCACCCCGTTGTTATGCTAAACTAACTTTATTTAACAAAAAACCCCAGAAGAAACAAAACTCCCAAAGTAGTATTAATAACCATCATAATACAGTAAATATGTAATTTCACAGAAATCAGGAAAAACGGACAGCCCGGGCCCTTGTCTACAAACTTCCAACAAAGCAGCGATCCCACCCTGAAAGGCACTCAACCAGACCACCCAGAACATCCACGATATGCAGAACCAGACCCCAAACAGCGGATACCCAATACAGAGGATTCCCAGAACCACACACACAGAACAGAGGATACCCAGAACCACACACACAGAACAGAGGATACCCAGAACCACACACACAGAACAGATGATACCCAGAACCAGACACACAGAACAGAGGATACCCAGAACCACACACACAGAACAGATGATACCCAGAACCACACACACAGAACAGTAGATACCCAGAACCACACACACAGAACAGATGATACCCAGAACCACACACACAGAGCAGATGATACCCAGAACCACACACACAGAACAGATGATACCCAGAACCACACACACAGAACAGATGATACCCAGAACCACACACAGAGAGCAGATGATACCCAGAACCACACACACAGAGCAGATGATACCCAGAACCACACACACAGAACAGATGATACCCAGAACCACACACACAGAACAGAGGATACCCAGAACCACACACACAGAACAGAAGATACCCAGAACCACACACACAGAACAGAGGATACCCAGAACCACACACACAGAACAGAGGATACCCAGAACCACACACACAGAACAGAGGATACCCAGAACCACACACACAGAACAGAGGATACCCAGAACCACACACACAGAACAGTAGATACCCAGAACCACACACACAGAACAGAGGATACCCAGAACCACACACACAAAACAGAAGATACCCAGAACCACACACACAGAACAGAGGATACCCAGAACCACACACACAGAGCAGAGGATACCCAGAACCACACACACAGAACAGAAGATACCCAGAACCACACACACAGAACAGAGGATACCCAGAACCACACACACAGAACAGAGGATACCCAGAACCACACACACAGAGCAGAGGATACCCAGAACCACACACACAGAGCAGAAGATACCCAGAACCACACACACAGAACAGAGGATACCCAGAACCACACACACAGAACAGAGGATACCCAGAACCACACACACAGAACAGAAGATACCCAGAACCACACACACAAAACAGAAGATACCCAAAACCACACACACAGAACAGAGGATACCCAGAACCACACACACAGAGCAGAGGATACCCAGAACCACACACACAGAACAGGACACCCAGAACCACACACACAGAACAGAGGGTACCCAGAACCAGACACACAGAACAGAGGGTACCCAGAACCACACACACAGAACAGATGATACCCAGAACCACACACACAGAACAGGACACCCAGCACCACACACACAGAACAGAGGATACCCAGAACCAGACACACAGAACAGTGGATACCCAGAGCCACACACACAGAACAGAGGGTACCCAGAACCACACACACAGAACAGGACACCCAGAACCACACACACAACTATGGATACCCAGAACCAGACACCTGCAACATCGAGGATACCCAGAACTCAACTGCACCGAGATCCCCATGTCCACTCAACTGCAACAAACCCATAAAATATGTAATGGTAATTATAATGCCATTTATTTATCTAGGAAAGCCTAACCGTGTCTCCCGGGGGGGGGGGGGGGGGGGGGTCCTGCTACATCAGGACTGGTTTCCATTTGCTTTATTGAGTACGTTGCGTGCTAGAGGCTGTCTCCGGAGTAGCCGGAGGTGGCTTCTTGCCACGCAAGCGGGGTGGCGGTAACGCTCAACAAGTCCGCACACAAGGGGACGGGTGAACAAACCCACTTTGCCGTACCGCCACGTCGCATCCCAAGACGCGGTCTGGCAGCGTCACCAGACCGACGTGATCCGCCAACCCTTGCCTCTGCAAGCGCTGGATCATCGGCATCTACCGCCGCGGTCACAAAAAAAGAAACGACGAGGTGGTTCTCAGCGGACGAGGAAACGAGCCGACGTTTTTTGAGGACGGTGAAAATTTTCTTTTCAAAAAAGGGGGCATCTCAAACGCCGTGTTCTCACGTGCACCCAATTATTTGTGGAAAGGTGGCACATGAAAGAAGGTGACACGAGCGATGTTAAGAAACCTTGCCTCAATGGACACTTTAATATTTTTTTTGTTACTCCAATTGTAACATCATGAATAGGTCTTTATATAATTATTAATATCCATATTTAAGATAAGTCCATAAAAACGTGAAGGCAAATTCTGCTTCGTGACGTTTACCGGGATATTTAAAAAAAAATAATCCTTCATCATTGCAGCAGATGTTCTTCATAGCAGGACAAGAAGGCTGCACAGGGGTTTCACCGGTGTCAATATTCACCACAGGCCAGAGTCATCTCACGCGTAACCACCCAGGGGATGCGCCGAACATCCAATAAACCCAGGGCCAGACAAAGCCAGGTCACCCATAACATCATCGACAACCAGAGTGCCATTCAAACAGAACATTAAAGACACCCGTGACGATTGACCCATAACATTCAAACACTCGAACGCTCACGAAGATATCCCCATACATCAAGAACATCCTACACACCAAAAATATCTGAGACGCGACGATGATATCCAGGACACCATGGAACCGTCCTATCTGAGACCTCCCAACACGACCAGAATATCACGGACACCCACCCACCGCAGGGTATCACAGACACACCGAGGGCAAGAGGAACTCCAATTTTAGGAGTGCGATCACCTAAAACAGCCCGTTCACATCCGGGGACAAAATAAGAATATAAACTGTAAAATATATTACGCACACAAGCATCCGAGTGTTATGTACTGACCGCCACCGATGAGGAGTGTACACACAATGTTCCCCCCCTCCCAGTGTGAACCATCATGAGGGCGACTCCAGGGAAAGTGCAGGAGTTCGGGGCCAGAAAAAAGAAAGCCACGGACACACCAGAGATCACTTACAAATGTGACTGCGTAACTAGTAAATTAACCGCAATCCTGGCCATTTCAATGATTTGGAATTAACACCTAACAACGCCGCTTGCAAGATTAATTTGTAATTGCGTCCCGGGGGTCTGGCCAGAGGGGAAAGGTTTGAGTCGGGAGGACGGGAGAGGTCACCCCACCGCCTGGACGGATCTCGATGCGTGGTGTTCGTTCGCCTTCGCGTCTGTTTTGGGTTCCACGTGGGGCCTGGAACCCACGTGGGGCGTGGAACCCCGTCCTCATGACCGGAGCCGACGCTTGTACGGCCATTTGTTGTCAACTCACGCCCCGACGAGGGCCTTCTCGTGCCACCGAACAAAGACGGCTACTGCCGCATCGCGTGACGCTTTCAGACGCGCTTCTGCGGCCGTCTGGAACGCTCTTCCTTCCCGATATCAGGAAGCCACTGGAGCTATGCACTTTTAAATCGTCATCTAGATTGAAAATTCATTTCTTTAGAACAGCTTTTTGTGTTTAGTTTGTTGTCCTTCCCCCGCACCTCCAATTAGCACGGCTGGCTACATAGGGTGCGAAGTAAGTTCAACATGCATATATATGGGGTCGTTGGGGGGGGGATTTTTTTTTTTACCAAACCGCACCACGTGAAGGTGGGGAGCATAGACGTGAAGCGCTCAAAGTACAGTACAACAGTGGATTCCACTGCAGCACTGCCTTCTGCTGCCCACCACAGCCCCAGAAGCTCTATGGCAACCTGTTAGGTTTCCTACATTGCACCCCACAAGTGTTTCACCCATTATTGTTATCGTGGCGCAGCAGTGCTCCGTCAAGTCTTCGAGGCTTGTTATCAGCAAGGTCCTGCTTCATATTTAAACTCAACACATTCGTCAATAACACTGTCGCCTTGCAATAAAAAATGAAAATAAATAGATGACGTTTCGGGCAATGGTCCTCCTTCACAACACATGGAGACACTTTAACGTTTTGCTGCTACTGCTGTCATCAACTGCCAGCCGTGTGGCCTTTTAAACAGAGCTTTCATAACTCAATGGGCTTTACTTCAGAAATAAACGTCTGAAAAGTTTGACCTCTGCCTCTCTGGCCTCTTCCAGGTGCTGTGAAGGGCCGTTGCACAGAAACGTCGTCTATTATAACATACTTTTTTTCCTCTGAAAGGCAATGTTATTGCTGTTGACAAATGTGTTGAGTTTGCTTTTGCCGTTCGTGCGCTCCTGCCAATGCCGCATTACCAACTAATTCGCTTCAGCTGAATGTCAAATTGCTAATCGGGTACATCTTTTCACGTCGAGGCAACCGGGATAAACCGGAGAAAGCTTAAGAGATGAGGAGGGGAGAATGCTCTTATCTCCACACAGCAGACGGCTCATCAAACCGACTTGCTGTCCTGCCTTCCTACGGGCACCAGCTCGTTCCACTGGAGGTGGGGAGCGGCGCTCGTTGAACGACTCAAACCCCGGGCCGTTCCGTCGACCCCTCCTCAAAAGCCGCCGTGATTACGTGACGTGCAAAATAAAAGAGTCCCCAAGACATTGGCAGCTAGGCTGCGGCGAATGAAATCACACACACACGCGCGCGCACCGGTTATTGGGAACCACGAGGGGGGAAATAAAAAAACATGTTCAAGTAAATTCGGGAGAGAAAACGGTCAAAAATATACACATGACACCCGAGTTGAATATGAAAAACATAAAATACGGTCAACGATACATTGATATTCACACCATCCAACCCAAAAAAACCTCCATTATGAACACAATATAGACGAGTGTAACGGGTTAGGTGCAGAGCGAAGCAAGAGTGAAGACGCAGATATTGCGTCGCCAAAGCGCTCTCGTGGCGCTCCACACGCAGTGCGGTCACTTTGTTTTTCAAGAGGAGGTTTTTGCTTCACTTTGTCGGGTTGTTTAGAGATAGATATAAAAAAAACAAATAAAACCTGAACCATTACTTTCAACATTTTTACAGAGGCAGCACTCGCGACGTAAATGCTCGTGACAATATCTCGGGATCGCAAAAAATATATTTCACCAGCTGACCATGTGACGTGGGGTCACAAGTGGACACATGGCTAAATAATCCAGCAGATGACAGCATTACGATACATATAAATAAAACTCTCTTTTT
Source organism: Lampetra fluviatilis (assembly GCF_964198595.1). Lineage (NCBI taxonomy): Eukaryota > Metazoa > Chordata > Hyperoartia > Petromyzontiformes > Petromyzontidae > Lampetra > Lampetra fluviatilis. The sequence continues at coordinate 13,095,852 of NC_136290.1, forward strand.
GTAATAAGTTAAAATTAACCTATTGCTGTAATCATCTTCCTAGAGCGTGACAGTACGTTGACATTTCAGAAGCAATGTTTTCCACTTTCAGTTTTCCCGCCGCTTAGAAATACAGCGTCTCAACGGCCCGAGCCATCGGCCACGCGGTCCACAATCGCTCTTCCGAATCGCCGAAACCCGATCGCCTTGCCCTTGCAAACGACTATGTTCCAAACCCACGGATACATTATATTCGGTGGCGAAAGCCCCCACGTTTTAAAAGTGGCTTTGTTGCACGTCCCAGCGAGTCGTTGAGCAAGAGAGGCGTGTTTGGCCACGCCCTCTACAGCACAGACCACGCCCCTCCCCCCCCAGTTGACATTGCAAACGATCGTCCATCAGAAGTTTTTAGGGTTGGATCGCGTAAATATAAATGTTGTTGTTAAACCTGTCACGTAAACAAAACATGCCAATTCGTTACTAGTTCAGCACACCGGTGCGTTGAAGAATAAACCCACTCGAATAGTAAATGCTGCAGGTGTTCTGTTCACGTGACAAACCTTACTAATTGGCTGTGTCGGGTGGTTACGGGTTTAACGACACATTTATATTTACGCGCTCTGCCCTAAAAAAAGACTCCACCATGGCTAATATTGGTTGCGAAAGCCTCCTCCCAAGCGTTCGACCGTGACGATCGTGTTGTGCACGTGGCGAAGCCGCGTCGCCACCAATCGCCGAGCAGACCGACACCGTTGCCCCAGAGTCTTGCCTCTCCTCTTAGCAACTCGGGTTGCACCAACCGCTCGCAACCGGCAACGGAGACACATCCCGCAAATGAGCGATTCAATTGCGTGCAACCAGGTCGCGTGAAAAAACACAGATCGCCGTTGTCCGCCGACGGAGAGGGTGCGATGCCGCCGTTACCTTCCTCCCACACTGTCGGGCTACGCACGGTGTGCGGTAGAAGGTCAACATGCACACAGGGGGTAGAAGGTCAACATGCACACAGGGGGTAGAAGGTCAACATGCACACAGGGTCACGGCTCAAAGAGCCTTGCCTGGTGCAGCAGTGGTGGCGATGTCAATCAGCGGAATGGAGATTTCCCATCGCACTGCTTTGGCCGATGAGCCGCTTCTCGTTACGCGATCCGAACGCCAAACCCGGGCCGTGTGGACGTCTTCGAGCAGCGGGCCGTGGGGGGGGGGGGCAAACAAACATCGGGACGATTGTGGCGACTGACACGGAGCGCAGTAGGACCAAAGCGGGCGGGAATCGGAATGGGGGGGAACAAGACGTGATTACGTAATAGCAAAACTAAAATATCGATAAAATATACCTTAAAGATCCAGTGTTTGCAATGATAACGACTCAAGATATAAGTTAAAAATGTAAAGGATTTCCTCGACAGAAATCCAGCGAGTTCAGTAGTTAATTTTTAAACGGGCAGAAAAGCACGTTAAATAACTTTTAAATAAAATGCCGTCAAGTGTGCAAAGAAAAAACCAGAACCCAACAGGTAAAAACGCAGCGCGACCACATTTTACAAAAACCCTCGGTGACCTATAAGAGATGACGCCCTGGCATTGATGCATCGTTATATAACGCGTAGAAACGTCTGTACAGTATACGTATATAAAAAAAAATTCCTCTCCGTTCAACGAAAGCGAAATGGCATCGACGGCTGTGAACCCGGGCGGCGCCAGCGTTGGGGGCTCTCCGCCGAGACGTTGGTCCAAGCGAACACCGTGAACACGTGTAGCGGGACTCACGGGGCTCAAGGGGGCTCAGCGCCCCCACCCACTCTCATTCGCCACCTCAGACGAGTTACCCGGCTCTCGCGTTTGCTCGCTGCCCACAGCCAACAGCCTACACGGCCGAAAGCTTTTCAAGCCGGACTCGCGGAGTCTCGGAGCGCGCGGCACTTGAAGAGCCACACCGCACACGGACTCGGCTCTTCAACACGTGCGCCCTTGGACGCTTCAGTCTGTACCACGTGGCCCTGCGAGTGGCAAACGTGGGGCTCTCTCTTTGTTTTTTGGACGTAAATTTTCGTAAATTACTTATATATTTTTTTAAATATATATTTTTTATCACTAAGGAAATATACTTTAATTTGTTTGGACGATTATTGTCCAACAACGAGGTTCGCCGGATCTCTACGAGGCGAGCGCGTGGTAGGCCGAGGCGCGCGGTGACCCCGTGACCACGTTCTCTGTGCCCTCTAATTTTTGGACGTTCGGTTTTTTTTTACCCAAAAAAATCTGAAATGATTAACTCCTTTCAAAGATAATTTCAGCCCCCGCCCAAAAAAAAGTATATTTTTAACCGTCGCTTATTACGCAAATGAATAGAGGCAAAGCAGCTCCTGCACCACCTTAGGGAACGAGCGATGACATTCACACAACGGACTGCGGAGCCTTCGCCAAATCCAAGGCTCCCTGGCTATGAATTTCCAATGCCCTCGATCTATAATAGAGAGTCACGAGCGGTGATACATGAGTCCGTGGTCATTCCGCAATGGAGTTGTTAGTGCTCCTCCTTTGGAACATGGGCCACGGACTTTAAAAACTAGAAACTACGTTTTATTTTGTAAAAGGCTTCAGTTTGGTGTTTTAACATCTCAACACCTGTTGTGTTGCCAGAAAAATAGGGAAAACCTATCCTACGTTTTATTTGACCAGGTAAAGCCCCACAGAGCTATATAGCTGTTATTCAGTAGGGACTTGGCTATCACAAATGATGGCACAACGACTGTGGCATATCACGCAGAAAATTATAGAAGCCAAATGCGCGTTGATTTTAAATGTGGAGGGAAAAACCGGGAGAAAAATGTACGCCACCACGGGGAGATTAGACGCGCAAACTCCAAATATACAGGCATCAGGGTCAGGATCGAACCCACGACCTCCTACACACCAGGCGAGGTAGTTAACTTCGCATGCGCACCATCAACATATAACCACTCCAGGCTCGTCACCTACCCGCTTGGCCGACAACCGCCCAAGTCTCGCTCCCTGCATTCCCTACACACGAGCTCGAAGGACTGCTCTCGCCATGCGTGTGCCTGTGTGTGCTCAGTGTTCAAGTTGCCGTGTGCCAATCATTACGAGCATTGTGCGATAGTCACGGACGGCAAAGCGAAACGCGAGTCGGGGACTCCACCAAACGCTGGCTGGCCAAGCGTTGGCATCACCGCAAGCGGCGCCATATTAAGCCGTGCCCTTTGAACTGGTCATGTCCCCTGACCTCTCGTTTCTCTGGGTTCTTCATCATGGTCATTACAACTTAATATTCATACCGTTGCCTCCCATGCAGTGCATTTCGGGACTCACCCTGTGGCTGCTGTCCCCGTGCGGCCAAAGTAAACGTCGCAAGCGGGGCATTGGTCTGCCACTAGGTAGGGGCGGATGTTGCTTCGTGACTTTTCCCAATTCAGTAATGTGCGAGCAATTCATCGCATTTTTCGAATTTCTCTCTACTTCAGACTGTTTGGGGGGGGGGGGGGGAGGTGAATCCTTAGCGTCACAAAAAGTCACATTCGCACACGACGGGGGCACACGTCTCTGCTGGCCGTCGATGGGCGGCCTTGATAGAGCTACATCGGACGGACGGCTTGTCGTGTGTCGCCCCAAAGCGGAGGACGGGACCTCCGCCAACAACCCTTTACGCGAAAACAAAAACGCACAACCGGGGAACAAATGGTGAATGCAAATCCACAGTGACGTAAAATCGGGGAAGAGCTTGCAGAAAAATGAAACGGTGCCAATGTGGCCAATAAGAAAATATGGGTAAACGGGACACGTCCGAACGACACCCCAAACGGCAATAGGTTAAAGGAAAACAAAGCGATATCGTTACAATTTTGTTTGAATAAATGTCAACAAAGTGGACGTGCCAAGAGTCAGGCTGCCACGCTCACGAGCTCGGCAGCCCTCGCCTTCCACGTTTCAGTTCGCTTCTTTCGCTCTTAAAACGCTCGCCCAGAAATATATCCGGGCGAGATTTCTTTGATTCCGTTCAGGTTCCGCGGCTGACGACGTCTCCCTCGGCACTGCCTTTGGTGCTGTGCTGCGCAGTGCGGTTGTTCATCAATCCGTTCCAGGTTTTCGCTATCAGCAGCGAAGGCAGTAAAAGTAAGGAGTGTTTACCCTTCGCTCGGCGCACGCCCATTATTTTACGGCGCGCGATGGCAACAAACCGCAAACGATGCTCGAATGTCGCTCTGCAGTTGACGAAGAGCCGCCCCCATCGATCTTCATACCTTTTTGCAATAGTCGTTCACAAGAAATCATTCGTAGAAGTCAGCCCTCTCCGCTTGCTGGCATTCCTTGAAATGCCCAAACGTAGGATCTAAAACATTTTTCCTTTTGCCCCTTGCGTGCGTGTTTTTTTTCAGGTCTTTCAGGACCGTCTCCTCTCTGCCCCACGCCACCCTTCCCGGGGTCCCTCGCCCACGACCCAACTGCGGACGATATAAAAAAAAAACGAAACACCAAAAGCAAAAGTAACAAAATAAAACTCCCAACCGCAGGCTCGTAAACGATGGAGGAAAGTGACATGCCGAGTCGTGGAAACGGAGCAAAGAGGTTGGTTCAGAGTCGCCGGGTCATGCCGGGTAACCGTGGGTCACACCGGGTCATCACTCCCGGTCCTGCGCGCCCTTCATCTGGTTCCACATGCCATGCCGCGAGTGGAAGTAGTGGTAGAAGTTCCTCAGGTGCAGGCGCTCCACCTCCAGACCGGCCTGGAGTACCCTGCAGCATCGCGCGCCAGACAGCCACATGTGGGTTACGAGATGAAGACAAAGATCCCCCGCCGCACAGCCTGAACCAGACTGTCTGAGCAAGTGCTGTTAGTGAGTAGCACCTACGAAGGCCGACACGGCACACGAGGGGGTGGGGGTGGCCAGCATCACGTCCAGGACTGGCTTGGATAATCGTCACTCGTATTTACTGTGAGCAGCAATCGAACCCGGGTTGCCGGGTTCATGGTGCAGGGCTCTAGCCACTGCACTACCGCTCCCCACGTGGGTTACACACCCACAGTAGCCTGCATGGTATTCAACCATTCAAGCACTGTCCGGGTTCAACCCTGCTTAGCTTCTGCAATGTGATGAGGTCGAAGCGAATTCTGGGCGATTCGCTCCTCAGGCCCTAAGCGTAGACTGGCGTTTAACTCGTACACTATTTGCGTAAGAGATAAAAGTCCGATTCGCAGACGAGCGACAGGATGCTTGAGTCAACGACGATAGCACGAATCGAATTCCATCAACGAGCCGATGTATTGTGATACACCCAGCGGAGAAAGTGACCCCCCCCTGGCCCCCCCCCCCATTTTCACAGCGGACGTGTGACAATGCAATCGGCCTTTTGTGAACGTCCATAGAGTGTTAATGACACACACACACACAAGAGGCAGGGCGACTTACTGACTGGCAGGCTCGGCGATGGATAAAAGCCGTCTCATTGTTCATTGAGGCTCGCAAGGGTGTGGTTACTCACGATGATGATTGGGATGATGATGGAGATCACAAAGAAAATAATAATAAAACTGCGGTTGGTAAAAAGGGAGTGAGTCACGCAGGTGGCTGTGAAGGATTACACCTCGCCCGTGTCCTTGCACGCCGCAAATCTCTTCCTGGATAGAAAAATAAAAGTGTGAGCGCCTCCAGTAATTAATTAATTAACTCCTCCAAGCAGAAAATAATCTCATGGGCGTTCCTCAATTAACCTGCCTGCTCAATTAAAACAATCTTACGCTTATGGTACATGCGTCAAACTGCTCCGAGCGGGGAATCGACGCCGTTCGATTAGCATACGCTGTACACGCTACAGTAATTTTGCTGGAGCGTTCACACCTGATGACAGATGCTTGTGTTGCTTCCAAAACGTCGTGATTTAATTTAGTTGTTTTCATTTTAAATTTATTTTATTTTCTACCTACGTAACTTTACCGAAATAAACAAAGGTGTATGGATCCCTGCAGTCACGAAAACTTCAAATCTAGAATGTACACAACAATTGACGGCAAAATATTTCTACCAACCTCATCTTGACCCCTGCACCGCTCGCGGGTCGAATAGTTTCATGCATAGCGGTCGGAGCGAGCGGCAAGGTCGCGAGTTTCAAAATTCCCGGTCGGTGGACGTCAGTGGACGACTCGCTTTCAACCGTAGAAATGTGGAATTTCACACAACACCGGCTCGGGAAGGCCGTGAAGATGAGAGATAAGCACCGCCCACGAAACGACTTGGGTCCCCTACTTGAAGCTCCTCTCTTCGGAGTGGAGCAGTCCGGCCAAAAGGACATCAGAGCTCCTGTGCCATGAACGTGCGTGGCTACTTACCGTTCCCGTGCGTACGTGCGTCTATGCGAGCGTGCGTACTCGTGCGCGTATTTAATCGCCATGCGAGGGGTAACGTCCGCACCTGTCCAGCAGCTCCCAGTCCTCGCCGCCCCAGTGGTCGCGGAATTCCTGCGTGTTCATCCCCCCGATTCCATCGAAGTCCGACTTGTAGATCCCAAAGAGCCCAAAGCCGTTGACCTCCCAGTAGCCTGTTCGGCATTACGGTCGGGGGAGGTGAGGGGGGATGGTGGGGGGGGGTCAGGCAAGAGCCATGGACACAGCGGGGGGGGGGGGGCGTAGAGGGAAGTGGGGTGAAGGTTCAGAGAGGTGCATCGGTAGAAAGAGGTGTTAAACAGAATCCATGCGTACACGCGTCAATCCTCGTTTCAACCACGTTTGGAATTAAGACTGTAAGATGACAGCGGTGCTGTTGGTTCTGTTTCTTTGTCAGTCCACTATGGCTGTACTTCGCCAAAGCTGGTCAGCACGAGGTCGGTGAAAGGAGGCGGAGGACGCACAGGAATGGCTCGGATATCACTCGCCACTGGCCGTGGCTGTGATTTACACTCATGCCCACTGTTGTTCATAATGCAGTGTGCTAACCACACTGCACCACCGTTCCACCGGCTAAAACACTTCACCGCTCTAAAATCACCACGCTAAATGAGCACGTAACCATTCATGCCACCCCCCCAACCACCAACCCGCAGTCCCGCCAAGCTCCAAAAATGACCTGGGGTCACAGTTAAATAGACAACAGTGATGTAAGCTGAAATTACAATGTGACTAATCGACGCGTCGTTACCACGCCTTGAGCGTGTCACCGCTTTGAGCTCTCGGTGTGCTATTGCCTCATCGATCGGATGAGCAATCGCACAGCAATCGCTCCGGTCTCGACGACGATTAACGAGAGCACACACTAGGCTCGGCCCCAGACGCAAACTGAGCTCCGCGCTCTGCCCCAGCGAGCTCCACGCTCTCCCCAACCCAGCTCTACGCTCTGCATCTACGCCCGGATCGGGAGCTGCGGCCGCGGTTTGGCAGCAAGGCAGTGGGTGCGGGCGGGCCAGAGATGTGGAAGAGCGGCATGAGATGGCGTCAGTCCGCCCCCACCCCCCGCCTCGCGTTTTGTTCTCAAAGAGTGTTTTGATTGCCCCTTGCGCCACGCTCGTGATTGGCCGCTCGCTCACTCGCTCACCTGCCTATCATCCGAGTCAGCTCACTCGCTTGATGGACCGACAGCCCGCCCCGATCGCCGAACTCCGTTGCCTAGCTGCCCGTTTCCTTGGTCGCCCATTTGCTCGCTCACTCTTGCTCCCACCAGCCCGCTGAATACTCACGCATTCATCCACTGGACTGTTGACCTACTTCCAGCATGCTCACATGTTCACCCACTCGCAAGGTTTCTCACTTGTCCATAAACTAACCCGTTCGCTTGCTTGCCAACCAGCCAGCTCACTTGCAAGCCTACCAACCGACCAGCTCAGTTCTGGCCCATCCTCTTGATCACGCACTCGCGCGCCCGCTAGCTCGTTCGCTTGTGCGCACGCCACCTCTGCCAGTCGTAAGGCGTCTGCCTCTCACGTGCCCCCCCTCGCTTGCACGTGTGCCAAGCCCCCCTCGCTTTGCCCGGCTCTCTCACCGTCGGGCTCGCGCGCAGACTTCCCGCACGCCAGGCGCATGACAATGGGCGCGTACGCCATGTGGCCCTCGACGCAGTGCTTGCGGATGTTGTCCACGATGTCGTGCGGGAAGCTCAGGTGGAGGTCGCACAGGAAGGTGATGCTGTGCGGGTCCTGCAAGCGACATGCAGACACGCACACACGCATGCACACACACACGCACACACGCACGCACCACGCAAGCCACAGTCAACGCATCCTCGTACATGCGAGTAGATACTGCCAGGAATATCAACATCACGTGGGGATCGATATAAAATATGGACGGGGTGAAACGATCCCCGTGACCGATACGGCATTTGTACAGTAATGGATTCATGAAGACCTGAAGATTATTATCGGCACGCAGCAGACCTTCGAGTGTGGGTTCATCAAGGAGATGCACATCGAGTCTCAAGACTCAAGACTCGATGTGCAATTCATTGAGTTTCAGGAGAGTGGTGTATTGGGAAGTTTGGCCACTCCAATTAACGAGTGGTGTGTGTGTGTTTGGAAAAATATAAGTAGAACAACTGATGTTGCTGTGCTGTCTTCTGCTGCCCACCAGATATCCCTGCAAAACTTGAGCAACCTGTGCTACTATCCACGCTCAACTCTACTATAAGTTTATTACAAAAATAATGTTTTTTTAGGATATGCAAAACACGACAAAGTCATAAATGTGGAGTGACAATGTGCATAACTGTGTTCGCATCTCAAGAAGCTGCACAATAACAACGTTCATTCCCTTCGAAACACAAACGCTTCAACTCCACAACAGCTGAGAAACCGGCACGAGCCCTTGGCGACCAGGCCTCTCGGGGTGACACGGCGGGGTGGCAGCACCTCAAGATGGCCGACACGAGCCTGTCACCAGGCCGCGGCGACGCACGCGACTCTCCGGGTCGTAACTTGCTCCACGGTAATCGCAGATAAATTCATTAACCTGATGTAAGCCGCTAGCGATGGATTACACACAGAGAAGGGTGTTTCACTGGCGATGACGGCGATGACGGTGGCTCGGTGAGGAGGGAAGAGTGGGCGATGGCTGCTCCTAGAGCTCCTCAGTGCTCGGTGCACGCACGCGCACACACAGAGATGAAACAAGCGGCCCATTACCCTAATGGCAATGTCATCATTGGCACATTAAGGGATAATCCCATGATAATTGCGACGAGCAATTTTATTTTAATTCGGCGTTCACAGCCGGCGCAAAATTATTTTGGCGCGCTGCTAACGGGCGGTGAGACTGGAAGAAAAAAAATTAATAGTAATAACAATTATAGGATTACCTACATGGGTCAAAATCTCCCTTATTTTCAACCAAGAGCCCATGTGCAGTGCATTTCAGTAAATATCTAAAATGCGCTGCCTCACAGGCCGTAAGCCCCTGCGCCAAAATTACATCATAGTCTAATTCGCGCGATGTGTCGGCCAGTTTAAGCAACGTTCCGCCAAATTAACATAACTGTGCCATTACAGAGGCAATGGCACGGCTTTATTGCGTATCGCGCCGTGCGCAGCTCAGCGCGGTGTTTTCGGATTTTAGCGCGTGCTCTTCGGCCCGACGCTCGAGGTTTCGTCGCATGTGCTCGAGTACAGGGACTCCTCTACTTACGAACATTCGAATTACGAACTTTCAGAGATACGAACAAACCTGTCTGTATGTCCAGTTGCCTGTCCAGACCGAGAGTCGTAAGTTCAACCGCCGCGCAATAGACAGTGGTGGTGGCAACTACATCTGCAGAACATGCAGAACCAGTGGCATTTACATCTACAGGAGATTATACAAAGCCATTCCCCGTGTTAAGTGTACATGCCGTACGTGTTTGGAATCGACAGGAGTAAAAAGTTGGATTTACGAACAAATCGACTTACGAACAGACCTCTGGAACCTAACTCGTTCGTAAGTAGAAGAGTCCCTGTAAATAGCGTTTGCCTACTGCTGCTGGTGCATCCAATTCCTGAAGAAGCGTTCAGCACGTGGAGCGAAACGTCGGACATCGTGCCGAAACAACACGCGGGTCCAAACTCGAAAACACGTCGGAGGGATGTGCCGCCAACTAAGCTATCATAAATATTTCACGCCGAGATAATTATTCCTTTATCCAGGAAAGCCTCAATAAGTCTCAATGCTGCTTTTTTCTGAGCGTACTGCCTCGGGGTGTTTGGCCAATGCTATTAATAAGCGTTTGACACGTACGGGTGGGCAACGCTCAACGCCTCGCACAGGCGGTTTCGCGAGCCCATTGATTGCACCGCCATCTCCTTGCATTCCCCACGCCGACACCACCCGGTATTCCCGGACGTCGAGCATTCCCACCAAACGACCAAGGGCTCGCCCCCCCCCCCACCTCAATGGGACACAATCGTTTCTAGGCAAATCCGCCAACTTCTGGGCATGCGCTGCCACGCCCGGCTAAAGCTGCCACACGGAAGAGTTGAGGGGCGCGGTCCCAGAACTTAACCTCAACCACGGCTAAGTCGCGGTAATTACGGGGATCGGCGCATTACGCGGGCCTGCCGGGGTAGGATCACCGGCTGCCGCTATTATGGCGTGCGGCTGTGCCGCCGCCGCCCACCGCCACCGATTTCACCGCTGACGTCAGGAGCGGCGCTGCGATTAATGCGGTCACCACGGAACGTTGTGGGGGGTCTAGCCTTACGTCTGCCGGCACAGCCACATCGTTGTTATCGTCGTTGTCGTCGTCGTCGTCATCATCGTCGTCATTATCTTGGCCCAGTTGACACCAGAGTGTTTTTGCCAAGAGTGACGTTTCCCCAACACTCGAGGAACACCCACGCATCGGAGGGGATAACACTCAAACAAGCTGATTGCAAATCTGATGGACAACAACATGGGTAGAAAGCCACAGAAGAGACAGAATGGTCAGCCACATTCCCCACCACCCAATCGAATTCCACAGAAACTGGATTTACTGCCTCTAAACCTTCGACTCAAATCCATGTAAATCCACTCGACCTCACTGCACGAATTCAAAAAACGTGCTCCTCCCCCCACAGTCCCCTGTCCTCCTCCGTCCGCTTGCTAATTGAATAACCTTTTGTTTCACGCGACTGAAGAATGGAGTGTGCTGTGTTGCTGCCCTCTGTCGCTCGTGCTGCCGTTCGGTAGTCAGACGGTTTTATGCGCTGCGGTGGCGAGATGTTAGCCACCTCGCCTGGTATACAGGAGGTCGTGTATGCGATACTGACCCTTGACGCCTGCTGTATATTTGGAGTTTGCGTGTCTCTCTCTCTCTCTGTGGTTGCGTGAATTTTTCTCCGGGTCCTCCAGTTTTTTCCCCTCCACATTTAGAAGCAACTTCACGCGTTTAGAGTATATGGCTGCTGCTACAGACTTCCACGTGATAAGCGACCACTTCGTTGAGCTATCTTTTGTGATAACCAGGTCGCTTCTGAAAAAGAGCGAATAGCTCAATGGGCTTTACCTGATGAATAAAACAGTTTAGTTTAGTCGCTAAAGTCTTAAACGATGCTAAAAGTCTGAATCTTGATTTAAAGCTTTCGTGACTGCAGGAATTCATCCTCTTTGGGCCTTTCGGTCAAGTCACGTAAATAGAAATAAAAGATCACGGCGTTTCGATCGCAACACACGCGACCGTCTTCAGGCGATCGAAACATCGTGATCTATTACGCTAAAAGTTTAGTTTTTAGGTTTTAAATCGCATCGCGGATTGCGTCTGGCGCGACCGACTCAAGGAGGAACAATTCGGAGAAACCCGAGAGGCTCGCCGCTGAGGGCCGTGAGAAGCCGGCGGCCGTCGGGGCCTGGGGAATTTCTCGGGCGTGGCGCGATGAGGTGCTCGCATCGGGGTCACAGGAACTCCTTCTCCATCCCACCAAAGCAATACAATAAATTGCGGCAACTGAAAGAAAAACAAACTGCTGAAGTAATTTAAAACAACCTCCGCTCCCGCCTCCCAGCACACCTTTCCCGTTCCTCTCTATCTTCAGTTCTACAAAAACGTTTAACGACGCCGCACATACACACGTGCCAAGCAGATGTGCCGCCCACGGTTGCCAAGCAACCTTCAAATTGAAGGTGAAGACAAGCCTGGAGGATTCGGAACGTACTTGCACCGCCAGTCTGGAACAAGCGCAACCAAACCTCGCCCATGTGGGGTTTATTTTGATATTTTTCCACTTTCACCTCTTTTTAAGGCGATTAAACAAACCTGTCACGCAAGCTGAACTCTCGATTTTTCTTTATTATGGGCATCGGGAGGAGCGGTAATCGTTCCGCCCGTACACATTGCACGAGTGTAGCTGATGGAATGCAGCCTTCGCATGTCGCACACAGACGCACGAACATCCATCAATGACACACACGCACAGTGCACAGACGGGCAGAAGCACGTACGCACACACACACAACGCAGCCAGTCAGGCTCTATCACCAACAATATGCCCACCGCCACTTAGACAGCGGCTATCTGCACTGCACTGATGCGATTACGGCGCTGAGTTTACAGGTGCCTCCAGCCAGGCACGCCCGCTGTGTTAACTACACACAGGGCGTTTGCTTTGTCTATATTTAATTGCGGCTTGGAATCCGACCGCGATGACGGCGCGCGCGCAAACCGGCTTTTGTGAAAGTGCCACGGGGGTAGGGCGGTGGGGGGGAGGGTCTCTAACGTCTCCCCAACATCTCCCCAACGTCTCCCCAACGTCTCCCAACGTCTCCAAACGTCCCCGGGGGCGAGCGCCGCACGCGTTACCGTGACGCACAGAAGTCGCCGGTTTTATTTTGCCGACCGGGTGAGGTACATGTAGGGAATCCGTGGATTCGGAGGAATTCATCGGCCGGGGAAGTTCGTGACCTGCTTGCTCCTACCTGAGCAAGCGATTGGTTCGCGCTCTGCACCAATGGCACTGTGGTCACTGTCACGTTTCGCCAATTTGTTCCGACGACGCTATCGGGATCGCGTCGCGAGCGAGACGGGCCGTCCACGCGGAGCTCCCGCACGGCAGTGCATGCAGCCCCCCGTGTTCGAGAACGGGCCCACTTGAAGTGGACACCGCAGACCCACTCCTGAGCTCGCTTACATGACGTCTGGTCTACACACGGTGGTGGGATGCACTTTCTCGCCTGCTCTGCATACGGGAGCAATTTTTGTCACGTGACAGTAAAAGCGATATTGATGATCTCAGCTTTGGAATTTGGGCAAATTGAGTGCAGAAACAAATTTGGCAGCATTTTTGTTTGTTTTGAGCAATTAGCAAAAACCGGGCTGAGATCATCAACTCACTGCAGTTGGGAACCCGGGTCTAACCACGGGTGGGTGGAACCTGGACTCAAACCCAGGCCACCTCGCCCGGAGGCGATGTCAGGTGCTCACGGCAACGCGTGTCTACCTTGATGACGTCGACCCCGGCTTGCAGGCCGGCCGATCGCTCAAAGTTCCCTTGCAGCTTCACGTAGTGATACCTGGGGCACGGGAGCAGGGGTGACAACGGGAAAGAGAGTATGTATGTTGCATGTATGCTGAACGTCTTTCGCACCGTACATAGCCAACCGTGCTAAATGGAGGTGCGGGGGGAAGGATAGTACGGCAGGTCCTCATTTAACGACGTGGCAGTGGTAGATGCGTTCCCAAAAAATGCCGTGTTAAGCAAAAAACAATTTGCACGCAAATAATGTAACGATAAAGTTTGTCGAGATACGATGTACTACTAAGCACACCCAGCGAGATGCCGGGTAAAATGACCGAGTGTACGCCGCCGCATTACTGTATCATTCCAAGTACTGTAACATACCGCTCAGCCCTGTATTCTGAAAAGCCTCATTGAGTCTCAAGGGTCACAAATCGGGATTTTATTCGACCGATTTTCTTGACCGTTTTGCACGTGGAAGTAAACTGGAGAAAACCTATGCAGGGGAGGTGGTGACGCTCAAAACTCCATACAGATAGATTCAACATTCCACCACAGGACTCCCATTTCCTGACCATTTCGCCGTAGGAGTCATGCCGAGTCAGGGAATGGTGACCATGGATGGACAGAGTGACACTTCGGCAAGAACGCTTTCCTAATGTCCCCTGAACTGAAGGGAACATTAGGTCCATCCATGACTCTTCGAGCAGCGGTGAGTGGCTGAGGAGCAGAGGAGGAGGATGATGGGGAAGGAGCAAGAGGGAGGAGGAGATGGTGGCGAGGGAAGAGGAGAAAGAGGAGGATGAGAAGAATGAGGACGTGGAGAAGGATGGTGAAGGAGCACTTGGAGGAGGATGATGAGGATGTGGGGGGGGGGTGGTGGAGGATGTTTGTATGTTGAACTTCTTTCGCACCGTACGTAGCAAACTGTGCTAATTGGAAGTGCGGGAAAAGGATGCACGTGGAGGAGGATGATAAGGATGAGGAGGACGTGAATGAGGATGGAGGGAGTTAGGATGAGTATGGCTAGCAGAATGAGGAGGATGATGAGGAAGTGAGAATGCCCACCGGGGGAGGGAGCTGCGCTGCAGGGCTTTCTCCACGTCCATGTCCTCGCTGGAGTAGTCGGCGATGACGACGCCGAAGCGCTGGTCGCCCGTGGCGCGGTGCAGCGCCTCCATGTCCCAGATGAACTGCTGCACCCAGCGGCCCTGGTTCTTCACTGCACAGCACGGACGCGCACGCGACGGGCAGGTCAAGCACAGCGCGGCATTGCAGTCAACATCTGTGTGAACTAGCTTAATAAATAACAAAATTACATTCAGCTTCGTGCCAGCATGAAGGATGTGTGCGAGTTAGAATGCGAGCGTGAAGAGTGCGTGCCCCGAACCCATGCCTCCCTCCGTTTGTGTGTTCCCTCCCACGTGCACGTTTCTGTGTACGGACAAACCCCCCACAAAGCAGGAGCGAAAACTTCATCCGTGGGGACTGGGTTGTCAGCTCGCTCTTACTTCCTTTGCCTTTTTCCACGATGTCCACGATTCTTCTGTAAGGGTGACGTCCGTGAGACAATACGTTTGCAACTAATTGCAAACTTTAATGTTCGAAAATAGCCCCCAGAAGCAGAGATCACAGAACTAGCTCCGAGGCCCCCTCAATGTGACCTCTAGTCAACAAAGCACTTTCCAACACGCCGTCCCTGAGAGTAATGTTCATCGCGTGAGATTGTAACTGATATTTCCTTTGATTCTTAGTGTTGGAATTTAGCCAAATTAGGTGTTCGCCCGAACGGAACGTGATGAGGGGTTTTGTGTGTGTGTGTGCAGTCACTGGAGACTGGGCTGAGATCATCAACTTTCTCCATCTGACAAACGCAGGATCTTGGGGCTACCAGCTCGGTCCGAGAGACGACCCATTCCTTGAAACCGGTTTATTTGTTGTACTGTACAATGTTGCCCCGAGTGTTCCCAAGAGGCATTGTGAGGTTTCACGCGAGAGACTTCACGGCAACGGACGAGGTGGAGGAGGAGGCCACACCCCTCGTGGAGAGAAAGAGAGAGGAGCTACATAAGCTACTTCGGTTTTTGCTCCCGTCAAAGACGAATGCTGCCACCTGCTGTGCCCACTGCTCAACAGCAGGTTGGAGAGGTCCTAGAGGATCTCACAATCATCATCTTCTGTAGACGCATGCAGCAATCCCTCGCCCACCACGGGTTTTCCCACCGCGGTTCCGAGTATCAATCCATCGACTTGCCCGGCGGTAGTTGAGAAAACCAAGCCGCGTTTCGCGCAGCGCGCTGGCACCCCCGGCGCGTCCCTCACCGGGCACGACGAAGTAGACCATCACGTCCGGCTTCCACGCGAAGCCCCGCGGCAGGCACAGCGAGAGCGGCGGCGCGTTGGCGGCGCCACCGACGCCGCCGCCGTCGGCGACTTGGCCCGAGGTGCGCGCCGGCAGCGGGGCGAAGACGTAGTGGGAGAGGCGCGCCAGCCGCCCCGACGGACGGTGCAGCAGCTCCAGCTCCAGGAGGTAGCGGTTGCCCTTGACGCGGTCGCGGCGCTTCTCCGCGTTGACCACGCGGCGCAGCTCGTACAGGCTGCGCGGCGGGGGGGGGGAGTGGGATGGGGTGCAGGTAAATCCCGTGAAGAATCACCAATTCACCCGGGATGTTGTACATTCTTTACGGTGGCCGAACCGGCTCCGAGGTCGGGGCACCGAATCGGCTAAGCCGAGTGTGGTAACGGCGTCATGTCGCGAGGCCAGGTGGCCCTTAACACCTCTCGCAGGTTAGTGCAGCGGAACGCCCCATTGGAAGGGGATGTCATAGGGCGAGCTCTGAGATCCCTTTCAAGCGACTTTCCCACTCACTCTACCCATGAGAGTAATGTTCATCTCAAGCGTGCGTGTGTGCGGGGAGCGGAAGTGTCACAGTTGAACGCGGTTTTCAATGAACTGAGCGACCCGAGTTCGAATTCTGCTCACGGCCAACACCAGTGACGATGACCTGAACCGGTCCCGGGCCTCCCCCTAGGCCGACTCATCCTCAAATGAGTACCTGGCGTGGTGTAAACATCGCTACTGGGGAGACAAAGGTGGTCGGGCATGGTGCTGGCCACCCACCCCCTTGTGTGCCGTGCCGGCCTTCGTAGGTGCTCGCAAACCGCACCTGCCGCAACAGTCTTTAACGGCTACACGGGGGCCGGAGATCTTTGTCTTTGTGAACACGCGCGCACTCACTCGGGATGCACCCGGCCCAGGTTCTCCATCATGACGTTCGCCACAGCCTGGGCCTCCTCCTCTCGCAGCCGCAGGTTGCCGGACACGTTGCAGCGCAGGTCGATCCAGTCGGAGCGCAGGAACTGGAAGTCGGTCTCGCCGATGCTGAAGGTGCGCTTCCAGTCCGCCTCCTCTTCCTCCTCCACGGCCCAGCTCCACTTGCTGCGCCCCCCGCCGCGGCCCCCCCGCCCTCCTGCGCGCCCCCGCCGCCTGCGCCCGTCCCTGATCCCGCGGCCGAGGTCGTCGGCCCTCCCGCCGTCGTCCTCGACCGCTCCGGCGCCGGCCCGCGCGTCGTCGCCGCCATCGTCGTTCGGGTCAAAGGAGGACAGCGAGTTCCACGGCCCCTCGTTCCTGCCGGCGGCGGCGTCTCCGTCGTCCCCGACCGCCGCCAGCGACTCGGCGCCGCCCCGGCCCCGGTCGCCGCGTGGGTAGCCCCTCTGCGACTCGGTCGTCCCGCGCTGGACCCCACGGTTGCCTGGGGAGGCTTCGTACCCGTTTTTCTCGACCCGCGAGCCGCGGTTGTTGTCGTTGTTGTTGTTGTTGTTTCCCGGTGCGGCTGCCGCCTTGTCACCTGGACCGCCCCCACGTTCCTGGCCGCGGCCCGCGTGGTTGGCGAAGATGACCTCCGACCTGCGGTCGCCGTTGCGATCCCGCTTCCGTTTAGCCATCCTCCGCGAGCTGGCCTCGTTCCTGCGTGGCTCCTCGTCGGCAGCGTGCGTGGGGGGCGTGGTGGATCTCGCCGATGCGGGGGCCTGGGAGGCGGCGGGTTTGACGGCGCCGTCGGTGGTGTTGGCGCTCTGCGGCGGTCGCGTGCCGTTCTTCTCCGGCGCCTCGCCGACCTTCTCCACTGCTGCCCTTGCGTCTCGGTCGCGCCCCGCCACGACGCCGCTTCTGGTGGCGACAGAGGCCCCCGTGGGTATTTCGCGGGAAGCGTTCTTGCCGACTCCCCCGGCATTGACGAGGGGGAGGTCCACCGCCACCTTCTGCTTTGGATCCACGTCGTTCGCCCCTCCTTGCGGGCCGAGACCACGCCGTTTAGAAGGTTGACGCTTCTTATTACCGATTGCCACTTCGCCGTCAGCAACGTCCTTCACCACCACACCGTCCCCTCCTTGGGCTGCGGCGGCCAAACCGTGACCATCTTCCCTCGCGTCCCTCTGGTTCCTCACGTTCTTACGCCTCCTCTTTGCGTTGTGTGCCACCTTGTAGGCGCGAAGGGCGGCCGCGGCTTCGGCGGATTCATTCCCCGCGCCGCGAACCGCTTCCCGAAAATCTCGCGATTTGCCGCGAGGCCGAGCGGCGGCTGCGGCGTCGTCGTCGTCGAACCGACGCCGCGGCTCTCCGACCTCGGCAGCTGCGGGTGCAGCGAACCCATCGCCGCCCCCCCCATCCTCCACCGCTCCCCGTGGCACCGCGGGGCTCGGGTTGCCGTCCAGCCCGAAGAGCTTCCGCCGGCGTTGGAACGCGTAGTCATCAAAATCGTCGCCGTAGTCCCTGCGCCGCGGCCCGGCGCGCCCCTCGTCCGCGGCCGGCCACGCCGCCGCCGCGGCCGCCCCCGCCGCTTCCACCCGGCCGCCCGCCTCCCGGACTTCCGGCCGCTCGGGCCTCCTCCTCCTCTTGTGCTTCCTGCGTTTGCCGCCCGTGACGCCGGCACGGGGCCCGGCGGCCGGCTCCCCCAGCACGGCGCCGGCATCGTGATTGGCGACAAACCACTGCACGGGGAAGGCGCGGTTGTGAGGAGGGAGCGCGTGCTGCTGCTCCGCCTGGTGTTGATCGCCCCCCGCGGCAGGCCGGCCCGCAGTGGGCTCGTGTTCCCTCCCGCTCTCTCGCCCGCCCTCCCGCCCGTTCTCTCGCCCGCGTTCCCGCCCGTTGTCTCGTCCGCGTTCTCGCCGGTGCCGTCGATCTGGCTCGCGCTCGTCGTTCTCCGTGTCCACCGCGCCGTGCTGAGGCGCGTGGCGGCGCACGCGGTCCGGCGGGGCCAGCTCCGGCTGCTGCGGCTCCTCCTCCTGCTCTTCCTCGTCGTCGTACTCCTCCTCGTCCACCTCCTCCTCGTTGTTTTCGTTCGCGGCGCGGTCGGGCAGACCGTCGGGGTGAATGCCACCGCCAATGCCAACGCCACCGCCAATGCCACCGCCGCCATCGTCATCGTAGAACTGGTCCCTGGGGTCCAGCGCTGAGGGTGACAGGGGTCAAGAAGCGAGAGAAAGACGATCATAAACTAAAACTAAACGATAAAAAAATATTTTATCGGGTAAGCCCCGCTGAGCTATACGGCTCTCCATCAGAAGCGAATCTGGCCACAAATGATAGCTCAACGAAGTGGCTTATTATCACGTGGAAATTTATAGCAGCCAAATACTCTGAACGCATGTTGATTCTAAATGTGGAGGGACAAACTGGAAGACCAGGATTAAAATCCATGCGAGCACGGGGAGAAAATGCAAACTCAAAATACACAGCAGGCATCGTTAAGGTGGGGGGGATCAAACCCACGAGCTCCTGTATACCAGGCGAGGTAGTGAACATCTCGCCACCGTATTGGATCTGCTTGGAGGGACTGCGCGGAGACCATACGGAAGAAGCAGTCCCGACATTAAATTGAGAACGCTTCTCGGAGCTAAGAGGATTGATCGAACAGCCTTCAACATAGTTCGTGGGGCTGAACACCGGGGGTGGGGAAACATCGCTCATTTTAATTTCCCGATCAGAGGCGAGAGCTGACCAAGACGCAGAGTGGCTCGTGAGAAATACCCCGGGGGGAGGCAGGGGTTGGGGGGGGGGCGAGCACGGCACGCGTGGGCCTCACCGTCTGAGCCCCGGTCCTCCCAGAGGCTGCCGTTGTTTTCTCCGTCCCTTCTCTGCGGCTGCTGAGCTGCGAGTCCCGGCCGCGGCTCTGGCGCGTCCATCTTCATGTATCGGTAGAAGCCAAACCTGCGCGGGTGGCAGCGCCAGCTTCTTACTCGGACAGCTCTCTTTTTGTTGCGTGCGGTTTCAAGGCTGTCCCAACTAACGCGGAAGGCATTCGCTTGCGTTTATACCGCACGCAGTTTTTTTTTGCCGAGGGTGAACCGCTGACGGGAGCTGGTCGCTGTAATGCCCATCCAGGTCGAGATATTGATATGTTCAACCAAGTGGGACACATTTTGGAAAGCGATTATTCCTCAGTTGGTGTGTAGCACATTTTGAATTCCTGACTAAAAAAACTCAACCAAACTTGTCAACAACACTGCCTTCAAAAGAAAATCGGTGACGTTTCAGGCAATGGCCCTTCAGGCAATGGCTCACAGGGCACGGAAGGGTCAATGCCTGAAACGTTGCCGATTATATATATTACGTATAAAATATCTTATTTTAAGGCATCGTTGTCGACGAGTGCGTTCACGTTTGCTGTTAATTGTGTTTTTGCACCCCCGCCGCCAATGCAGCATTCTTCAACGATTCATTCCACAGCGGCTCCTAGGGGCGGGGGGGGGACTGTGCTCCGTTTGGCCTGGAGAGGGCAGCACTCCATCCTCAACGCAACCAAAAACCTGACACTCTCACACGTGCGGCCCGGGTGTCTGCTGCTCTCCCCGTGTGTTGACATTTGAATTCGCATCGGCACTGACAAGGCCAAACGCCTGCGTTTAAAGCGATCAGGACCGGGCACATATTCCTGCCTACAGACACGCTCGGAGCGCTTATTCACTCGAATGCCGGGCACACCACGAGTGCCAGATTGTGAGTTCAATTCGGGGTCGACGTTGACTCGGTGCACCATTACCACCACCACCGGTTGTACTGCAAGGAAGGCAATAGGTGTGCAACAGCGCATCAATTCAAAGCAATTCTTACACTCACGATCACACGCATCGGACTGTGTGCGCGTAAGCATCAATTACTTAGGGTTTATGCAAATCGATGTTACGCTTGGAACAAAGCAGTGAAAAATATAAAACGGGCACAACAATGAACCAAAACCGAGAAACAAACATTAACAAGAGGGTTAAAAATAACGAGACGGAAAAATAAAAGCTATTGTTGAATTTAACCGCGGTCCCAAATCGTGACGATTCATCGTGTCGCTGGGAGGGGTGGGTCGTTGCACGGCTGCACGGCTAGTTAACGCCGGCTGCCTTCATGTTCACTACGGAGCGAGCGAGTGAGCGGGGCTCTTTTTGGAGGGAACATGCAGTTTCAACTCCTGGCTCCGGATCAACAACACAGATGAGCATCGTCCGACGAGTAAGTAATGGAGCATCTTGCCCTCGGAGTTCCACATCGGATTACAAGCACGAGGACGAATTAACATGCCGGAGGTCAGACAGCCAGATGGGGCACGCTGCCCGCTGCTTCCAGTCCTTCCGTGATGTTGACATTGACCGTCTCCTGTTCAAAATCCAGCTCCGATGCAAGCGTCCATGCTGAACGTGTCCAACACCGCCCTTTCCCACCGGCACACCCAGGCCATGACGGTGCGTGGGTGGGCCCCGGCGGTTCGGGTCGTCTTCCCACTGGCTATTTGCCGAGTCGAGCCTCAACGAATCCGTGAAACTCGCAAGGCTCACAAGGCTTCTGAATCTAGCTCAGGAGTCGGCAAGCCAATATATACTAACGAGAAGAGCAACCATTTGTTTAAGAATTCGGTGAAAAAAACCTCGATATTTCAAGAGAGGAAATGCACTCGGAGTACGAGACGGTGCGTCCTTAATAAATGAGGTCACAAAGCAGTCCTGGAAGAGTCGCACGCGGCTCCGGAGCTGCAGGCTGCCGACCCTTCATCTAACTCGAGGCCAAGCAGGGCAAGGGGTGGCGTTAATTGATTTTCGCTATTAACCGTTGCTTCCGTCAGTACACTTGAATATGCGACGTGTGTGACTTCACTGGCACGGCTCCGGTTCTGCAGTAGAAAATACATGGTATTGGCTCCTGAGCTATGCAGGACTAGCTTGGTACAGGCCCGGCTCAGCTCGGTTGCATTGGGAAAAAGTAAAGGTTCGTCCAGGTCTTAATTTGCTTCTCATTGTGTGCAAGAGTAGCAGCATTGGAGTTGAGCTTATCAGTCATCTGTGGCTGTTTTCATTTAGTTTTTTATTTTTCACAATGTTGTTATGGGCGAAGACCCCAGGGCGGGCCCAGGACACGCTGGCAGGACTATGTCGCTCGGCTGGCCTGGGAACGCCTGGGAATTCCCCAGGAAGAGTTTGAGTTTGTCGCCAGGGAAAGAGAGGTCTGGGGACTGCCCTACTCAACATGCTGCCACCGCGACCCTCACCAGGGCAAGCGGATTGAGAAACGAACAATGATGTTCTGATTTTGCTATCGGTGTCACGTGAGACTTGAACGGCTATTCTGACCTCTTGCAGAGCAGAGCCCCGTTTGTTATAGAACGTCCCACAGAATCGAATACGACAGAACTACATCTGAGCTCCTTCCGACTTATTTCAACCACATACTAGGATATGCACCTTTATCACAGCGCAAACAACATTTAACGTCCTTGACTTTTCTTTTGCCCTCATCGGTGACAGGGCTGAGACCACCAACTCGTTGCACTTGAAACCAAGGTTTAATCTTGGGTGACAGGAACCCGGATTTGAACCCAGGATCTCAGTCGACGATGGCTCATTGATTTGAACTCAGAACCACCCAGCCCAGCTGTAGATTTCCCCCACTCCTGATGTGGTCTGTGTTAGGAATCTTGAGTTGGCGCTCTTTGCAATGCAGTCACGACTCCGATCCGTGCGTTACTGCTGGGAAAACGGGAAAGTGCCCAGGCTTCCGACTCCTAAAGAAGCTCTCAAACGTGGCGCAGAGTAAGTCGTCCTCTTTTGTTTTCTTTAGGGAGGCCGGCAGGGGAAAATATTCTTTACGGCTTATTAAGCGCGTTCCACGCTCGACTTGGATGAACCGGGCCCTTAAATTGAGAACAACTACACAGGATGTAACTCGCAGGTCTCGAGCAGAATTCACGCCGAGCATTAAATATGGAAACAGTCGCGCATCATCGTCATCATCGTCGTCGTTCCCCGTGCTCCAACAGGCATCGGGGAAGGTCTTCATGACCAAAAGCATCCCAAAGGCTGCAGAAGAAAGTCCACATTGCTATGCCAGAGGCCGGTTTATCCATAGAACAAGGTTAACCAACGTTCTGCCTGTAAATGTACAGTATTGTATAAATGCTCATACACTGCAGAAACAATATAAACACGTACTTTGATTTGTCATTTGGCCAAAATCACCTTCAATGTGCCCGATCTCGTCAGCTCTCGCAAACCAAGCAGGACTCGAGAGGGAGCTCTCAAAGGGTGTTTTGCCTACTCTTCCAGCGCTGGCCAGATGTCTCGGAACACAGGTGGGGGTAGCCACGCATCACACAAACCACACACGCGATCAACCCATCGACGATCCGTGGCGTGCACCCATTTACACCCATTTACACGGCGCCGCCGATTCAATTGCCAAGACGAGGGGATCGAACCCGACCGGCGACCTCTGGATGGGCAAGTCCAGCGCGCCGACCCGCTACGCCACAGCGGCAGCACATCTAAAATAATAATCGAGGGCCGTTATGCGAAGGCGTCCCAACGCGCTTCATTAAATATCGCGACGCGCGCATCTCCCGTCGCCGTCGTACCCGTGGGGTTAGAGAAAGAAAAAATGAAGACGTTTATAAAATGAAGACGTCTGTCTCCACGCTGCCACCCCCCGCCCCCCCCCCACAAATCGTGACACGTCCGTGTAACCACGGGCCCATGCAACTACACCACACGCAGAGCACGTGGCCAAAGGAAATCGATTTTTATATATATATTTTTTTTTTACTTCAAAGCGTTGACATTTTCCAATAAATTAAAATTGATGTTTGTTTCAACAATTTTACAGCTGGGTGCTCAGGATTCGAGGTAACAAAAAAAAAGCAATCCTAAATATAATAAAGAAACAACACACGTATAATAAATAAATAAATACCTGCACACGTATATAAACCGACGCATAGATCGGTCCGTGTCTGATTTGAAACAAAATGATTGCTGTTGATTCAAAGGTGTGACTTGAATTCTCATTTGGAGACCGTTTAACCCATTTGCTGCCTGATCGCACGTCCACCCTGCGACCCCGCCGACTTGCCCACCGATCCCTGCTTGACTGCTGACTGACAACAGCTGTCTCCCCACGTATCGATCTGCCCGCCAAATGAACCCACCTGCCCCGTTTACCAATTTAACAGTGGCCTCCTCCATAAAAAAGGATACACTAATGTGTGTAACAACAACTACAAATGTCGAGTTGAAAACCCGAGACTATGATTGTAAACATAAGCAAGCTGGGGGGCGGGCCCGATGATTATTTTGCCGCCAACACGACCACGCACAAACGAGAACACGACGGCGAACGCGATACAAACGAGGCGGTGAAGAAGAGACATTCGAATCGTGGCCACGTTTCTTGACGGTTTTTATAAGATCCCCATGCGGTGTACTACGAACCGGCATTTGTCAATCTGGTTCAATGGGGGTCGGCGGGTGCGCGCCTGGATCATACGATTTAGTCGTCAAACAGCATACCGATGAGAACACAATTGGGGTACGACCGCCCGGTACAACTAGATCACAGCTATCCGCTCGCGCGAGCGGTCCTGATGAACGAGTTATTCAAACCAAAAGTAAACAAGGTTGACAGTTCAAATGTAAAAGCAGCATTGAGAAGAAGAGCTGTGTTTGTTCCTAAGCTATTCACATATTTGCCCTGCGGTTTACAGTGTTGGTAAAGGAGCACACCTTTTCACATCCTCGAAGCCGAGCCAGGTCTACGATTAATGGCCAAAACCACTTCCATTAGACTCAAAGAAATGCGCTCGTGAGGGACGTCCGGCGCGGAGATGGAGCGATAAAAGTTGGCCCCGTTGTGCAGCCGCTAAACGGATTGCTGCGAGGCCGTGAGAGATGGCGACAGAGAAGGCCTTCACGGAGCAGTGGAGAGATCATGGCTGCGGCTGCTGCTGCGGCTGCTGCTGCTGATAACATGATTCGGTTGTAATTGAGTAGAGAAAGAATGGCGTAGATAGCCAGGAGCCAATCTTCACAGGGAACGTGTGAGGCTCGGTGTCCGAGCAAAGAACAAAGAGTGTTAGAAGTTGATGAAGAACTGGTCACTTGGGGGAGCAAAAAAACAAACCGCGACAATCGCAGGAGCCCAACGAAAGAGGGGAGGGGTGTGCCCTCTCGAGCGGAATCACAACGTGGGTGACACCGAGACAGCCCAGTGGCTGGGGGGGGGGGGGGGCTAACGCCGTGTTGGTCGGGGGCGCCGAGCCGGCACCGGCGAGATTCTTTGGTTTGAATCCGAGGTGGCCGCCCCCGCGATTGCTCCGGGGTTCCCAGTGGAGCGGATTGATGGCCTCGGCCTGGTCGGCGAGGACCGAAGGGGGAAGGAAAATCGTTACGAAGAATCTTGTCTTTCGGTTTGGCTGAATCCAGCCGTGCGGATGATGAACGTGGGAGAACCAGGCTTCGGGGGCTGTTCTCTGACACGGGATGCTGCATTGCTCGCCCAGGAGAGTTCCAAAATGATAAGCGATCGCCTTGCGATACGACGCCGAAAGTACGAGTAGAATTACAGTCGAGGGAAAAAGACGGGGAAGCAAACGGTCCAGCGCGCACACAGAGCCAGGCACTGTGACCACTGGCCCGACCGTGAGCCCAGCAACACCGAATCGGGCCGGGACAAACCGTACGGATCACCTGCTGAGGTGGTTGGCCATGGCGACTCAGATGCCAGGGAGCCAAGCTGGCACCACCAAGATCCTGGGCTCGATACCAGGCAGCAGCCTACGATTAAGCAGACTTCTCGAGTTGAGTGAGCCAATGGTCTCAGCAAGGCCACCAATGACTGCTCAAAAAAATCACCCCGTTTAATTTGGTCCTGCACAGTATTTGGCTAAATTCCACCTCTGAGAATTGTTGTGTTCGTCTGACTTTAGCGCAATGAGCAGTGGCAGAGTGGGTGGGAAACTGCTGACCTCTACTGAATGGAGCAGAGGTCACTGAAAGAGGTAGCTCTGTAATGTCCATTACCGTGGAGCGTTGTAAACTCCTCAATCCGTATCACGACCACCGGTAGCGACATCAGCATAAAACCATGGAAAAATGACAGCAATAAATGTAATGCTGCCGAAAAGTTTGAGGAGATCGTGAACTTGTGCGCGTGCAAGAGCACGTGCACAACCAGCCAGCCGGATCTGCAGAACGCACGGCAATGACGACAACGCAGCAAGAAAAGTTCTTCGACGTCTTTTGACAAGCGAAGACGAGTTTCTTCATTAAAGCGCGGAGGCCCGGCGCCCCAGCGTTGAACGCGGGGGTCGCGTGCTCGATGAGCCGACTTTTCTGCCGCGGCAGGCTTTTTTTAAAATATCAAGAACCCCCACGGTCGCATCGCCGCTTTCTCCTCGAGATCCAAAAATACGACGAGGTTGGCGCCGCGCGCTCGGAGCCAACGCACAAGCCCCCAATCGTTGCGGAAAAAAAAAATCAATTTTGGCGGTCGGCGAATGGGCCGTATTTTTATTACACGAGTGGTAGCGAGAGTAAAAAAAAATTGAAATTAATGGCAGAAAGAAAGCTAAACTGGCAACACGAACAAAAGGGTAAAAAAAAACCCGCCAAGGAGAGGGTTTTGACGCAAGTACCTCTCGAGGTAATAGGCGTTCTCCCGGTAGAAGCACTTGTTTTCCGTCTCCATGTGGGTCAGCCGGGTGTAGTCGTTGGGGTAGATGTAGGAGAGGTACACCTGCGGAGCAAAGACAAAGACCCCCCCCACCCCGTACAGCCTTAACAGACTGCCGGTGCAAGGGCTGTTAGCGAGCACCTATCAAGGCCGGCACGGGTGGCCAGCGCCACGCCCGGCCGCCTTTGTCACCCCTGTGGCGATGTTTACTAGACACCGGCGCCGGGTAATCATTTGAGGCCGAGTCGACCTAGGGGAGGCCCAGGACCGGTTCGGATAACAGTCACCGGTGTTGGCGCAGCGTAGCGCTAACCTCGACACCACCGCTCGCCTGAGCAGCAGGGGCGCGCGCACACACGCGGTCGCAGGTCAGTCGTCAACCGTGGGAGCAAACAACCTGGGCGGTGCCAAGCAGCGTCCTCCCTCTCCGATAGCAACCTCAAAAGAGTCGCTAGTGGTAATTGCCCGAGCAAGCTCCCTTCTCAGCTGTCAGTGTGCTGCTGCTGCTGCTGCCGCCGCCAGGTCAGTGACTTCCACTTAGCCTGCTCCGCCACTTACCAGCATCTCTGTGCCACCTGGTTGGCAGGGTCAACCGAGGAGCAGCTGGACACAATAGTCAGGAGCTCGGCGCACTAGCAACAATGGTCACCCTATGGCAGGGTGAACCAACGAGTAGCTAAATACAGCAGGCAGTCGCTAGACGCATTCATAACAATGGTCCACCCCCCCCTATGTAAGTTTCATGCTTCTGTAATTTCACTGTAATTGTACTATTAAACGAATACAATTTGCGGATTCTGCGTAGGCATTATCCACTTTGAGGAAGGGCCATTTTCCGAAACTTCGCATTTTGTAGTGTTATTGACAAATTGTGTTGTATTTTTTTCGTATTTGTGCTAAGATCAATCAGAATATAATCTGCCCAAGCCAACTTGCACAACAGGAAATGTATTACGTAACAATGATTTATGTTTGTACAATATTTTCGATTTCTCACATCATAACACGGTTTCTTTTTGCTCCGATTTCCATTGCTGTACTTTAAATATATTTTTTCTTTCGGAATTTTAGTAAACCCAGGTCACACCTTACAAACGAGGCTCATCCTCGTCTCTTAAGTTCTCACCCCGGTCACAGCAAAAAAAACTCGGGACGCCCAAAATGCTGCAGTCGGCACTGACCGTGCCAAGCAGGTCGTCGGGGCTTCACCAACGCTCCCGACTCATAGTCCGGATTAGACACGAAGAGCAGAAATCCCCACGACATACTCGATAACAAAGTTACGCGTGCCGTCACAAAGCCTGGCTGGCCACACTGCGGTTACCGCACCGCTCACAGCCAAGGCCTGTCCACACGGGAGGCTAGGTAGGAGCTCACTGATCCACGCGCTTTTTTGTCTGAAGTTCAACGTACACACACTAAGGGCTCCGTCGTTTTCCAGGGAGGCCCAGACACCGCAGGCCATGACCAAACCAACCAGAACGACGCATTCTACCAGGTTGTCAGAAAAGAGGATGAATCAATCTTTCCACACCAAGTCGTAAATGTGTCTCAGTGCACTTGGCATAAATCTGAATTTACAATGTACGCCCAACAACTCCAAATATGTAAACTACAAGTCATTTCAATTTCGATTTAAAGCTTTCGTGACTGCAGGGATTCATTCACCGAAAGAACCAAGAAGATACAAGTCATTTAGTTTGAAATTACTTTAGCAATGCACCCTGAGCAAGATAATTTAAAATTATAGGCTATATTACAATGATGACGATTTTATTTTGATGCAACGGCCACATATACTCCCGGGGCATCTCAGAGCGATTCACATCTCATCTCAGCACATTTGAAAGGGCACTCCCAGTGGTAGCTGTCTCTGTGTGGCACAAGGTGACAACGCCTGGCCTGCAGACGAGCATTAGCTTGGCAGTAGGGGGGGGGGGGCAATGATTGCGGCCGTGTGTGATCCCCAATTGGGTAAGCATTGGCGGAGCCAATGGGGGGGGGGGGTGTGGTGGTACGTGCCCCCCAAATGATTCGATCGAAATCCCTAATTTCGATCGAATCATTGGGGTTTATTGGTAATAAATCGGCATTTTGTGACCCCCCACTGCCACTGTGTAGCATATTATTATTATTATTATGTGCCAGGGACTCTATGAGATGATATAATTGGCAATAAGTAATGGCAAAGCAGTTATAAGTGACTCAGAATTGTGCGCAGTTGCGTGTACAGCACACGACTTCCCTGAAGGCATTCACCTTCAGCGAGCGCGATGCCGATCACACAACACGGTTCGAATTCGACCCTCGATCGATGGCTGCGCCATCACCGCACACGCGTCGAATAAAAAGCAAAGGGACAAGTCCTTACTTACTACAACTCCTCTCTCATTTCTCATTGCTAGAGGGGTTGCCCCCCCCTTCCTGAAAATCCTGGCTCCGCCATTGTGGGTATGACCGGTTCCCAAAATGAGGGCATAACCCAGTACAAGCAGATACCCGGCTGGCGACAGGTACAGCCTGCTCTCCTATAACGTCTATTGTTTTCATGATGCGAATTGGATATAATGTGGTGAATGCATTAGGGAACACACTTTTTATAACACGGATGTGAATTGGATGTAACACGATGGAGTGAATGAAACTACGTCGCGCGAGTAGGAATAAGCGGTCGAACGGCTGCCTCGGCGTAGCATCACACAGGACATTGGGATGCTGCTGGATGCTTCTAAATGCTACCCACGCGCCTCAGTCTTTGTTCGGCCGGCGTACACATCCGACGTGTTATCGCGAGTTTTTGCTTTACCATAAATTGTTTATTACAATAGGGATGTTTCCATAACGCGGCAATCTTCGGGAACGCAACTACCGCCGCGTGACAGGAGAACGGACTGAATCTGCACTGAAGAGGTGGCACAGGGTGTGGGCTGAGGGTGGGGGGTGGTTGTCAATCGGAGAGGGGGGGGCGGTACTCACGAACTGCAGGCCTTGGTAGCGGTCGAGGTCGTAGCCGTGCAGGAGGTACGAGGGGCGGTACTCGCAGTCCGGCAGGATCCCCTTCAGCACCGTCGCTTCCACCAGTGGAGCTGCATCGCAGCGGCAGATTGGCAAAATGAAACGTCAAGCCGGGCAGAATCGCGCGCCGGAGCCTCTCGGAGGAACCGCAGCTGAACATTGACGTATGTGCGCGTGTTCCTGGTTTACAGCTGGGTGGTTCGCTCTGGGAGTCGTATCCAAGTCCTAGGATTCTACCTCGCACGATTCCAATAGGGATTCTATTGGTGTCGTAAGATTCCATCCAGAGCGATTCCTGCAAGAGTAGCGATTCTCCTTTTGCGATGTAAAAAAATAAAATCTCCATTCACTTTCCATGGGATTCTAACGGGGATTCTGCTATGGCAGATTCCTGTAATGGAGTGGGATCCTATCATGATTTCACTGCAAATCTACATGAACTAAACTTAGGCTAAGCATTGCCAAAACCGGCTGGTCAAAACGGCGATTCTGGCCGATTGCAGATGAGAATAAATGCCACTGCAATGTAACCGCTTATGTCAAGCAGGAGGTGTTACCGCATCAATAGGCTAACAAACATGATAAGCCACTTTGCTGAACTATCGTTTGTGGCCAAGTCGCTCCCGAAGAAAATAAGATAATAGCTCACGGGGCCTTCACCTGGTAAGATAAAAAAAATTGTTGAGTTTCATTTGTATATTTTTTTCAGTGATTTGTTTAGCTTGGCTATACATTGCACTCCTGCAGTGTTCCTGTATTGTTTATTGCTGTAACGTTCTGACCCGCCTCGACTGGACATCTGTGAAAAAGAGCTTTTCGGACTCCTCCAGTATAAATAAATATTCCGATTCCGATTTAATAACCAAAGGGCACCCGTGCACGCGCCAGCTTGAAAGGTTCGGGGGAGCGGTGGATCGGGGGAGCGGTGGGTCGGGGGAGCGGTGGATCGGGGGAGCAGAGGGTCTGGAGAGCGGAGGGTCTGGAGAGCGGAGGGTCGGGGGAGCGGAGGGTCGGGGGAGCGGTGGGTCGGGGGAGCGGAGGGTCTGGAGAGCGGAGGGTCGGGGGAGCGGAGGGTCGGGGGAGCGGAGGGTCTGGAGAGCGGAGGGTCGGGGGAGCGGAGGGTCGGGGGAGCGGAGGGTCGGGGGAGCGGAGGGTCGGGGGAGCGGAGGGTCGGGGGAGCGGTGGGTCGGGGGGGAGCGGAGGGTCGGGGGGGAGCGGAGGGTCGGGGGAGCGGAGGGTCGGGGGGGAGCGGAGGGTCGGGGGAGCGGAGGGTCGGGGGAGCGGAGGGTCGGGGGGGAGCGGAGGGTCGGGGGAGCGGAGGGTCGGGGGGGAGCGGAGGGTCGGGGGAGCGGAGGGTCGGGGGGGAGCGGAGGGTCGGGGGAGCGGAGGGTCGGGGGAGCGGAGGGTCGGGGGAGCGGAGGGTCGGGGGGGAGCGGAGGGTCTGGAGAGCGGAGGGTCGGGGGAGCGGAGGGTCGGGGGAGCGGAGGGTCGGGGGAGAGGAGGGTCGGGGGAGAGGAGGGTCGGGGGAGAGGAGGGTCGGGGGAGAGGAGGGTCGGGGGAGAGGAGGGTCGGGGGAGAGGAGGGTCGGGGGAGAGGAGGGTCGGGGGAGAGGAGGGTCGGGGGAGCGGAGGGTCGGGGGAGAGGAGGGTCGGGGGAGAGGAGGGTCGGGGGAGCGGAGGGTCGGGGGAGCAGAGGGTCGGGGGAGAGGAGGGTCGGGGGAGAGGAGGGTCGGGGGAGCGGAGGGTCGGGGGAGCGGAGGGTCGGGGGAGAGGAGGGTCGGGGGAGCGGAGGGTCTGGAGAGCGGAGGGTCGGGGGAGCGGAGGGTCGGGGGAGCGGAGGGTCGGGGGAGCGGAGGGTCGGGGGAGCGGAGGGTCGGGGGAGCGGAGGGTCGGGGGAGCGGAGGGTCGGGGGAGCGGAGGGTCGGGGGAGCGGAGGGTCGGGGGAGCGGAGGGTCGGGGGAGCAGAGGGTCGGGGGAGCGGAGGGTCGGGGGAGCGGAGGGTCGGGGGAGCGGAGGGTCGGGGGAGCGGTGGGTCTGGGCAGCGGAGGGTCGGGGGAGTGGAGGGTCGGGGGAGCGGAGGGTCGGGGGGGAGCGGTGGATCGGGGGAGCGGTGGATCGGGGGAGCGGTGGATCGGGGGAGCGGTGGGTCTGGGGAGCGAAGAGGGTCAGGGGTCGTACTGAGGTAGAGCGAGTCGCGAGCGTCGGGGTGCAGCATCTCGGCCGAGTGGCTCGGCAGCGACGCCTTCTCCAGACCGCCCACGTGGCTGGCGGGAGACTGCGGGATGTAATCCACCTCGTTCATCTTGAACGACGAGTCGTCTTCGAGGAAAACGGAGGGGGGGGGGGGGGCACAATGAGAACGGCCAGGGTAATAGCAACAGCAGCAGCAGCGGCATCCGCATTGACAAGGCTGGCGACGGGAGCAAGCGGCCCTTCACCCAGCAGCGGAGAGAGCGTGGCTGACGATGGGGGTGACGATGAGAAACAGGTAAATACGACCGGAACCGAAGGTCACCTGGTTTTGTTGCAACGAAGGAAACGTGACACTGGGGGGTGGGGTGTTTGCGGAACGGATCGGAGATGGAAGCGACATGCAGAGACGCTGACAGAATGAGGCGCACGCAGCCATGCTGCTCAAGGGGATAAAAACACAAATACATTTATATATTTTACAGCCAGACAGATGAAGTAAGGCTTAATTTAAATTACATTTTACACTTATGAACCTCGTGGAAGTCATCATATCAGCCCGATATGTGCGGTAAGCTATATTTAATCATGACTAAAGTTAACTCGTCTCTTTCCCCCGCCCTAGTCACGAATGAGTAGGCGTTTAATTTCACATTGATTCATCGATGCACGTTCATTCTTACCCTCACGACACGCATGTCTAAATGCGGGCGATAAGTCGTCGATGAGTAAAACATTATGGGTGGAGCGGTGGCTCAGTGGTTAGCGCACTGTGCGATGAACGTGGAAAAACCTGACTTCGATTCCTGGCCAAAAGACAACATCAGTGGGCGAGCGACAACTGAACCAGCTCATGTCACAGCCTCCCCTACGCCAAGACGCACTGACCAGCACGGTCAAGTCTGGTCAAACATCCTCCACGACCTGAATCTAGCAGTGGAGAGGCTTTCATCTAGCAGTGGATTGACACAAAGGCCGCACCTATTTGCAATTCGAACGCAAGCGATATGCGTCGCATCGAGGCTGACGCGGCGAAGAGAGCCGTGCAAATGAGATGCGAGATGCGAGAAACGAGGGACCACACCGATGAGACGATAAAAACAAATGGAACTGTGGTGGCGGCTGTGATGGGGCACGGGGGGTGGGCGGGGGGGAAAATCTAAGGAGGCGGTGCCTACCGGTGTACAGGGAGAGGTGTCTCGCGTCGATGATGGCGAACGTGGAGCTGGGCACGTTGAGTCGCCACTGCAAACGGCAAAGACGCGGGCAGAGCTTTAGTCAAAGCGACGTGCTTGGGCTCGGCGGGCAGCCGTTTCGTTTCACCATCACACAGCGTTTGCTTGAAGAGTTTTCTTTGTTTTCACGGTGGCAGGGGTGGATGGAGAGTGTTGGGGCGGGGAGCGGGGGGGGTGTGGGCGGCTGGGGCAAGAAATTAAAGACCGGATCAATACCGCAACGTGGCGTAATTTTCCGGGGCAGTGAATTTGAAAGGCGGCGTGCGCTTTTTAATTCGTAGCGAATCCTGTTAGCGGGGGCGGCTAACGCGACAGGGCTCAGACAGCCAACCCCCCCCCCCGCCAACGCCGGGCTGGTGAGGAAAGCTGGGCCCAGCTCGGAAAGGGGGGGGGGGGTTAAGCTTTAATTTTGATTTTTACACTCGTTGGGTTGCGATGGCCGCTTCGTCATTGAGCTCTTTGATGTTGGCAGCGGTGGGCGTTGGTTCCCTCCCTTACCCGTGAACAATCCATCGATTAGGTTGGCTTTATCGGATCCATTGGGGCTGGCAGTAAAGCAAGTAGGTTGGCGACTTGCCCATACAGTGAATGCAGTACCCATTCAAGGTCAAGAGGCCATCAAGGCCAATGCCGCTGTTGCGTCATTTTCTACCCCAGGATCCCGCAGTTGTTCCAATGTCAGCGCCTGGTTCAGCAATCAAACCCAGGTCCCTTCTTGCTGTGGGGGTCACGAGTGTTAGCTCTGCGCTGACGGCCCCCCGGTTGCTTGCTGACGTGCGAATCCTCACCGCCACCTCCACGTGGTCGGTGCCGCGGTCGTTCTGCTTGTGCAGCACCTCGAAGTAGTAGCGCGAGGAGGCGGAGAGCCTGCCGAGACAAAACGCGAGCGTCAGCGGGCGACAGCGTCGGACATCCTCGCGCATCGACACAACGCCATCGGACGTTTCACATCGTTCTTAGAGGCTCAATTTCACTCGACCTCTTAATACGACGAGGTGGCCCAGTGGCCCCCGAGGAGCCAACGCCGCCGGGTCAGAGCGACGAGTCGCCCGGCACCGCTGAGATCCTGGGTTCGGATCCCGGGTTCGGTTTCGGCGGCACGTCATTAAACCGGGAGGGGGGCGGGGGGTGTCAAGTGGCGCGAGTCGATGGGAGTCGGCACCGTCACTGATCCATCCCCCATCGATCAGTGTCAGCTCCCGCGTTTGGAGGCCGAGGGTCAACGTGTGGCGGCCCTTCCTCTCGGGACAAGCGCTCGTGAAAGTCCCCGTGTGTTGGGATGGATCCACTCATAAATGTCATCCCCCCCCCCTCTCGCGTCCATTTTTGTCTTCATCTTTCCCTTCTGCCTTCAGGTTTTCCCCGAGGTGGAGAGGGGGGCAACAATGCTCCCTGTGAGCCTCGCAGCGACACGACCGCAGTGCCTGCCGCTGTCTTGCCTCTGCCGCAATCCAAGAATGTCAAATTTGGATTTATCTATGAGCGGCGAATATCCAGTAGCTTTAAGAAATCGAACTTGATAAAAATGAACGTAGCAATGTTCCGAAAAAATAAAAAAATAATTGCCTGCTCTGACAGGTGGATCAGAAATACGGACTTTTGACAAAGACAATTAAGATAAAGCTGAAAAGTTGAAAAGGAGGTATTAAGACGAGCATGCTGGGAGTTCCGACGAGACCGAGAACACACGTTCGTCAAATAAGTCTTATTGACTGATCAGAAAAGTAAGTAGTCATTGAAAGGACACTTTGCTGGAAGCGATGATAGCTCGTGGTCAGGGTGGGTAGGCGAGTAGAGCTAGGCGAATGCGGGAGAATCACGTGGAGGGGAGGAGAGTGAGACGAGAGGGGAGAGTTCGGTGATGGTCCTGTGGCGAGACTAACCTCTACCAAAGTTCAAATCCTGGTCAGGGTCCGACTCAGCTCATCATCTCTCTGGGTTGACGAGTTGCCTACCACATGGTCAAAGCCCAAAGTGCTTGCCCTATAGAGATATCCACGAGAGGAATATGGAATTTCCATTGCTGGCTAAGGAACACCAGAGGTTATAAGCACCCACTTACTGCATCAATAGAATGCGTATGTGTCTTTAGCCAATCTGTTCCATCGTTATTTTTGAAGCTCAGATTTGTCCGACTCAGCATGTTATTATTTATAATTACGCTGACGACTGTAGGAACCAATTCATTCCATCGCAATCCCTTCGTGTTTATTACAGATCATCAGGACGCGTTACGGGACTTTGAAAGCACGGGAAGCAAATTAAATTACATCCAATGTTCCTTTATTTAAGATTGGAGAGAGGCAATTGAGATTCATTATCTCTTCTGCGGGGGAAGAAAGGCGGATGGATCTTCCAACCGGCGCCACACCTGCAGTCTGCGAAATGGATTTCGGAAAACAAAAGGCAAGGGACTGAAGCGGTGGGTTGGGAGACGGGGCCTGCGCAGAGCAGAGCTCCCGAATGGGGATGAGCGGACGTAGCTGCACAGTGTCGTAAGATGCGGCCACATTCAGATACCCTGTTCATTTCAAATGCAACAGTTCATCCAATTGCAAGGCAGGAAGCTGCGAGCAAAAAAAATATTGCGTACACGCACGCACGCACACACGCACGCACACACGCACCACTAACTACAGATATATCGTACTGTACGTCTCATCGTCGACATCATTAGCCAGTGCCTATCCACTGCTTGACGAAAGACGTGCAAGGGTTGCCGACATCCTCCCAGAGTTTTCCGCAACGCCACACACAGGCGCACAGAGCCCGCGTCAGACCTGCGCATGGAGGCAGCAGAAGTAGCAACGTCTCACGGCGCTGTCCCCGCTGTTTGTGTCCTGTCGGGCACTGTCACCTCCCCCTGGCCGTCACCGTCGTCCCCCACTTCTGGGCGACGACGCATCCTTCCCAAGCACGCCGCTCCACTTTCCTCGACAAGTCAACACGACGTCCTCCG
Source organism: Lampetra fluviatilis (assembly GCF_964198595.1). NCBI lineage: Eukaryota > Metazoa > Chordata > Hyperoartia > Petromyzontiformes > Petromyzontidae > Lampetra > Lampetra fluviatilis. The sequence continues at coordinate 13,131,618 of NC_136290.1, forward strand.
CTTTTTGCCTTTCGGCTCAACTCTGAGCGTGGCGGTATCTCCACGCAGCTCGGAAACGCATTTCGGCTTTTGTCGCCATTCACTGTTGCCAGTGCCCACGTTTCTGATCCGCGTGTCACATGTGGCAATATGCAATTACTGAAAGCTGTCTTCCTCAGGCACATCGGGCATGCCACGTGTCATTATCAGCCTACTCGTCACGTCTCTTATTGAACAAAAGGTGCATTGTAGGCACACAGGCAGCTCCTTTTGTCAAACCACGGCTGGACAACGGCCTCACCGCCACCGGCCAGCGGGTCGTGGGTTTGATCGCGCTACACCGCACGCTCCGGCCTCTGAGAAACTCAAAACGCCGCTTCAAATGGTGTGGAGGCTTTAACGAGAAGGGGGGGGGGGGATTTGAGGCATAAAGGGAAGAGGAGGACAGGGGTTGAGTCGACCCCCTGACTATGATTTGAACTCGCAAGCTTACGGTGGCGAGCTGCGTGCCCGCACCGTGATGCCCGGGTTGACAGACGAAAAGGTCAACACATTCGTCAATCATAGTGCCCCAACACGGGGGGATACATGTTAGACGTCATGGGCCGCTGGCCCGTCTTTGTAGCAAAGGGATTATGAAAAAGGGCCGTCCGCCTGAACCATCGCCGATTCCATTTATTTCCATCTTAAAGGCAGTGCTGCTGACGAATGTGTTGAGTTTGGTGGCAGAAGAAAACGCCGTACAATAAACGTTACAGGGAGTGACGGATTACATTTCACAACTGAGTATTGTTGACATTAATAATATCTCCTTTTCAAAGTTTCACCATTGCACAGTAGTCGCTCACCTGGTTATACACAGAAGATATGAAATGACCGATTTCTGTATATTTAAAGAAACTTAACTTTTTCAACAGGAGAGTTCCCGTTATGTATATATATACACGAATATAAATGGGCTCTTATCTCATCTGGTTACATAATGGACAAGGGAGTGACCCGACACTACCCACGCGCACGTGTTATTTGAATTCAAATGAAGATTCAGAGGAACTTTTCCAGCTCAAAAAAGCTGCGCCGTGATGCTTGTGATGAACCACTGGGAGATGGGCATCGGGGTTGTGCGGCTCATATTCCACCAATTTAGCCCCGGCCAATTAAAACGACGCTGCAACAACCCAACTCTGGCTCCAACACCACTGCTGCCTCATTCCCACGGTCCAAGTCAACTGCGGAGTAGTCGAAAACTAAACTATTTGTATTTTACCAGGTAAGGCCCACTAAGCAATACAGCTCTTTTTTCAGAAGCAACCTGGACCACAAGTGATAGCTCAACGAAGTGGCTTGTCGCGTGGAAATTTATAGCAGCCAAGTGCTCTAAACGCGTGTTTCTCAATGTGGAGTGAAAAGCCGGAGGACCTGGAGAAAAAAAACACATGACCAAGGGGAGAACACGCAAACTCCAAATATACAGCAGGCGCCAGGGTCGGGACTGAACCCACGACCTCCTGTGTACCAGGCGAGGTATTTAACATCTCGTCATTGTGGCATTAGTCAGTGAGGTCCCTCCCAGTGGTAGTCTGGATGGCCTTAGTGGTCGTCCCAATGGTCCCAGAGGTATTCAAGGGTAGTCCAGGTGGTCTAAGTTCTAGTCTCGGTAGTCCTGGTAGTCCGAGCGGTAATCTGTGAGGCCTCAGGAGTAGCTTTGGTTGTCCTGGTGGTTGATCCTAATACCAACGTATTATTGGAATATCTGATCGATACCAGCCAAGCTCTATAGATCCGAATCGCCACTGAAATGTATAAGCAGACTAGTATCCATGCCATTTCCAGCCAGTCACAAACAATATAGCCATTGAAACGTATCACATATCCATGAGCCGTACAATCCATTGCGATTCTACTAGGCCGACCCAGGCCCCACTTCCGACCTGAACGCCACCCCCTGACCTGCCCACGCAATTCCAGGCTAAAAGAATCATGAGAATCGGGATCATCAGTCACGACCAATCCACTGCTGGATGACGTTCCTCTGCACGCCCGCTGCCACGTTTCACGATCACGCGGTGCAATAACCCACCTGGTGCCTATTGACGAGAATATCCCGCCGCTAATGCATAGCCCTCCTGTGAAGGAGTGCTGAGCGTTTCCCGGGTGAATAATCGCACGAATACACTTATTATTGTTATTGTCGTGACGTAATTCCCCTGAGTGCACTCGGGGTGCGTTAACGCAGTCATGCTAACACAAGAGACGCTAAGTGCCAAACGCCAAATGTAAACAGTGAGCAAATACTTGGAATTATATTGTGCCCATCGTGTACAAAATGTCTCGCAGCACAGATACACCATTTTAATTCTTCCACGCCTGAAATTCCCTTCAATTCAAGAAGCGTTGGTGGCGTAGACGTGCCGAGCAGACGACAGTACAGTACATCGATTGACTTACCACGGAAAAATCAAAATCAAAAACTGTTAACGATATCATTTTTCAACATCTTTCGAGAGGATTTGTAAAAAATTTTTTTTTAAGATTTTAGAATTTTTTCACCCCTTAGATTATATTTAAATCGTGCTCACGGTATCACGTCACGATTCCTATCCTGGAACCTCTCGCAGCAAGCGGTGCACCACGCGGTCTCAGAGAAAGCTCCTGGAATACGACCTTGGAACTCCTCACTCTACCACGTCTCGCGACGGGCAACCCTTTAATTCTTGTCCTTCAACGCGTGCTTGTCGCATGTCAATCAAACCAAGTGATATACTTATCAATGTTCGAATGAGCCAAATTACGTGAAAACAATTAACAAGGTGGGGTGTTTTTTTGTTTGTTTATTATATGTCGGTGACAGATGGAGTTGCGGAGAAGGATGCCGGATGTAGCCAGAGGAAGGCGACAGGCACTGTGGTCATGTGGTGCCGCCCCTCCCCCTTGGGACAACTGAAGACAGAAGACAAAGATGGACGTGCATGGGTAGTGGGGGTGCGGGAATGGGGGGGGGGCCAGGGGGGGGGGGGAGTGGACCCATCTCGTCACGGTGGAATATCACGAGTGCTTGCGCCGAGAGAAAGGGCCGCCACACGTCGACCGTTGGCCTCTGAACCCGGGAGATGACACTGATGGATGGGATGGATCGGTGACGGTGTTGACTCCCATCGACACGAGCGACTTGACACCCCCCTTCCCCCGCCCCCCGTGTTAATGACCGGCGGCCAAAACCAGAACCCGGGATCCAAACCGAGGATCTCAGCGGTGCCGGGCGGCTCGGTGCTCTGACCCGGCGACGTTGGCTCCCCGGGGGGGCCACCGGGCCACCTCGTCGTTCAAAGAGGTCGAGTGAAATCGAGCCTCTAAGGACGCGGCTCGACTGCTGTGCGGGCCCCCCTTTGTTGTGTGTCGCGGGCGGCGGCGGCGAGACGGCACGCTCGGCAGGAAGGACGTCATGAATCTCAAAGCACAAGGATCCCAGAATCTTCATTGCACGAGAGAGAGAATCCCTCCGCTTCCCCCCACAAGCAATAAAAAAGGGGTTTTCGGCAATTCATTCATTATTCATTCAGTGGCTGTGCTGCCAAGAAGGGAAAGTGTTTAACCCGTGGTGTTTGCAGAGCAGTGGGGCTCCAGAAGAGACGGGGAAAAAACCCACCGATGCGACGCTGCCAGTGCCCCAGAGAGCACGTCTTCATTTGCACGTTATTATAATACAATTTCCACGATATCCTTCGCTACCACGGAGATGATTAAAAACTCACGTCAACGGTGAAGCGGTGGTGCAGTTGTTGCCGTACGGCGCTACAAACCCGGCGACCCTCGTTCAATAACCCTGCCACGGGCAACATCAGTGGCGTGTTATTATCCAAACCCGTCCTGGGCCACCAACCCCTTCGGCTAACCCGCACTGCCAAACAACCGCCCACCCCCCGCCCTCACCCCCTCAAAGAAAGACGAAGACGTGGGGAAGGCCTTTGTCAAGCAGTGCCTTGACAAAGCGCTCTGAATAAATAACTCAAGTTTCCGACCACAAACAGCATTTGCCGCCGGTTAACTTACTTTCCTCATCATCATGAAATAAGTGGGATGGGAGTAAACAAATGTTTACGTGGGTGCGCGCGTGTGTGTGTGGAGATAAAAGTGCTTGGGCCCAAAAAAAACACAACAACAAAATGTCTGACTGCAAGAGTTGCGCGTGTGTGATCCTTATTTAAATTAGGCAGACTAAAAAACACCCCTCTCTCTATTGAGGAATCATTATAATCGGCAGATGGCTGGCATCAAAGAATACTCGCAAAAATAACTCTGTCTCATTGTAATAACAAAAGACAAAGACGACAACCGAGTTCATGACAGAGTGGAAATCTTGATTAGTCCGGGTCAGAGGTCATGGTTTGTCCGGCCGCAAACTGACCTGCCCTCGTGACTGAAACGGCAAACTCGAGGTATGCCAGCCATGTCCCGATTTTAATTGATGTCTCTCACGACGCACAAGTGGGAATTCAGCCCGTGGCAATCAATCACTTCCGATTTTATGCAAATTACACGCAACCCGTTGCACTCGGGGCTACTGCGGCGAACAAAGCGATTTCCGCTCGCCAGGACCGATCAGAAGATCAACGCCGGCAGCCCACGAGCAAGCCACCTCAAAAGTTACCGTTTTGTCAGATCTCGGAAGCTAAGCTGCTCAACGCCGCTTGAGCCTGCTCAGTGCTTGGATGGTGCGAGCCGCAGTTTGCCAGCTGATGTACGTGGGGGAACGGAGGTGTGACCAAGAGACGGTTGTGTGCGAGGCGTCATCCTCCGTCTCTCCTGTGCCGTGGTGGGTTTTCTCAGGGACACACTCTGGTTTCCTGGCACGTGAAGCCGTACGCTCCTCAATGTCACTGCCAAAATATCCTGATGCTGGAACCCTTACAAAAAATAAAGAGGCCTATGTGCCACAGTGGCGAGATGTTATCAACCTCGCCTGGTATGCAGGAGGTCATGGGTTCGATCCTGACCCTGACGCCTGCTGTATATTTTGAGTCTGCATGTCTCTCTCCTCGTGGTCACGTGGATTTTTCTTTGGGTCCTCCGGTTTTTCTCTCCACATTTAGAAACATGCCTTTAAGAGCATTTGGCTGCGATATATTTCTACGTGATAAGCCACTTTGTTGAGCTGTGGCCAGGTCGCTTCTGAAAAGGAGCAATAAAGCTCAGTAGGCCTTACCTGGTAAAGTTAAAATAGTTTATTTTAAGTGAGGGCAAATCGGGCCCATACAGGGTTCTGAATATCAGGAGGCACATTATCCTTTAAAGCAAAGGCTGACAGATGCTCTTTCCGAACACAAGTCAGCGGTGAAAAACCTCTAAGACCACGAGCAGCCGGCTGCCCGCCTAGATAGAGCCGAGGCGCAAAAACAAAATGAACGGTCGCCTTTCGGAAGTCACACCACCGTCTCCCCCAAACCACGGGGCGCGCGAGAGCTCCGAAACACGACCGGCTTTATCTGTATTAAGAGAGAGAAAGAGCACACATGGGAGAGAGCACACAAATAGCAACGGGCGCGTGTGTGTGTAATAAGTTTATCTCAATGCTCACTGGGATGTTTGCAGAGGAGCCCTGACGGGCAAGCCAAGGGCAAGCGGGTGTGGGCGGCTTCGGTGGCGGGGTGATGTTTATTTTATCCATCGTTTTTTGAGAGCCGCCACCCACCACCACTGCCCCCCACCCACCCCACAACCCCGACACCGTCCACCCGTCCGTGCGTGCGTGCCGCGAATAAGAATCGCTTCACCTGACGGGGCTCGATGCTTGGGTCCTGAACTTGGTGTACTCTCCCGGGGCCGTCCACTCTTTGCCCGACTGAAACGGTACGGAAACACACAACCGTTCATCGTCATGTTTAACAAGCTCATCCAAAAATAAAAGCTACATCACTCCACGTTCACGCCACCACCCCCACCGCCATCGCACCATCGTCTCCCCATCTCAACGCTTCCCTTCGCTCTAAGATTATTATTTTTACACCTTTAATGAAGAACAATCCTCGTTTGCTATAACAGGCAACGCCGCCACCAGTGCACGCAGTCACAGCGCGCGTGCTGACATCTGGAATTGAACGCTTGCGAAATATACATGGGAGGGCACTCGACGTTGCAATAACGCGGCAAGCTGCTCCGGGGATCCCAACATTGCTCCGCTACGAATGATTTGGTTTTCTCACCAAGGTGGAAAGTGAAACAAATAAATCGACATCGACTGGCTAACCTGCGTGAGGGATGAAGAAAAAATAATAATTCACGGAAGAGAGCCAGCTGGCCATTACATAAATTTCTATGATATTCCACTTAGCGACAGAAAAGTTTACGATAGTAATTACTTAACCGGGCCAATTTCACACGAACATACGCCAGGCTCTTGCCCTGGCGTAGTGTTTACGGAGGAGTGGCTGGCACGACGGGTTGAGAACCAACCAACCCACGGCGGCCCACGTCTAACGTCAGTGGCATCTGAAGCAGTCGGTTCTGAGCACCACCCCCCCTCCTCGTTCCACCGACCCGCACAGACCAACGTGGTGAAGTATGGTCAAACAACCCATACGACTGATGCAGAGCGGGGAGGCCTTTATCTAACAGAAGATTTACAAATTGTGGTAATTGTTTCAATTTATTGAAACGAGAAGAGATCCCATTGAAATGGAAAAAAAGAGTCGGCTGTCATTTCCACTCTTCTCAGTCCTCCTGTACTCAGAGCACTAAGAGTAATCTGCTTTTTTATTTCACAATAAAATGCCAAGATAATATCTATTGTGAAGATTGATTTCACATTCTCTAGGATGTATGGAATATTCTGTCAAAATAATTAAACGACTAGGTGCACAAATTGAAAAGTTAGAGCAATATTAAATTCCCCGTGGTCAGTCTTCTGTATTTGTTACCGCCACCTCTTCAGCGACGCGATCTACGATGACGTCTTCCAAACTTCTTCCGCCGTTTGAATTCAACGTTTGTTTCTCTTACACGAAAAAAAATACAATTCATATTTAGCCAGTTGCCCAGCTAGCTTCGGTGGCAAACGGCCCCGCAGCTACTAACAACGGAGTTACTCAGAATCAGAATATGTATTTATACTGAAGGAGGAATCCGATGAGCTCTTTTTCGCAGATGTCCAGTTGGGGCACGGGGTAAAAACGTTACAACAAACAATAGAAAAACACGATAGGAATAGGAATCCCAAGTACAAGAAAGGTAAACAAATCACCCAAACAAATACAACACTAAATCATCCCCATCCTACCAGGCAAAGCCCACTGAGGTTTTAACATTTTTTTCAAAAGCAACCTGGCCACAAATTATATCCCAACAAAGTGGCCCATCATTTGGAAATGTATAGCAGCGAAAACAATCGAAACACTCTAAGCACATGTTTCTAAATGCGGAGCGCAAAACCGGAGGACCTGGAGAAAAAATCCATGCGACCACGGTGGAGAGAGACACGCAAACTCCACATATACAGGTGTCGGGGTCGGGATCGAACCCCGATCTCCTGTATACTCAGCGAGGAAGATCACATCTCATCACCGCGTGGGGTGCGCAGAGGAGCCCAGCCAGCAGCCAGCAAGCAAACTCAAGGCATAGATTATGTTTTAACCTTCGAACGAATCATAGCGTGGATGCATTTATCAAAACAATGGCTCGCAAGTTTTATTTGTATGATTGTCCTTCATAATACTTGTCAAGGGCATTGACAAAAAAAATCACCGAGGGTAAAGAGCCCGTTAAACCTTTCTAGCTATGTGGGCTTTCAGTTAATATGAAGGAGCCCTCGTTCCGAATTACTTTGCGCAGCAAAAACACCCCACACTTTTACAAAGGCGTCATTGAAGGGTTACTTAATAGCTTAGTATGTGGATATTTTTTTGGCATTTAAAAAATAAAATAAAAGTACAAGGTCCTCCCTGTGCTGTAAGTCAACATAAATGTGAAAGCGTCCCTTTGACTGTAGCACGGCAGGGGGGCTCGGGCTCAACTCCTGAGCAAATGGTGTAAATTCCACATTCCTCTGGCAGGGATCTGTCTCTGCATAGCACGGCCACTGTTGGGCTTTCTACATCTTACGGACCTGAGATTAAAGACGACGATCACGATGTCAAGTGCGGCCACACGATCTATACGCGTGATATCATCAGCGGACGGTACTATGCTGGCATGCGGGCCGACATACACTCTGGCCATAAAACAAGTCTAAACCTGGCCAATAATCTTTGACGGTGCGGATTTACGGTCTGAATGGGGGGGGAGGCAGGGGAGGCATTCGTGAACTGTAGCCAGATAAAAATACGACGGGGCCGATGGGCGAGAGATTCAGGCGTCAAAACAGATGGGAGAGATGGCTGCCGTTTTTGATTTTAGGGGGGGCTGCAAGATGTTGCAAACGAGGCTCGCTGCACCCCCCCCCCCTTTGCGCCACGTCCCCCCCACCCCGCACGCAACTCAATCGGGTCGCTCGCCAGCTCAGGCCTGCGCTACGTCGCGATGTACACGCGGGGCCTCTCCAGCACGGCCCATAGATTAAAGTCACCACCCGCCACTTCCCACCCCCCCACCACTCCCCCCCTCCCCCCCGTTGACTCAAAAGGGCCTCACAAAAAGGCGGCGGGGGGGGGGGGTTTCTCAAATTGCCTCTCGCGCAATGAAATGGGCGACCCCTCGCGCTCCCGGGCCTAGACGGGGAATAATGGGGAGCCAAACGCGCACGGCAGGAAGCGTGCAAGCGGCTCGCTCGTTCAAGTCGAGATTATACGGTGTCGCTGGTGGGGGGGGGGGGGGGAGAAAGGTCATGGGGGAAATTGGTCACGTGACCACTTGGGGACTGCATAGCCACCCTTTCTGAGTGTTATTTAAGCGTCTGCAATTATGAAATTCAAAGTGAAAGAAAAAAAAGTCGGCGATTTCCCCCCACTTAGGCATCACGTGCCCAGCCGATGTATACAGCCCCCTAGCCTCGTGCTAGAAAATCTTAGTTTCTTTGGTGGGGAAAAGTTTACAAATAGGACAACCCCTTCAAAAGTGTGTTTTTGGGTTGGATCGCGAAAATATAAATGTGTCGTTAAACCCGCCACCACCCGTCAATGCCAATTAGTAAGGTTTGTCACGTAAACAGAACGTGCCAATTCGTTACTGGTACAGCACACCGGTGTGTTGGAGAGAGGACAACCACTGCTGAGTGTCCCACAAAACTGGTATCTATTTTACGAACCCCAGAGAGGGGGATGATGGGCTGAGTCAATCCCCAGTGAAGGAGCTCGCATCTGGCTCCAATTCCAAATGGCTCACATGGCCTAAACAGGCTGAGAGTGGCTCTCAGCGGATGCAACTCTCTCATGAAATCGTGGAGGGGGGGGGGGGGCTTCTACACAACCGACCAATGTGCTCGTCAGGAAAGGCAAACCACGTGATACCAACTCCTGAGAGGCCCTGTAGCACGACAATGTCACTGCTCCTCAAAATTTGGCAATGCCAAGCCCAGAAGCGGTGGCCTGTGCAGAGATGATGACGACGACGAAGAAGAAAAGTCCCCAAACAGGATTTTAACCGGAGGACCGTCCCCATCGCTCTATGGCTGGGCCAGCTGGCCGCACATTGCGACATCGCCGACGCCCAAAGCAGGCCGAGCCTGCTTAGTGCCTGGATGGGCGACCGCCACGCAGGTCAGCTCGTCACATGTGGTCGCGGGGCTGGGTTATGTTATGGCCAGCAGAGAAGGCAGTGCAGACGAATCAATGTTTGCACTGCACTTCTATGCTCCCTCGTCTATAATCTCTGTCCTCACCAAGCCAAGCCGCATGGACCGGCGTGGTGAAGTACGGTCAAACCACCCCCACGACCCGACCCGTAGCGCGCGGGAAGTCCTCGTCGACAAACGGGGCCCCCGCGCCACGTGCGTGTGAACCGATCCGGCTGTCGGAATCGCGCGTGCATTGTTCACTCGGGGATTCCACCACCGTCGCTTCTCCATGCAAAGGGAGTGTTGTGGTTTCCTGAAGAGAGCGCGACAGCGGAGCAAGCAGCATCCTCCCCTCTCTCCTGCCACGTGCCCACACCCCTGCAACACCCCCCCCCCCCGCGAAAGGATTTTCGCTTTCAGTTTTGATTTTTTTTACAAGTCGACTGGAAACTCCTGAAGGCTAGAGACACAAAGCGACTGTAAAACAGATGCAGGTCTCCATGGCAACAGGCCTCCTCCCTCCCTTCCCCCCATTACTCCCACGTCAACAAACGAGTTGCTGCAGTGCAGGGACGCTGGGTACAATGAGAGCAGGAGGAGGAAGAGAGAGGGAGCGAGCGCGGTGGCGCCGGGCGACACTTTTCCCTTTGCCGATGGGAGTGAGCCCCGCACGCAAATTAACCGCCCACGCCGCGGGTCGCATCCCTCCGCTCCCCCAACCCCCTCCCAAAGGATCACACGGTGTCCTGGCAAATAAAGTCGAGGGCAGCCCTAATGGAGCGGTCGCGCTGCACCAAGAGCTCTCCAAAGATCGTTGCGACGATTTTGCCTTTTCATGGATGACCTTTAATGGGTGGCCAAGGTTCTGGCAAAATGTTGACTACCTCGCCCGATATGCCGGAGGTCGTGGGTTCAATCCCGACCATGACGCCTGCACATCTGGAATGTGCGCCTCTCTCTCCCCGTGCTCGCGTGGATTTTTCTCCGGCTTTTCCCTCCACATTTAGAATCGACATGCATTTAGAGTATTTGGCTGCTGTAAATATCCACATGATAAGCCACTTCTCGTTGAGCGATCATTTGTGGCCAAGTCGCTTCGGAAAAAAGAGATGTATAGCTCAGTGGGCCTTACCTGGTAAAGAAAAACAGTTTATAGAATTAAAACTCAGTTTTGTGTGGTGAGCGTGTGAAGAGGTTTGAACGGAGCGGACCGAGAGGAGGCTTCGGGCGGCACCTGCACTCAGTTCTGCATGGCCAGATGAGAATGGGGACCACAGTCACACATCTACCCAATCACTCGCCTTCCCACTCATCAACCAACCCATCATTACACTCATACACAAACCCATCACTCACCTGCCTGCTCACCACCCACCGCATCACTATAACCACCCACTTATTCACTCACCAACCCACTCATCAACCAACCCATCATTACACTCATACACAAACCCATCACTCACCTGCCTGCTCACCACCCACCGCATCACTATAACCACCCACTTATTCACTCACCAACCCACTCATCAACCAACCCATCATTACACTCATACACAAACCCATCACTCACCTGCCTGCTCACCACCCACCGCATCACTATAACCACCCACTTATTCACTCACCAACCCACTCATCAACCAACCCACCATCAGAGCCACATACCCAGTCATCGCCAACCGATCCATCATTACAACCAAGCACCCACTACTCACTTGCCCACTCATGCCCTCGCCCACTTGTCCTCTTGCAAACCCACCATGCCACCAACTCGAGTGGGCTGGGTTACCCGTCGCAGTGCGTTAAGCACCGTGCCACAGCTCCCAATGTCCACTCGCACTCGCTCGGCCCACAAAAATACATGGAGCGGGCCACAGTTGCACGTTTAAAACACGTGTTTGGACTGCGCGCGAAGACGCAGTGGGGCCGTGTGGTGGCGGATGCGGCATCGTGTTGTAAACAAAGTAAAACAACGCGGAGAAGAGCTGTAAATAGCGCACCTTGCCCACGTACGCCATCAGCGCCAGGTTGGCAGGTTTTTCATCGGGGCTGAGCCAAAACTCGGAGTTGTCGTCGGATGCGATCGTGAAAAGAAACTCACCTGCACACGCGCACACACGCAAACACACATCCCGGACACACGCACGAACACATATACACACACACACGCATATAAACACACATAAAAAAACGTACGTACAAAAACACATGCAAACACATGCAGACATACAAACACACACATGCAAACGCGAACAAACACACATGCATATACGAGCACACATGCAACCACACAAATTGGCACGCAAAAATACACCCACACACACGCAAACAGAAAACACACACAATTACAACACGGACACGCATGCAAACACACAGCTAGCACACGAACACAACACATGCGCAGAGACACAGACACACACACACACGTGTCCAAAGTCAGCACCAGTTGACCTCCAGAGGAGACAATGGGCACAGACTTCGAATGTTACAGTGTGGAATACCCGCAGCGGACTCCTCACCACGGGGGAATGGATTCTGAGCGCAGCCTCCGCTCACGCTGTGCTGCTGGCAACGCAATAGGTTTGTCCGCGTGATGCATGCGCACCAGCGCGCGCGTGCATCGTAATTTGCCGAGCAGCGTCGCCAAAACACAAATCGGGAGATGCGAGCGAGCGAGCGCTGAGAGCGTCGGGACAGCGTTCGTATTCAACCACTTCCCAACGAGCGACCGTATCCGGTCGCCGCCACCATACGCCCTTCCTTGCAGTTAACAAGTTTGAATGAACACGAACATTGGCATCCTCGCGGAGGTTCGATTTATAAGGGAGCAACTTCGTAAACACCCTGTTGACTTCCAAAAATCCCGCACCTTCCCTCGGGGCTATTTTACGTTGATAACGATAATGAATGGGAAAGAGAGATGTAACGCGGCCATTACTTGATTTTTTTTTTCCCTCCAACAACAGCCGACACAAATAAACCAGAGGCATAGTCATTAAAATGCCGCTAAGCGTGCGGTGAAATGTATCTCTACATGAAAAATGCATGAAACTCAAACACCCATTTAAAAATCAACTGCAGTGCCTCCTTAGATTACAACACTATGTGTCAGTGCGAGCGTGCGCGTGTGTACGCGCGTGTGCGCCACTACATTATCCCGACACCGTGTCTGCGCACGTGCAATGCCCGAGATGTTAACCAGCTCTTCGCCAAAACTCGTTCGCAAACTTTCGAACCGGGGTTGAATGCGTCAACGTGTGAATGCGTTCGCCCTTGTCCGTTTGTCTCCTGGAGGCCGCATTGCTATGGAGGGACTTAACCCAAGAAAAAAACGGCGTTGTCCAAAATTTGGTGGTAAAAACCAGCGCTAAAAAAGGGTTATCCTTCGGCGGCCAAGGGGGTGATGCCATCATCAGACGTGACGGTGTGAAACCGCACGACGGGGCCGTGTCGCACTTCACGCGTCGTCGGGAGACGATGCCTCGTTGTGCTCCTTCAAACGCGTCGTTACCATCACCGTGAAATAATTCCGAGTATAGGTGCGCGTTGGAGAGCGTCACAGAATCCATGCGCGCGCATGATTTTTATTCTTTGTTTTTCTGTTGCCCCACCTCCCCCCGACTGCACTGCCTTTTCCGACATGACAGCAAATGCAAGCGCCACGCTAACCTTAAACTATGAACTAAAACTATTTTTATTTGACCAGGTAAGGCCCACTGAGCTATATAGCTCTTTTTCAGAAGCTACCTGGCCACAAATGATAGCTCAAGGAAGTGGCTTATAACGTGGAAATTTACAGCAGCCAAATACTCTAAACGTGTGTTGTTGATTCTAAATGTGCAGGGAAAAACCGGAGGACCCAGAGAGAAATCCACGCAACTACGGGGAGAGAGAGAGAGAGACACGCAAACTCCAAATTCACAGGCGTCAGGGTTTGGATCAAACCCAAGACTTCCTTCCCTATGCCTTGCCGGGAAGGTGTAAACGCAACGGCACAATTTGTGGGGAGGGGGTGGGGGCGGCACAAGGCGAGATGGTTTTCCAGACTCAGAGCCCTCGTGCTCTGCAAGGGTCAGCGCGACGAGCTGCTCGATGCACATCCGACACTAAGCGTGCGCGACGCTGCGGTGCGTTGTGGAGAATAAATAAAAGACGACGGATAAAAAGACGGTGGGGGGGGGGGTGACTGGGTTCATCGTGTGAAAAATAAAATATTGCACGGCTTCATCGGCCGATGGGGGGGGGGGGGGGGTCTCCAGGACCAATATTATTCGACAGCAGTTGCTTAGGCAGGCAAAGTGCAGACCGGTTTCAACTTTCTGTGCCTCATCACTTGACGAATGATGCTGGAAAGTCGAGACGGGTCCAGAATTTGCCTACCTGGGCAAAAAGGCGGCGTGTAAACGGATTGTGGTTTATGAATAAATTACTTGTTCAGACATATTTGATCTAAAAAAAAGCACATGGAGGCGAGAACAATAGTTAACGTTACGAGGCAAGAGCCTCCCCCCGTCGGTTTTAATGCAAACATTTAACACAGAAAAGGCCAAACCACTGACAAGATGTCGAGAACAGGGGGGATTATGGACTCTGAAAATGGCCTAAGGGATTTCCCATGCTTTATCGCGGTGGCAATAATACGAATGACCTCTGTGTACAAGTTAAATATTACACAGCCGCGTAAATATGCAGAAGGTTTTTAATCAGTGCGCAATAACCACTGCGGTATATGAATCACCAACAGGGAAGTTAGCAAGGGAATTGAAGCAAACCAAAAAAACGAAAGGTGCACAGATGCTTGCCCGGATTTACAAATCGAGACAGAGAGAGGAAGATGCAGATGAGAGAACACACGCAGGTAAAACGCAACATTTTTACTGGTAAGAAAAGTTAAGTGGGTTTGGGCAGGACACGCCACCAGAGATGACGATCAATGCACAAGCATTATGATGGAGCGCCAGCCAAGGGATGGAAAGCGTCCGTGTGGTCGTCCTCCGATGAGACGGAGCTATTAAATCGGCTCGTGCGCAGGTGCGGGGTGGATTATTGCATCGTTTGGAGCGTGAGAAACGACGATAGCTTTGAGACGCTTTCACCCAGCAGGAAGGTTGTGGCTGAACGTGATGATGACGACGGTCGTGATGACGACAGTGGTGGTGGTACACGTGCACACCCACTGGACCACACTGACGCTCGTGCATTTATGGGTACAGACGGCGCGAGGCCACGAATGGGAGATGACGAGGAGTTGCCTCCCGTACTTCTCGTTAGATTAACACGCACGACTCTCGGCCAGTGCATTTGGAAAAAATCTTTACCGAAGCAGCAAGTGCACGCGATCTTGGCAGCGGGACGGCGCACCACGGGGATGCACTGGGCGGTAAAAAATAAAATAAAAACACGTACCGTCGGTGGACGGGTGCAGGTAGCCAAATATTCTGAGGCCGTAGTTCTTCCACTTTGGCGTCAGCGCGAGCTTGCTTACAAACGTTCGACTCTGCAAAAGCACAGCACGACAAGACACAGCTTGTACAAAGCAAAAAAAAAAAGTAGAATCTCAATTTATTTAATTCGGCGTTCATGATCAATCCGTGCGCTGACAAATCGACTCGTCATTCAAATGACAGCTTGGTGCAGTGTTCGTATGTCCGCGTAAATGTAAGCACCGGGGAGACAAAGTTGGCCAGCTGATGTACAGAGAGCACTCGAATGATGTAAAAGATTTATGTCGCCACTCTGTCCAAGCCCGCTTACTTGTCTTAACAGTTTGAATGACGTCTTTAACCTGAGTGTGCAATGGTCTAAGAAATCCATGATCGCTGCTTATTTACCACCAACTAGTTTATATTTTATTGGCCCAAGATTGAATGGATTGACAGGGTGGGCACAGGACACGCTGGAAAAAATCAACATACAAACACTTTTATTTAACGCAAGAGCTGCCGATTGCAAAATGACTGTGACATGTACAAGTGTGCCCAAGTCGAACTTGTAAACACATGAAAAAAAAGATCACATTTACATTTTAATGAACAGACCCCACCATTCAACAACGAACCTGCGTTGCCAATTTTGAACGGGTAAAGGCTGCTCCTTTGTTGTTATTAACGCCTCTTGTAATTTAGCGAGAACATTGGCACGAGCCGTGACGCACCGACCGGTGCAATTTCCAGCCGCGGCCGTTAACCGGCACGACACGGAACATCCACCTCCGCGCCGCGTTCCACACTGGCGCAACGCGAAAACGATAATAGGACGGCGCGCATCCCCAGCTGCTAATTGGGCCACAATTTTCTGCCCGGCTAGGTGTGTGCGCGGTGCTGGTAAGCGGCTGACCCGCGCGCGGGTGTTTTATGGGGCCCGCTCGGTTTCGCGCGTGGAGGAAATAGCGCACGACGCATCCCCGCAAGCGTGTTGTGGGGTGGGGGGGGTGGGGGCCAGGCGGGGCGATATTTCTCGGCAATTTGTACGACAGGAAATTACATTTGTTCACGAGCCGGGGGGGGCGGAGGGAAGGCGCGTTTAAATTGATGTGGCCTCTCGCCGTTCCTTAAGCGCCGCTTGCGAGAGGGGAAGTGCCGAAACAGAGTGGAGATTTGTTTCAATTTCGGCGGCTGAAATAATTGCGTGCCCGCCACCGCCGCTCCGTGGCCTCGGTGGCTGGGGAAGGAAGGGAGGGCCCAGTATGGCCGAACCAGATGCGAATACCGTGCAATTTCCTTCAATAAATAAAATAAAAATTATTGTACTTTTCCATATTTTATCCCGAAAAGTGGCATTTGCCATCTCGTCGTGAGATGAAGCGTCCACGAAGATCTTTCGCAGAGCAGTTGTAGCCCTTGGTGGTAAGAGAGCCCTTTAAGTGGCCTCTAGTCCACAGAAGTAGGGGCAAAGCACTCTCCCACCCACTCTTCCACTGAGGGTATTTCTCAATGCACCGACAGTCAAAGCAATATTTCTTTTTTATTCTTAAGAGCTAGAATTTAGCCGAATGTTCGGAACCCTATTTAATGTTTACGCATTATTTTTGTGCAGGACATCGGTGAAAGGGCTGAAACGACTCCCCCGCCCACGCCCAAGAGCCCAGTTTCGATCGTGGGCGGCTGAAACCTGGATTTGTGCCCAGGTCTACCGCGCGGGTTCTTGAAACTGCGAGATGGACTCACGGCACCGGCACCGCAGACATTCCCGACCGCGCCTTCCACAGCGGAGGGTATTCAGAACCGTTAGTATTTAAGGTTACATTATTACTAATAATTGCAAAAAAATTCCGTTTATTCTACCGACGGATTTATAGAGGTGGTGGATCCAGCTATCGCTACGGGGCTAAATGGGAGCGCATCGGTCGAACTGAAAAGGAATTTTTTGTGAAGCGGTAACAGAGCAGCTAAGCAGATGTCCAGCATGGTCGGCCATTAATTTGAGTGCGCCGAGTGATGGGGGAGCCGGCGAACGAGCGACGGCCAATCGGAGTTCTTGATCTGTGTGGCAGAGGCACCGGCTGCGTTCTTTTCGGCAAACCGTCACTCAAAACGGCTGGTGGGGGGGCCCTTTGCAGGGGTATGCTAACGACGCGCAGATCGATCATGTTGATGGATTACCGCGTGGTAAATATGTGCGTCGAATAGTGCGCGTTTAGAACCGGTTGTTATTTTCGGATCTGAGCGAATTCATTGCGAGGGATATGCCGACGTGTGCGACTTGGGCTAACGGAGAGAAGAAAACATTACAAACGAGAGAGGACAAACCGGAAAATGATAAAAATGAGATGGCCAAATCGAGATGAACGGTGAATGGAATTGTCACCCCCTAAGCATGACAATGTATCGAATCGCCAGTGTGGGAAATCGTTGTGTTTCTAGCTTATACGAAGAGGAATCAATAAAGGCCTCGCGCTCCGTAATCGCATTACCCATTCCTCTGGATGCTCCCAGTGTCCGTGGTGGATATTAGAAGGAATGATGGCATGTCAACCGAAAAGTTAACTTTTTTCTCTCTTTAAATTACCACTTTGCAATAAATATATAAATATCCTGCACGCATAGTTTTCAAACCTGCTATATTTTCACTGAAGTGTCAAAAGCTGCTGAGCAGTGACTGCTATGTGTGACAGCGAGGTGCGACTGCAAGGTAATAAGACTGCTAGGTAAGTGGAACATTACGATTCATGACCACCCTCCCCCCACAAAACTAAGACAAAAAACATAAAAAATAACACGCAGAAAAATAAAGCAAAAATGAAAAAATTAAATGAAAAAAGATTGGGTGCAATAAATATAAAAGGGGGGAGATTTTTTTTGTGTGTGCTCACTGATAAATTTGACATAATGAACTGGGGGAAAAGGAGGATATTAAGTGTCTAAAGATAGAGACATGGCCATGAAAGAGCAACCCATTAAAGAACCCATTGCTGAATTAAGCTGAAACAGTTTGAGAGGTAAGTAAGCAATTAATGTCATCCGACACTTGGGAGTGAACTATTCACCCCGCTGGCAAATTGATGAATTGTCACGACTCCCGATAAAATGTAAGAAATTATGTTTTTAATTCATTGTTGTTCCACTGTGGGAGGTGATAGCACCTCCTGTGGGTGTCGGGGTGAGGGTCATGCCGACTGGTTACAACCAAAAACATCATCACCATCGTCGGCTATCATCGATCCACTGCTAGATGAGTCCCCGCCCTCCCCACCAAAGCAATCGCTGTCTCTCATTGTTTCATGACGCAACGATTCATCTCGGCTCCCCCGCGCTCCAGACAATATCAATCGCCGCACCACCCTCCGCTTGGGACGTCCTCTCGGGCGCGTGCCCCCCCTCTCCTCCACTCCCCGCCCGTCAGTCTCAACCACCGGCCATCGCCCCCCCCCTTTCCATCGACGCGCCCCGCCCAAGAGCACTTACTTTTCCCTAAACCGTCAATACGCCGTCGATACCTCGCGTGCGCTCTCTGACCCACGCATGTATTCCTCACTAAGGGGTGGAGGTAATACATACGCGCGATTGCGAAACGTACACATGGATCTACGACAACGGATTGCATACGCGCGTGATCCCCAGGCGTGCATCACGAGCTCGATAATCGATACTGATCGATGGATAGACGCATCAGTCCATCCCGAGCGGGCATAAGCTCGGCGAGCTCAACGTTTACCGTGGCGGCACGGGGTAATGAGCCGGAATGGTGACAACTTAAAAAGCCATCACTTTTAAACGCTACGTCCTATATGATGGGCTGACAAGACTTCCTCGGATGAAATTGCCAGAAGGCAGTATACGTCGTATAAATCAAGGCGACTTATGCTCTACGCGAAGTTTAATTGCCGGTATCCCACAGAATTGGCCGGAGGCAACGGAGCTAAAATTGTCTGTAGACACAACTGGCTGGGCGAGGTAGTGTGCGAGCAATTTTATCCTTGCCTTTGATGGCAAGATGTTCAGGAGCTGAATTCCAATGTCAAGGTCTGCTTGCCACGAGAGGGCTTCAGGAGAGAGTCGGTGTAGTATTGCTATTCCTCCTTCGTTGAAGGGGCGCAGACGACCGTGGGTTTACGCCGTGGTCTAGAGTTTGCGTTGCGTGGCCACAACTGCGCATCAGCCTGCTGACCATGTTCTGATGCAGTTGACAGCTACACCGGTGTTGATGAGGAATGTCAAAAAATCCAGCAGACGCGATGCTTGTATCTCGTATTTGAGGTTATTATGCAATCCAACTCTCCAGGTATACCGGTCTCACCACCTCGCTTGCGAGCAGCGCAATGAACGGTGGTCATGTGGTTTCTAGATTTGTCGATGAAAAATTTATTTACAAGTTGTACCATGCACTCGTCAAGCAAATATGGATGATTTTCTGTTCATATGTGTATCTTATGCAATGGTTTGTCACGTGACCCCCGCAGGCACTGGAGGCGCTAAATTCCGCACCAAGTAAAACCCACGTTTTTTTTCTTGATTTCAATTGATTTTTGAATCTATTGAGATGTTGACTCCCTCGCCTGGTATGATGAAGGAGTTCGTGGGTTCGATCCCGACCCTGACGCCTGCTGTATATTTGTAGTTTGTGTGTGTCTCTCTCCTCGTGGTCGCGTGGATTTTTCTCCGGGTCCTCCGGTTTTTCTCTCCACCTACGATTACGTTTGTCTACGTACGGTGCGAAAGAAGGGGTAGAGGTCGCCATCTCCTCGCTTGTCAAGTTATGATGGCAGTACAGCAAGTAGATGAATTTCCATTTTTTACGGACATTGAGTGTTACCATCCTTGCAGATGTGGCTTTTTTCCAGGTACTCCGGTTTCCTCATGGAGTTGGACAAAGGTCCCAATATAGGACCACAGAGAGCTTGGGTAACTGTTGATAGCACGGGTTTTGTCCGCTTTCCTGATTGTCTGTGTTTTGCTGCGCCTCCGTGCTTAAAACTGTGTGCGTTACGAAGTGTCCGGCAATCTTGAGATGGACTTTGCACGATTGACTATAAATATATACGTAAATAATCAGAACACGGCCTATTCATTTATTCAATAAATGAAAAATGTGCAGTATCTGTTCGATTGGCTGATGCGGAAACACAATCCGTGTGTCATCCACACCATGTCAAACACCTCGCTATCTGTGGGGATGTATAATACAACAGCAGCAGCAACGCAGAGATAATTCTGTTTGGGTTTCCCGTGTTCCCCCTGCTTGTTGCGCCTGGTGCTGGCGACACCGGCCAGCCGCCCCACACACCGACTTACGTGCGGGAAAATGGGGAAGTGGATGTTCTTCCTAAGCTGTCCCACGGACGAGCCACACCAATCTTCGAAAACGTGCAGGTTGGCACGACCTTTGAACTGCACCCACGCAAGGGAAGGGGTGGTGGTAGGGAGGGAGGCACGGCACAGCCAACATGTCAGCTCGGTCAAGTGGCACCAAGTAGCACGGTTGGCACACAAATGAATGAATGATTACCGTGGGCACCAAACAAAACTATCAGTCTAAGCCCGATTGCTCATGAATGTACAAATACATAGCAATATCTTTATTGGCTTTCACTTTTTCCAGCTATGAACAAACAGCACTCTGCTTACAGCAAACAAGTTATCCTGGGCAACGAGCTGCGTTCGAGTAAACGCACGCAGGCGACGGAATTTCACAAGAGACATTCTCCTTCGCGGGCGGCGCTGCCGTATGAAATGACGCTCGTGTGGACAGCCTGGCGCTCGGGCGGCCGGAGTTCGCAGGCAAATGTTTTTTTTTTAAACCCTCGAGGTCACACCGTGGAGTGTGTGCCAACGTTCAAAACGACCGCATGCGCGCTAACACATTGTGTCTGGCACAAGGCGGTAACAACAACAACAGTCGACGCAAAGGGGGGAGGGGGCTAAAATATTCTGTAAAATAAAAAACTTAGCGAACCGAGCGTTATGTTACTTCTGAAGCCACGATCTTTAGTTACGAATCGTGTGTTACACAACTGCTGTATTTTGGGTGTCATATTCTCTGCACAATATATGTTGGTCTGCCGACATAAATAGTTTTTGTTGCGTGTGCAGATTCATTTTACTGTAAGGGTGTATACCATGACTCACACCCCGATATCACATGCTGGTTAACATTTTGAACAACTGCATCTTGTTGTCCTTCCCTGCACCTCCGATTAGCATGTTTGGCGACGTACGGTGTGAAAGAAGTTCAACATACATACATACATACATGGAAAACAGTGGCAGTGTTTTGGGCCATTACTCTTAGCGTATAAATTATTGAAGCAAACTCTTCCTTTATCCGGCCAGGCATCTCAGTGGCATAGCGATGGGCTTGCAATCAGACTGCTGCGAGTTCAAATCCTGGTTGGGGGTTGCCTCAGCCCATCATCCAATCGGGGTAGATAAAGTGACGACCATTTTTTGGGAAAGTCAAGTGGTTGCCCATCTGGTTTAGACTCGCTCCTGCCATGGGAATGTGGAATTTCCGCTCCTGGCTCAGGGCTGTAAACAGCAGACAAGCAATGCCCCGATTATGGATTTCAGCAGAAAGTCACTATTCTGACTTTTAATGACTCCGACTCTACTGAGAAATGGACGAGCTCCTGGACCACACGGCGTAACCGTGGGCATCATTACAAAAGTGCAACCTCCGTTGTCGGAACAAAATCAGCGGGGTGGTTCACGAAACGTTTACATGGAAATTAAACAGAACGACGCCTCATTCCTGCAGTCAAACACGACGACGAAACTGGCTTTGAAGATCTCGCAGGCCCATTAGCCCCTCGTGGTCGTGCACACAACATGTGCTCGGAGATCACTCAGAATACATTCGGCATAAATTATACATCCCTGCTCTGCGCTGCCAGTCGTGCCATGCTGTGCGCTTGCACACAGCAGCCTCTCGCGTGAAAAAACACGGCACGTAAAGTGCTAACGCGTGGCTGCGACGTCATCGCGATGTCGTGAAGTGTTTGTTGCGCTTAGCGTTTCATTGCTGCCCCCGAGTTTGCCACTCGTTACCCTCGCCCCCCTTACGCCACCACCCCCCCACCCCCCACACTCACTCTGTGCTTCAAACTGCGGCACAACAACTATTTATTCTCCTTCTTCCCAGCAGGCACTCACCCTTCCCCTCGCTTACAGAGGGGGCTTTAATGTAATGAGGGTGGAACCTTCTCCGGAATTTCACACACACACACGGACCGTACAGAAGCGCGCGCATATTTGCTGGAGTGCATGTGCCGCGGTGAAATATGCGTGGGCGCGTATCTGCAAAAAAACAAAACAGGCTTTCCAGTGATGGTAAATTCTGGGTGGTGGCTTTCTTCGTTGTTGGTACGGCGGCATTTGAATCAGTGGATGCAAATTCCACGTTCGCATGGCAGGACCACTGTATTGATGAGGTTATCGTCGTCATCACTGCCGATGGCCACAACATCACGCTGGGCGTGTGCGCCGCCGTCTTGGAAGTCGGATGCCTGGCGTCTGCCATTTTTATCGATTATAAAAAAAAAAAATTTAAACATTCAATTAATCATGGACAATTATGAAACATTTCTGTGAAGTCTACCTTGCTGATCCATGTTCTCCACTCATTCCTTTCTGGGGTCGTCTCCACGTCCACTCGAGAGCCCTGCAAATTCTGGTTCCCTCTTCGAGCCGCTATCCATCCGATGTGGTTTCGGAGTCGTTGCCGCGTGTTGTCCGGTACAATGTCTGACGATTCACTTCGTGTGCTGGCTGACCGGGCTGCAGCGAAACTTCGGACATCGAGCCGGACAACACGCGGCGACAACCTGGAAACTCTCCAGAGCCGCGGCACAGCGGCAGGACCGCAAACACCCGATGTGACGGGCGTAGCGTCATCATCATCATCATCTCTCTCCAGGCCTGCCTCTCCCGTCTCAGCCCCGGTTCTCCCACGTTCATCATCCGCACGGATGGATTCAGCCAAACCGAAAGACAAAAGATTCTTCGTAGCGATTTTCCTTGCCCCTTCGGTCCTCGCCGACCAGGCCGAGGCCTTCAATCCGCTCCACTGGGAACCCCGGAGCAGTCGCGGGGGCGGCCACCTCGGACAAAAAAAAAACATTTTCTTCTGGCCTGGACTTTTGCAGCTGTTTTAGACTAATTGCAGGGTGCTGATTCCAAATCTGATCTCAGATTTGCTCTATCACATCATTTTTATGCTATCGGCATACCCCATTTTCATTGATCTTACTCGAAATTAACTATGTCACTTATGATTGCAAGTTGTTGCGAGTCAGTGACTGCTTTAGTGTTAAAATATGGTGCTGTATTTTTAGGATAGTGTGTTTATCATATAATTTTATGTAGATATCCACATTTATTTCATACTTTTCTTCTGCAGTTTTTATTGAAAATGCAATATTTGATATCTCAAAAATGTGATAGACAAAAACTGATGCCAGATTTGGAATCCGCACCCCAAAATGACCTCAACACCGTTGGAATACCTTATGCCAGAAAAAGTGTGTTGACCAGTGTTATCGCCGGTGCCGGCTCGGAGCCCCCGACCGACACGGCGTTAGCCCCCCCCCCCACCGCCCCCAGGCAAACCGGGCTGTCACGGCGTCACCCACGTTGTGATTCCGCTCGAGAGGGCACACCTCCGTCTCGGCGCATCTCCGTGTCCCACTGCAAAGTCATTCACGTGGGGCCACCTCAGCGGTCTCTCTCACTCTCTCTCGTCACTTTGAGATTCATTCACAGTTTGAGGAAGGCCGTTTTCATCCACCACGTCACGGAAGTTTGGTAAGTCAGCAATGGCAGCCGAGACCCCCACCGACCCCCTCCGGGAGTCAATCTGTTTGCGAGTCATTCCATGTAATTGATTCATTATTTTGGTCCTTCTTCTATCTTTGTCAAATGTCAATATTTACAAGGGTAGATCGACTTTCGGTACTATATCATACAAACACACACTCTCTCTCTCTCCATACGAGAGTTATTAATAGTTGGCAGTCACTGCAGTCCAGCGCCTGCGCAAGGGTTAACGCCCATGTGAAGCCCCGAGGAGTTCGCTGGGTATTTAACGGCGGAGAGCGACCGCCATTGCGGTCGTATTTCTCGGCAAGCGCCTGAACCGTGACGGCCGCGCACTTCCCCAAGTTTCTGGACGATGAATCACGCGCGGGGAAGCGTCCCCCAAGTCCTGGCTCCGTTGCCGCCGTCGCCAACGCCGCCGCCGCCAAATTCTTTTTTTTACAAGTCATTTGTAGATGGTTTACCGCCGACCCATGAAATGGAGAAAAAAAAGAAAAGAAAACCGCGGCTGCCTTTTCCTGGGCGTGTGGCCTGCGGATATGTAATGTGCGTCTCTGTTTTTACCCAATTTTATTTCACTTGTACTATCAGCGTCATGTCAGGAGACAAAGTATCTGTTCGAAACTCTCGCACAGCAGTGAATCGCGAGACCCGTGGAGTGTGACATCACAGAACTACTTCCCTTCAAGCTACATTATTTATCCTGACGGGAGCACTTTCCACAACCCCGTGCTCCAGAGCAATGCTTGTGTGACGTGGAAATCGAACTATTTTTTTAACAATCATATTATTTCATGTAGTATTTGGTGACTGGGCTGAGACCATCCACTCGCTCGCTCCACTTGAGACAGCGATTTAATTATGGGCGGTTGAACCTCGGATTTTAAACCAGGATCTCAGCAGCGCCGGCTCCACCCCCACTCTCTCCTGTTCCTTACTGCGCGACGGCACGCCGCGGGCACAGCCAACCTAGACCCTGCCTCCTGCCTCACTCACGGCGAAACCGCACTACGGGAATTGGCCAGCGGGCGTAGCAGCGATTGCCCGCGACCCCGTGGCAGCCGGGTGAGAGGTCACGATCACGGGCGCGCGAGGTGCACCCCTCTGCCCGCGGCGGCACAGTGGTGCAGCAGGACTGACGGCAAACCGGACACACTCTGCCGCCTCAACGTGATAAAAATATATAATAGGGGACACGGTTTGGGCGATGGCTCTTTCTTCGTTGCAAACAAAACTAAATGTACGGCGGCAAGTAGGTTGCTAACGTGTTCGTGTCGATGACTGAATGTTTTCAGTTTGGATTTGTGAGTTTCCTCCGGCCACTCCGGTTTCCTCCCCGCACGCAGTGCCCTTAAACACGTACACACGTAACACGCCTTACTTTCATGATGTGGTGATGCTTCTCGTTACTTATCAAACTCCGAGCGAGCGACGGCGAGCTTTGCGCCGGTGCCGTCGCTGGGCAGACGTAACGCAACGGACGCCGTCCAGCCACGCGAATCGCTAAATTGTCCAAATTCAGGGTCACGATTGGATTCGACAAAGGATTCCACCTTGCCTCGTTTCCAGCTATCATTTCGACTCCTTGGTCCAGACTGCCTCGACGGTCCTTGTTTGATCAGCACGATTGACACTTCCCAGTCTTATTTCTTCTGTCTCGTCTTGTTTGCAGCCGACTCGTTTGCACCGTCCATCTTATCGAACCGCCTCTCGTTTTGTTGTCTCTCGTTTGTACTGCCGCATCTGCGCTGTGCATCTCGCTTGTACTGCCCCACTCTGCTCTTCCCTCTGTCCCCTCTGCACTCGATCTTCTCTCGTCTCCTGCCATCTGTCGACCTCATTTGTCCCGACCGTTTTACCCTGACGGTGACGCGACAAAAAAAAAGTCACGTAAAAAATAAACTTGGCGAAATTGCCTGCACCCACCTGGGGCTCCCACGAGGTTTGGGGGGGCGGAGCGCCACCCAGTCCCCGACCGGGTCCCCCACCAACGCCCGGAGGCTCCCCAGGGCCCCCATCATCGTCCTCATTGACCCCCTCATCCGGTGGAACGCCGTGTATCTACCAGAAGCACGGGGGGTGGAGGTGGGGAACCACACGGACACGGGGACGCGGGGACACTTTAAAGAAACCCGTGCTTGGGACGCAGGCAAGCAACAGCGGAGTGATGCGTCGGCCAGCAATGTATTCGCACGACCGTAATACGCTCGCATCAGATCGCGCGCGTCAGAATCCACTAATTACAATTTACGCAAATCGCGTGCAAATTAAATGCTAACGATACATTTGGGCTAATGGAGCGAAGGAAACTCCACCGAAACGCCGCGCAATGAGGGCATGGTACAAACAAGGCAGGGAAAGTCGGACAAACAAAAGTGAATTGAATGAGGGCCTGAACCGAAACAATTTATTGTATTGCTGGGGGCGGGGATGGTGGGAGCCATTGCTACATGCCTAATTAGAGGACATGGTTGAACCCAGATGACCTTTATAACCAGGTGAGAGCCCACAGAGCCTGGAGTCTCTTTCTTAAGGGAGACTTGGGTTTCAATAAGTTCAGCGAAAAAGCAATTTCCCAAGTGTAACACGAGAAAATAAAACACCTTTGTATGTACGTGTGCACGTTGCACTTCTTTCACACCGTGCGTAGCCAACCATGCTAATCGGAGGTGCTGGATGTAGGCCTCTCCGCACTGTCAGAGAAGGTGGTTAACTTGAACATACTTAACCATGCTGGTCAGTGCGAGTGGCCTAGAATGGAACTCTGGTCACCGGGTTCGTACCGCGGTGCGCGCTAACCACTGCGCCACCACTCCAATTGCACCGCGTATTCTTTCGGGAGAGTCTTGAGGAACCGAATCAAATTTTCCTCGGTTCCTGAAGAAGTTCCGAGCACGTGGAGCGAAACGTCGGACATCGTGCCGAACAACGACGAGTGGCACGACCCGAAAAAAAAACAGGTCGGGAGAGCCACACAGCAAGCACAAACACGACCGCCCACGCAACGGGAAGGATTAGCATTCACATTTCCAAGTAATGTAAATACGATAAGATTATTCAACGTTAATTATTATTTTAAATTATGCAGTAGGTTCCGGCGATGTGCGGGCTTACTCCATAGAACGAAGATAAGGAATTTAGCGAGTGCGTGCGTGTGTGCTCTGCTCTCTTCAAACTTTTCGATAGGCGCAGCTTTACAGGAGGAATAGGCGCCGGCTCAAATTCCAGATCACTCCTCCTCATGCACAATTAATCCTCTCGAAAGCGTTTGCGCAGCATTTTTAATTCCGGCGGAATTAAACTGTTTACTCTCTGGCATTTCAATGTTTTATTCCATTAAAAAAAAAGTTGTGCCTTGCAGAAAGGTTACAATGCGAGTTGCTGGCACTCCATTTACAACACAAAAGGTTAAAGAGAATAGCTCATTTATACACCAGGGAACGGTGCTAAGAAAAAGGGCTGCCCGTGCCGGCGGGAGCTGTTTGCAGAGAGGGGGGGGGGGTCCCCTCTTAAACTCGCATTGCAAATATTTCCCGTTCGCGAGCGCGCCTGCGATTGTTTGTATTTTTTCTTACGTCTCGTTTTTTTTTCTTAATTTGCCGCTGCAGCAGTAGCAGCAGCAAACTCAACGGCACACGGGCAACGGTGAGTTTGACAACGTTGCCGCTGTGTAACGCGACGACGAGACTTTGCGATTCCGTGACACTTTCTCTGCCCATGTGCAAGGTGTGCCAAGATGGATCGCCGCATCGCAAATCTGTGGAGAGATGGCGACGGATCGGGGAGGCCTTCATCCAGCAGTAGGGCACCACGGTGGTGAGATGTTAACTACCTCGACTGGGAAACAGGAGGTCGTGGGTTCGATCCCAACCCTGACGCCTGTATATAATGGAGTTTGCATGTTTCTCTATCCCCGTGGTTGTGGATTTTTCTCCGGAACCTTCCATTTCTCCCTCCATATTTAGAATCAACATCACGCATTTAGAGTATTTGGCTGCTATAAATTTACACAGAAGCCACTTCTCATTGAGCGATCATTTGTGGCCAGGCTGCTTCGGAGAGAGCTGTATAGTTCAGTGGGCATTACCTGGTAAAAAAACCAGTTTAATGGCAGTAGATAGAGACTATTATTGTTATCACGCTTTTTACCCAGAAAGGCCTCGCGGAGTCTCAAGACTCGTTTTCAGGGGGGTTCTGCAAAGTTTTCCCGAGTAGGGGACGTTGTTTCGGCTGCGTGCGATCACAATCACAGTCATTTGCAGGGAATCTTGGGATGTTTGGCCAATGCCGGCTACATTATGTGTGTGTTATTTAAGCTGATCAGGATGATGATAATGAAACCTTTAGAAATGCAACCATTTCAAGACACAAATGGGAAGTGGTACAGGGGAGGAGACGGTGGAGGGGGGGGGGAACATCATGATGGGGTGGTGGGGGGCGGATTTTCAGAAATTATTTTTTCCAGAAGTAGCAAACAGGGTGGAAGTGAAACGCTGCAGGGCGTGGAGCGAGAGAAGAGACGACGGCGTGCGATAAAGGCACGGGCGTGATGACACTTCACAAGACCAGAGACCCTCGGACAACAGGCGGACGGAAAAAGCGGGAGGTCTTGAGAGCCTGAAAACTTGAACAGGGGGAGGGGGCGGGGGTTGGGGCACAGGGAATCTGGCAGCGGCGAGAGCATCACATTTGGTGCGTTTCACCGAAAACAGAGGAGCAACCCCCCCCCAAAAAGGAATCGGGGGTTCCTTGGCATTGCGGTCGACCTTCTCGGCAGAAGTTCCGACACAAAAACGCGACGCCGCCCTGTGCCGTGGACGCTCCAGCAGTGGGCGAGTGCCAATTGAGGCTTTTGTTGCATTATTTACACGTCATTAGTTTTGGGCTTTATTTATGCATACGTTTATTACCTTTAATTCTGCAATTAATAGCGTTGTTTATTTCATTACGTGACTTCGAATAATGCGGCGTAAGGATTCCCCCCCCCACGTCCTCCCAACCCTTCACGATAAAAGTCCCCGAACATAAAACGGAACATTCGACACATATGGCCATCAAAAGGTAATATTTGTTTCCCATATGTTCCGCAGAGGCGCAATATGCCATTTAAAAAGAAAAATGATTTATGTAAAATCTGATTGGGAAAGACGCGTGAGCTCGTGACCGAAAATATATTCCTGGCACTTGCTCGGTTTGCTTAAAAAACATGAAACCTGATATTTATTCATTTGTCAAAAAGTCTGGTTGTCTCCAAACCCAAAGGCGTGCCACCACTGCCACTGCTTCACAGCGAGGCATGTAATTATGCATCGATTTAAATACAATCGCCTGCTTTCACTTCTGTGCGGGGGGGCGGGGGGGGGAAATTTAATTTATTCATGATGTATGCAAATCATGTTCTCGTTTATGATCCAGGCTAAGGAGGCATAACAAATATTGCAAAAACACCCCACATGCAAACGAAACAAAATAAATCGTTGATTCTCGAATCCAATCCCGACCATCGAATCGTCAAAAATGAATCGAATCGTCAAAAATGAATCGAATCGTCAAAAATGAATCGAATCGCCGGGTTGTGGGATGTGAATCGTACCTACCGTGCACGGTGCCCCATCACAACCCAAGCCCAGCAACAACAACAAAAGCAGCATCATCGTCATCATCACTTGCACAGCCACAGCCATTAGCCAATGATCGCTATTGCGTCCGCATCGTCGTGAATTCCCTCTCGCTCCGATTCCAAACGCTTGCGGGAGGTCACTCCGCCATGGCTGTCCCCCATTCACCATCGTCATCATCACACTCCGGGGGCAGAGAGCCCCCTGTAAGTGTCCACCGCACATTTTGCAATTTGTCTCCACTTAAATTTCGATTTAAAGCTTTCGTGATTGCAGGGATTCATCTTCTTGGTTCTTTCGGTAAAGTCACGTTGAAGGGAAATAATAAAATAATAAAAATAAAACATAATAAAATAGTTCTCACGACGTTTCGGCCACAACGCAAGTAGCCGTCCTCAGGTGAAGAACAGGTCTGTTGGAAAGACACCTGAGGACGGCTGCTTCTTGCGTTGTGGCCGAAACGTCGTGAGAATTATTTTATTATGTTTTATTTTTATTATTTATTATTTCCCTTCTACGTGACTTCACCGAAAGAACAGAGAAGTTGTCTCCACTTCCCTGTCTTGTGTCAATGTGCTCAAGTCGTGCGGCATCCTTCTGACACCAATCTCTGATGGCGTCCGTCAAGCCGTTCTCCGTTAGAAATTCCCCTCTTCTTTCCAGTTCCTTCGAATTTTTTAGAATAACACACTTCAAATGTTCCTGTCGTTGTCCGTCCAACTACACGTGGTGTCCAAATAGTGTCAGGTCCCTTCTCATCACTGCCTGCATCATCATGTCCTCTTCCAAGTACAATATTTTCTCCTACTTCTACCACCTCGTATTTCTGCGTCTCGCACGAGTCAGCACCTCCCCCCCCCCCTCAGCCTCCCTCCCCCCAGCCTCCAGCCCCCCGCCCAGTTCTCCACCAACACTTCAATCAGAAGCTGCTGAAAATGCCTCTGGGTGTTCAGGGCACCAACAAAATGCGAGGGGCAACGCGATCCTCCGGGAGCACCGATTTGGATAACCCCGATTTGGTTCACGCGCGGCTGGCCACAGCTTGCAAAGCGGCCGCAGGAAAAGCAATTAGGAGGCTCGCTCATTATGGTGTCATTTGAATTCCCGGCCACTTTGCGAGCGCGCGCCGTAGGGCGAGGCGGTGGCGGCTCCAACCGTTGCGCCGCGTGGCCGGGCGCGTGGTCTTTAAAACCGCGCACCGCTTTTCAGACATCCCAAGTCGTTAGCCTCGTGGTAATTTTATACAATTTCCGAGGGGGGGTTTTCGTGTGACGCTCTCTCGCTCTCCGCAAAAATTATTTTCAATCTAACTTGTTTCCCCCCGGGGGCAAGAAAACATATGCATACATATGACGCATTTAAAACAAAAAAATGACACCGTGGTGCGAATAGAATGAATTATACATGGCCGTCAGTTAAACAGCAGGTTTTTAAATACCATTTTTTTCGCTGTTAAGGCTCACTGGGAGCATATGCCGCACCTTAAATACTGAATAAAAACACACATGCAGACACACACACACACGGGGGCATGGTCACGTGCAACATTATAGTCAGAAAATGCACTCTGGCGGCGTTTAATATGCGCTCTCGTAAAACATTATTACCCCGAGAGACAGAAATAGGAGAAACATGGGTCAAAGAACAGAGGGCAATTCAGAGATATTATACTGACTGTAAAGAAAAGTAAGTTGGATGGGGCAGGGCACACGATGGCGAGGGGGGGGGATGATGGCCCATGAACAAGAGTGGTGACAACCAAAGTAAAGAATCAATTCTGAAATCGCATCGCAGCCCTGCATCGTGACAATTCTTCGGCGGTGGTGGTGGTGGTGGTCGAGACTAACGGAGCCACGGCGGAGGGAGAGAACCGCACGTGGAAGGACGACCGCCGTCCAGATGGAACGATGATGATGATGATGATATCGGTTCACGAGCATGAAGGGAGATGGATAGCAACATCGCGGGACACCGAGGGATGGAGACGACCCTCATTCAGCTGTGGATATATCACGGCTCACAATGATGATGCCGATGAAGAAATAAAAAGAAAATACAAAAGCAGCGTGCGACGAAATCCAAACTGAGTCAGCGGCCCAGAGTGGGGCACAGTCCGCTCACGCTCGCACCCAAGGGTCCACATAAGTTCCCAAAAGTGGAAGGCGAATGTCTCGCTACCAAAGGGCAGCGCCCGTGTGGACGCACTCACGCGGCGCTCCGCGCGGTACCGCATTCACACGGTCACGAAGTACCAAAGGTCACACGCCCACACGGTCGGCACGGTCGACACGGTCAAACAGTCACGCAGTACCACAGTCGCAAAGTCGCACAGTCACATGGTCGCACCTCCTACTAGGCAAACCCAGCCATTACGCGCCGCTGCAAAAGATCCATAAATCATGGCAGCTACTCGACGCACTGCATAGCCACTGCAGCCCCCTCCAGAACTACAGCAGCACCCCCCGCTCCGCCCCCACCCACCTGTCTCCACGCATCCTCCTCGTAGTCCCACTCCTCCGGCGCCGCCACCCCCCTCATCCAAGCCTCCTCTGGGCCCCCCTTGGACAGCTCCCCGCGCACCTCCCCGTAGATGGGGGGGTCCTCGACATCGCCGGCCCCGGCCCCCCCCCACCGGGAGCCGGTGTTCTTCGCGTCGCCCTCCGGCCGCCCGCCTCGTCCGTCGGGACCTGTCGGGGGTGTCGGGCGTTCCGTAGGAAGAAACGACAGCTCAGGGGGGTTTGTATTAACCTTCTAAAACGTTGCGACCGCCACCGCCGCCGCAGTGTTTTGGTTTTTGTGTCACTGGGTGAAGTGTCCTCTTGGGACTGCTCGTGGAGCAGGGCATCCACCCTCGTGACAGAGAATGGCCCGCAGAAGTTGATATCACAGAACTGCTTCGGAGATCTCCTTTAGGTGACCTTTAATCAACTTTACAATGCACTCTGCTTGAGAGGTGATTGTCGCATGGTCGTCAAAACCAAGTTTATATTGTGGAGGTTTTCGTGGTTGTGCCGTACGGGTCACCGACGTGTGTTTTTCTTCAGAGTAGACCCACATTTACAATTGGTAAATTACTGTTTGTAAGTGTGGGTATACAAATTGTAAATGTTGTGCGAGTTTACTCTCCAACACACCGGTGTGCTGAAGTACTCACTAATTGGCAAGTTTTGTGCCAATTAAAAACCATTACCAATTGGCTGTGTTGGGTAGAGGGGGGTCCACGACACATTTACATTTCTGCAATCTCCAACCAATTGTTCACGCTCACTGGCCGTGCAAATGAATCGGTGCTCTGCTAAAGTTCCGTCACCTTGCCGTGGTACCGATCTCTTGCCAGGCCCACGGGCCGGAGACTGCTCAGTGCTCTGACTCAGGAGCCACTTGGCCACATCAACGCGGTGACCTTCACGTTGACCTTCACGTTGACCTTTGTCATGCAGAGACTGGTGCTAACGAACGACTGAGACGATACAAAGATATAACAAATATTCACACACACGCACCCCAACACAAGTAAAGAACAAAAGACCCATTCATTATCGGAGTTTTTGTAATTGTACGCCCCAGTGCAGCCCATGAATACAAGATAGAGCTCATTATTCCCAGCAATGGGAATGGCAGATTAAATGGCACTAACCTGCCATTCAAAGACATCTTCAGTTGTAGCCAAAGTTGAAACGCAAGCACCTTGCGCACTCGTCTGTATATTTACATATATTTACAGTGAGCTCGATGTTAACACACGTGCTAATATCCTCTGCTCATATCAAAATCACCATAGACGGAGCTCCATCTCGTGAGATCTCAAAAGCTAAAAATGAACCCAACCTGCTCAGTACTTGGATGGGTCACCACCAGGGCTTGCCAGGTGTTGCAGGCGTGGGGCTGCCATCAGTGGCCAGGGGATGACAGTGCTGAGTGTCAGTTTAACACGTAGGCTTTCGCGACCAATATTGTTCATAATCAACGATTTTTGGGTTTAGATCGCGTTATTTATAAATGTGTCGTAACCCTCCACCACCCGGCACGGCCAATCAGTAAAAAAAGTGTCACGTTGACAAAAGACAAATAGTTCACTGCTTTAGCCCACCGGTGTGTTGAAGCGTGAAACCACAACATTTACAATTTGAGTACGACGTTTCGCTGGTAATTGCATCCAGCTCAGTACTTGGATGGGTCACCACCAGGGCCCGATGATGCTGGATGCAATTACCAGCGAAACGTCGTACTCAAATTGTAAATGTTGTGGTTTCACGCTTCAACACACCGGTGGGCTAAAGCAGTGAACTATTTGTCTTTTGTCAACGTGACACTTTTTTTACTGATTGGCCGTGTCGGGTGGTGGAGGGTTACGACACATTTATAAATAACGCGATCTAAACCCAAAAATCGTTGATTATGAAAGTGCTGAGTGTCTCCGGGCTCTCCAGTTTCCTCCTCCCATACGAAGGCCAAACTCTCACTACTCTTGGACTTGAATAAACATATTCTTAGGTTTTTTCGGTAAAGTCACGTAGGTAAAAAAATAAAATTAATAAAATTGACGGTTCCACGGTTCCACCTGAAGACGGAAGCTTGTGTTGCCTCCGAAACGTCGTGATTTTTATGTTATTTTTATTTTACTTTTATTAATTATAATTTTTTACCTACGTGACTTTACCGAAAAAACCTAAGAATATGAATCCTTGCAGTCACGAAAGCGTCAAATCTAGAATAAACACCCAAAACGCACGACCCCTTTGAAGCACTCTGAAACTCGGTGAACATTTATTGGCATAATCTCTTTAAGTTAATATATATATTTTGAAACAATTAATGCACTAATTATTACATAGTAAGTTAATTACACTGATGATAGTGCTGCTTTGAATATAATTAAGCACCTGTTATCACATTACTTTTTTTTACCTTCTGTCAGCATAAACAATTCAATACTAGCATAACACATCGCACAATACCAGGCTGAGTTACACATTGCACCCCCTCTCCCTACCGTTGGAGGCTGTCGCCATCTCTCTCACACACACCTCTCTCTCACACACACCTCTCTCTCACACACACACACCTCTCTCTCAAACACACCTCTCTCTCACACACACCTCTCTCTCACACACACCTCTCTCTCACACACACCTCTCTCTCACACACACCTCTCTCTCACACACACCTCTCTCTCACACACACCTCTCTCTCACACACACCTCTCTCTCACACACACACACCTCTCTCTCACACACACCTCTCTCTCACACACACACACACCTCTCTCTCACACACACCCGCAATCCACCGAGTCAGCGGTGGGCAACCAGTGGCCCCGCAGGCGTCCCGCGGAGCCTCACTCCCCCCCTTCTCGTAGTGGCCTCGTCTCGGCGTGTGTAGGCCCATCTCGGCATGTCTAGGCTGATGCATGGGGGGGTCACGACTAGCGCACGAGCGCGACGTCAAGCTTGAGGCCCACTGAGGTGAAGGAGGGCCACTCATGTGGCCTGCAGACTATAGTCTGGGTTGACCACCATTGACTGAGTGCGTGTGAACATTGAGGCAATTTCATTCCCGGACGCGTTCCTTGCTTTGGCTGCCACTCCGTGTTTGGTCTTGACTGCTGGTCATCAATGCGTGGAGTGAGGACGCGTCCTGCCCAAGCGGACGTGCGCTTTATCTTCCTGGTCAAAGTGACGATCTCTCTAACCCGCATACGTGCTCGAGTCCACGCATTACATCTCTCCGCCTCTCAATGCAACTCCAAGCGTGCATCATCTCTCCACGCTAATTTGCATCCATTTTGGTTTTGTCGATGTCCACGTTTCTGATCCTCATATCAAAGCAAGGGAGCGTGGCCTCATTAAAAAAACCTTTGCCTCTTTTAGCGCGTTGGTACATTGAACTTTTTATAATCAAGTTCAGCTGCCCTAAAAGCACTTCCAACTTGTTGTCGTCTGCCTCTCTTTATCATCATTTTGATCTCGTCGAGGCCTTCCTCTACGCTCCCCTGCTATGGACCTCCAGAATGGAGATGTTCTTCTGCAGGCCCCCGTGGTCTGCATCAGCCTTCCCGACATGAAGTCCGCTCAGCCGTGGCAAATCGGTGCTTTTATAGAGCGGACTAAAGAAAAATACTGATTTTCTCTTCTTGTTTAGCTTCATTTGTCCCTGTGCCATCGGTGCTTCTTCTCAACCTTTGACTGAACATGGTGGCGCATTACAAATCTTGGATTGATCGATTCATTCAATAACTGACCGGGGTAGATATTCTGCTGTGTTTTATAGTTGCGTTGTCCGTCCGGTAGATAAACAGCTTTCCACAACTCCTTGGTTCTTTCGGTAAAGTCACGTAGAAGGGAAATAATAAAATAATAAAAATGAAACATAATAAAATACAATTCTCACGACGTTTCAGCCACAACGCAAGCAGCCGTCCTCAGATGAAGACGCTGTCTTTCCGACAGCCCTGTTCTTCACCTGAGGACGGCTGCTTGCGTTGTGGCCGAAACGTCGTGAGAATTGTATTTTATTATGTTTTATTTTTATTATTTTATTATTTCCCTTCTACATGACTTTACTGAAAGAACCAAGAAGATGAATCCCTGCAGTCACGAAAGCTTTAAATCGAAGCTTTCCACAACATTTGCTTCCTAGGTATTTTACAGTTTAGAGAATAGCGTTTGGCTAAAGATTGCAATGCATGATCCTCCTGCAGCAAAACAGTCTACCTGGATCAATCAATGGCACTCCTATTATCATCAACTTAAATTTGATGAATGGTTGAGTGATGAAATCAGCTCATCTGCAGGAGCTACACAATCCTGATTTGGACATCTGTGAAGAAGAGCTGTATAGCTCATCGGATTCCTCCAGGTCCGTGGGATACGGTGACGGCTTGGCGAGGGCTTCATCCAGCAGTGGATAGACCATGGTTGCTGCTGCTGCTGCTAATGGTGATGGTGGTGTAGGAGCACCATCAACACCTTTTTGCGGTGTGGGTCACAAAGCTACGTGGCAGCTCAGTTGCCAGGAGACAATTTTATTTTTTGGCGAGCGTTCCAGACGGCCTCGCGCGTCGTCGTCCGAGCAATCACAGCGGCCACGCGCAGCAGCGGCGCGCGGGGGCATTCCGCTGCGCAGGAAACACGACCGGCACACGGAGGCAACACGCTGCACCCGGACACAATTACGACGTGCGATCGTAGCGCGAATTCTCAGCGGTGCCGAAAGGATCCCCCCCCACCGGGTTTCCGGGGGGGGCCGCCAAATCGCGCACCGGATTCATTACCGGTCTCCTTTGATGCGCCCCGACTGAACGAGCGATCGAGAGCAACGTTTTGCGCGATGTCTCCCGTCCAACGCGCCGCGATAATCCACCCTGGAATGAATGTGGAACGGCGGCGCTCGACATTCAGTGGTGGTCGTGAGCCAGTGGTGGAAATTCGATATTCACATTGGCAGGAGTCACGAGAATGTATGACACCCACAGTAGGAAAACATTAACTGAAATGAATCCCGAGTGATATCTAGGGAATGGGTTATGAATGGGAAGGGAGATGAGATGGAGGTGGCCTGGGTGGCTCGGTGGTGAGCTCGTACCACAGAGATCCTGGGTTCAAATCCAGGTTTCAGCCACCCGTGGTTAATTCAGTTTCGCAATTGTAGTGAGTTCAGGGTTTAAGCTCAATAACAAATGATTGGACAAAATACTTTGCAATATTGCAATTACTTTTATCTTAATTAGTCAAAAATCCCATTTCTGGAATTTGACTACCTTACAACAGAAGATTTTCTACAGCAGAGCATGCGGGGAAATAGAGAAATACAGAGTCCCAAGCGTGTGGATTAAAAACAGTTGACGCAAAGGGATTCTCAGTAGATTTTCTACGATATTTGCTTCTGTGGGATGTCCTCCAACCCGCCGATCCGCCCATAGCGGACATCTGTGAGAAAGAGCTTCAAAAAGCTCACCGTATTCCTCCTCCAGTCTAAATAATGATTCTGACCGATGCACTGCCCTGCAAGAATTTCGAATGGGCGCTTCTCATCTCACGACGTCACAGCGACTACGATAAGCACCGTAGTTGAAGAAAAAAAAAATTTTTGGGGGTAAAAAATTCCCGTACATTAAAAAAAAATCCCAATTTGTCAACTCGAGCTGTCGGGAGGCTTGCCAGGGTCCAGTGGGAACAAAAGCGCCGCGTGGGGCCCTGTCAGCTGTGACGGGCCCCGGGGGGGGGGGGGCGGTCACGCATGGGTGGGGGGGGCCAGTGGCTCCGAGCCACTCGCGCTCTTCCTCGTCGCGCTCGACGCTGACGCTCGACGGCAATTAGCCCCCGCGCTAATCATCGCCAACCCCGACACACGCCGGGCGGCCACCTCACGTGCCCCGCCGTGAACATGTAAACGATAGCTAAAATTTAATTTAGAATTTCAAATGAAATGAATGCCAACCACGGAAGCGGTGATGAAAAAAACAACAACAGGATGATTCGCGCATTCACGTGTGGGGGAAGGGGGGGGGGCGGTGGGGTTCGTTTCTGTTTCGTTTAATTTAGTTAGACACTCGCGCCAATTATTTGTGCGGTGTGCGGTGGGCTCGTATTTAATTAATCTTACATCGCAAGCGAACGAGCGGTAAAGTCAGGCCCTACATTTCTAATTACCTGCTCGCTCGCGAGCTTACTCCGTTCGAGCGATGTACATCGCACCAAAGCGTACACACACTTCAAAGAGCACTTGCTACAAACTGAATTCAATATGAATTCTAAAGAGGGTAAAGGCGCAGCCCTGCAATTGCTTGAACATGCCACTGCTGGAGGAAGGGCCCTCTACTCGCGAGAGCCTCAAGTGGCTATTTTGGCAGACTCGTTCACACTTCATCACAGGCGCCACGATGGCGAGATGTTAACTACCTCGCCTGGTATGCAGAAGGCCATGGTTTCGATCCCGGCCCCTACGCCTGTATATTTGCAATTTGCGTGTCTCTCCACCCTGTGGTCACGTGGATTTTTCTCCGGGTGCTCCGGATTTTCCACTCCACATTTAGAATCAACATCACGAGTTTGGAGTAATCGGTTGTTATACATTTCCACATGGCAAGTCACTACTTCGTTGAGCTATCATTTGTGACAGCCAGGTGGCTTCTGAAAAAGATCTACATAGCTCAGTGGGCCTGAGCTGGTTAAATAAAAAAGAAAAGTTTTTTCAAGTAGTTCAGTCATCTTTTAAGGGGTGGGAGTACCCACACTTTACCCCGCCACACGCGGACCTGCCGAGATGATTAACTGGTGCAGCCCATTTAGACTGCTGGGAAGGACAAATGCGGGGCCATTTCAGGCACCTGCTCCCCACCCCATCTTTCCAACCGCCGGAGAGATCGAACCGGCGACCTCTGCCACTGCAAGTGCAGCAACGCCGACCGCTATACAACGGCAGCGCGAATCCAGACTCGGCGCAAACCTGCACACGAGACAATCTCCGAGACCGTGGCCGAGATGTCGCGGATAGGCAGCCTTTGAGGACGGCCCGATTTAGGGAAGCAGAGCATCTCACGTGGACGGCCGGGCGTGCGTGTGTGCGTGTCTGTGTGTGTGGGTGTGTGTGGGTGTCTGTGTGTGTGCGCGCGCAACTGTGGGCAGGCTTAGAGATAAATCACAAGCTTAAGAAGCAACGGCAACACATTACAAAGTAGCCTTCGCTATGAAAACCGCAATTCTGGTGCAATTTTATTTTGGTAAGCTGCGCGAGTAGCGATGAAGCCAAGGGCCTATCGCAGCCCATTCCCGCCAACCTTGACGGGCGCGCGGCGCAGGCCAGCCAATTTATTTTTATTTGGGAACGTATTTGCGCTCGATATCTCCACCCTGATGAATACATCTCATTCACCGTGCCGCCCCGGCTACGAAAAAGATAAAGAATTAATTCCGCGAGATGGGTCTTGAAACAAAAAGTTTGTCAGGGATAGAGATGCTCGTCGACCGATACCAGGATTCGGTGGGATTTCGACCGATATGTCTTTTTAAACACGACAATGTTTTTTCTGCGGTAGGGTTGCTTAAAATGTGTCTTATTCACAGCCCCCTCCACTCCCAACATCTTATTGCAATTGCGCTAAAGGCCTCATGTCGCAGAGCAGCCTGCAGAAGAGGCCTCACACCAGACTCTTTCCAAACGAATCCTTCATGTGATCGTTTCATTCCTTGTTTGTGCAGTCCGTAGCTAGCGGATCGTGACGTCTCGTGGCAGGTGTGATTGTTGGCTATGTTTGCACACTAACCTTGACTCAAAACATCGCAACGCACGAGGCTGCCAGGTCTTTCTCGCCAATGTTTACAAACGCGCGCGCGTGCACGCTGCGAAGGGAACGTACGGCACTTAAAATGGATATTTCAATTCTCACGCCTAGAATTTAGCCAAATGAAGCACAAAACTACATTTTGGGTTGCGATGGGTTGTTTGTAGAGCCACTTGCTGACACCATCAACTCACTCCACTTGAAAACCCGGCTTAATTACAGGCGGTTGAAACCTCAATTCGAACTCAAAATATCGGCGACGCCAGCTCAGCGCTCTTGACCACCGAGCCACCAGGCCCAGCCCAAGATGTGGCCGCTATTGTGCGTCAACACTTGCTACTGCAGCATTCATGAATAATGACACATTTTAACTTGTAACGCGACGTCGCACGCACTGTTATTCGCTGCTCACTCACGGACAGAGGGAACGACTCGGGGAAGAACCAAAGACAAGGCAGCAGCCAGGCGGTGAGCCAGCAACAAATCCCCCTCCCAAGCTCTGTAGTCCTCTATATATAAAGGTGTTATTGGCCAATGAATGACCGTTTACATGCGGGAGGGACTGCGACATGCTCTTCTTCAGAACGCTGGTGTTAAGACGCACAGTATTCCCTCGTTATTCGCGAGGGAAGTCTGCAATGCAAATATCACAATGAATGAACCGAAGTTATATTACAAATAAGAGTTTCAACCCTTTATCACTCCACTGCTGGACGAAGGCCTCCCCATGCCGTGTCGGTTGCGTGAGAAATTGAACTTCTTGCCACAAGGATAAATCAACGTGAAGTAATTCTATTGTTAGGCATGGAAAAACGTTAATGAGCTATATGCCAATGTCGAGGTCTGCTAGCCACGGGAGGGCTTCAGAAAGAGTTGGTGTAGTTGTACTGTCCTCCTCCATTGAAGGAGGGGCAAGACCGCAGTGGTTTCCTCCGTGGTCCAAAGTTTGGGTTGCGTGGCCACACCGTGACTAATTTACGGAACCCTTTTTGGTAGTGTCAAGATGAAAAAAAAGGGCATTACCAATTTTTGGAAAAAAAACAAATGCTTAACATGTGGCTGTGTCATCATTAGACCTCCTTTGCCAGTACCAAAATATAATTATTTAATAGGGTTTTCCCATTTTTTCTGGCAACAAAACTGAAACCTTTTTACAAGGATTCGTGTCTGCATTAACCACAATACTTGTAGTCAAAATGCATGTTCGAGTTATGAAGGAGATGTTTGCGTATCGGTCTGCTGAAGATGCTCTGATGCGGTCGATGGTGACATCACCAGTGTCTTCAAGGAGGAATGTCAACACCAGGGAGGTGAGATGTTTAACTCTCGAATGAGGCGTTTATTCTGGACGTCTGCATTGTTCATCTGTGAAAAATAATGTTTACAGCTCATCGGAGTCCTCCGGTAGAAAAAAATATTCTGATTCTGTTAAGCAATACGTTACCTGCAGCGTAAGTTGCACAATTTTTAGGCCGATCATTGCACAATTCAAAATGAAGTTACATGAACATTAATCCGGTATCATCATCTTCATTATCGTCAGAAAAGCATTGGCGAGGAAGAGCTGGCAGCCTCGTGCGTTGCGATGTTTTGAGTCAAGGTTAGTGTGCAAGCCTAGCCAACAAATACGCCTGCCACGAGACGTCACGATCCGCTAACTACGGACTGCACAAACAAGCTCATGTTCGGGGCAACGTACGCTCACAACAGCAATGAGGTGTTGTGTCTGACTGAAATGTTTTCCATACGGAGCGTTATGCCATATCTGGATTGTTTTTGCCGAGTAAAAGTAAAACAAAATTGCAATGACATAACAGGTGCTTAGAGTGTTTCCAATGCAGTAACTATCATCAGTTCCATTCGCGTACACCTTGTGAGTTTTTGGCTCCGAATAATGTGCACGTTAAATACAGTTATAATTAATGATGAAAAAAACGTAATGCCAATGATATTCACAGAATAGCCTCCCAGTCTCGAGACTTCTTCAGAATAGTTCTCCATTGGACTGTTTGGTCACTGCCAGTGATGAAACACATACGAGAAGGAGTGACACTCAAAGATCCGCACAGATAGATTTAAGCATCTGCTACTCTAATACCTGCCCGTGGCTTATCTCACAGCCCACTTGCTATTCTTAGGAAGTCTCCCATCCAAGTACTAACCAGGCTCAAATCCGCTTAGCTTCCAAGCCCTGACAAGACTGGGAGCATTTGGGGTGATTTGGTTTTCAGTTTTTAAGTTTCATTTATGAGGTACTAGCTTTACTACCCGGCTTCGCCCGGGACTTGGATTCACCACGCCCGGCCGCCTTTGTCTCCCCAGTGGCGATGTTCACACACCACACCAATTACTCGTTTGAGGCTGAGTCGATCTAGGGGAAGCCCAGGACCGGTTCAAATAATCGTCACCGGTGGTGGCCGTGAGCGGGAATCGAACTCGGGTCGCCGGGTTCGTAGTGCAGCGCGCGAATCGCTACGCAGTCGCTGCCCCCCCACACACACAAGATAAAGACAAAGATCCCCCGTGTAGCCTGTGAGACTCTAGGGGGCAAGTGCTGTTAGCGAGCACCTATGAAGGCCAGCACGGCACACGAGGGGACGGGTGGGTGGCCAGCACCACGCCCGGCCGCCTTTGTCCCCCCAGTAGCGATGTTCACACAGCAGACCAGTTACTCGTTGGAGGCTGAGTCGACCTAGGGGAGGCCCAGGACCGGTTAAAATATGGTTTAAATAATCGTCACGGGTGGTGGCCGTGAGCGGGAATCGAACTCGGGTCGCCGGGTTCGTAGCGCAGCGTAGCGCTACCCACTACACTACAATGCGTTACGCTTCCACGTGCGTGGGTCACGTGACAGATGTGACGTCACAGCTCACTTGCCGTGCAAAAAATAAATGCATTATTGAGCTCCCCCGCCCAAAAAAACACAAAAGTGCATTTTTATATTTTTTGCATGGTGGACAGCCTGGAAAGTATCCACATGGCAAATTTCAAGTTTGTTGCATGTCGGGAAGTACGTTAAACATTTTGAAAAGACAAACATAATCACAACTTTGCCTTTTATATATATGGAGATAACCCTGATTTTAAGCTTTCGTGACTGCAGGAATCCATACTCTATGGTTCTTTTGGTAAAGTCATGTAGGTATAAAATAATATAAATCACGTTTCGATCGCAACACAAGCGGTCGTGCTCAGGCAGAAAAAATAAAATCCAGCAGTTCCAATGGGACAATGCATATTTTATCAGTGTGTTTTTTGTTTGCATTTTGACCACATGCACTGTGGTTAATTGCATACATGATTTATTGTAGAAAAAAGTTTCAGTTTTGTTGCCAAAAAAAAGGGGGAAAACCCTATTATTATATTTTGGTACTGGCAAAGGAGGTAGAAAGTTAATATACGCAGCACACTGATACATCCGTATGTTACGTTACTGCAAAAGAGCCCCCCCCCCGTCATTAACAATCATGAGCGGGTGGATTTTTACACTCCCGCAGAAGGTCGAGCGGAAATAAATATTTTTACGCAAATTCGCTTTGAATTTGTCGTTTCTTTATTGAAAAAGTTATTCAAATTACGATTAAAATGAGCCAAGAATGTGTCCAGCGCGTGACGTCACTTCACATGAGGCCCACCCCCCCCGCGTGACGTCACTCCACATGAGCCCCCCCCTTATTAATATTAATGAGTGGGTGGATTTTTACACGAACTCAGGTCGAGCTGAATTTAATAATTTATTACGCAAAGTTGCTTCAAATAATACGTTTGTTTACAAAAAGTGACGGTAAAAAAATAATCTACGCAGCAGTGCTACATCCGTGCGGGACGTCAATGCAAAAGAGCCCCCCCCCCTTTATTGATATTCATTCCCGCGTGGAAATTTACACGAACACACAAGAAGGTCGTGCACTCCACATGCCGCATCCCTCCCCTCATTAATAATCATGAGCTGGTGACGTCACTCCACATGCTGCACCCCTCCACAATAACCATGAGCTGGTGACGTCACTCCACATGCTGCACCCCTCCACAAGAACCATGAGCGGGTGACGTCACTCCACATGCTGCACCCCTCCACAAGAACCATGAGCGGGTGACGTCACTCCACATGCTGCACCCCTCCACAATAACCATGAGCGGGTGACGTCACTCCACATGCTGCACCCCTCCACAAGAACCATGAGCGGGTGACGTCACTCCACATGCTGCACCCCTCCACAAGAACCATGAGCGGGTGACGTCA
The DNA here is from genome assembly GCF_964198595.1 of Lampetra fluviatilis. Classification (NCBI taxonomy): domain Eukaryota; kingdom Metazoa; phylum Chordata; class Hyperoartia; order Petromyzontiformes; family Petromyzontidae; genus Lampetra; species Lampetra fluviatilis. The sequence continues at coordinate 13,175,689 of NC_136290.1, forward strand.
CTCCACATGCTGCACCCCTCCACAAGAACCATGAGCGGGTGACGTCACTCCACATGCTGCACCCCTCCACAAGAACCATGAGCGGGTGACGTCACTCCACATGCTGCACCCCTCCACAAGAACCATGAGCGGGTGACGTCACTCCACATGCTGCACCCCTCCACAAGAACCATGAGCGGGTGACGTCACTCCACATGCTGCACCCCTCCACAAGAACCATGAGCGGGTGACGTCACTCCACATGCTGCACCCCTCCACAATAACCATGAGGGGGTGACGTCACTCCACATGCTGCACCCCTCCACAATAACCATGAGCGGGTGACGTCACTCCACATGCCGCACCCCTCCACGATAACCATTAGCGGGTGACGTCACTCCACGTGGGGCAACCCCCCCCCCCTCATTAATAATTTAATAATCATGAGCTGAACAATTTTTCTATTGAATATTTCAGATTTACTACAATAACACTCGTCCTTGGACAGGCAAACAAGCTAGTGAGCTATATTAAACTCTTTCTCAGAAGCGATCTGGCCACAAATGATAAAGCCCAATGAAGTGGCTTAACACGTGGAAATGTATAGCAGCCAAACACTAAATGCACGTGGATTTTAAATGTGGAGGGGAAAAACTGTGGAGGCCTCAGAGAGAATAATCCACGTGACCACGGGGAGAGAAACACACAAACTCCAAATATAGAGGAGCCAGGTTCGGGATCTAACCCACGACCTCCTGCTTACCAGGCGAGGTAGTTAACATGTTGCCACCGTGGCGCCTAATTGTGTGACCCAGCGACCCTCGCCTGCAGTGCTGGATTACAGGCCACGTGATTAGCCGCCGTCACCACCACCACCACCACGCAGTGATCCGTATCGGTCGCAGGAGCAGTGTGTGTATTTGCTGCGCGTGCATCCACTGATGTCTCCATGCAGATTCGTGAGCCGAGAGCTCATTTCCAGGTGACGTGCAGTGGATTGCGTTCATGGCCGGTGTTTCTGCGATCGCATTCCAGCGCTTCCTGTGATTTTTCCCACTCCTGTAGGCCGAGGTGGTCGGAACCAGCCGCAAGACGTCGCGACGTTTTTTATTTTCCCCGAGGTATCGAATCAATCCCGGACGGTTCTTTCGTGGCATCAGTGATTGGGGGTGAATAGTAAATGCCACCGGAGGCCACACTACATTCACCACAATGTAAGAAATAAAGAATAGACTCTTGCTTTTAATCACGAGAATGGAACGAGACAATGTGCCCAATTGCAACGGCGTGAATCGCAGCACGCACAGTTTGTCCGCCTAATCGTCCGTTTGTTCTCGGATGTATTTCACAATCCGATTGCACGGCCTGCCAGCATTCTGCAGAGCAAAATCGCCTGCAGCCTACCCAATGGTTTTGTTGTAGCCAACAGCGTCAGTGGCAAATGTTCCAGTGGAGAAAGTCGTTCGCGCTCGGAATTACATCGACAGGCAGGATTGGAGACACGCGCGTAAGTTAACGACGTCATCACACCGACTCTTGAGAAAAATAAGCGGGCTTGGACAATAACACGACACTGGCAGGGTTGATAATGCAGCGTGTTTTTAAAAGATGGACCCAATTTCAAAGAGTGGCAGCCCAAGGGAAGACCAGGCGAGCACACACGATGCGCCATCCACCCAGGAGATGGAGTGATGAATCAGTTCTCATGTGCAGGACCTGGGTGAATTTTTGCATCGCAAGACTGAGTGATGGCGGTGACTTTGGGGGGGAGGGTGGGGGGTACTCATCCAGCAGTGGACAGATCATGGCTGGACAGCTCAGGATGATGATGAAAGTTGCTCCAGTGGGCAGTTGCCTCCCTGCTCGTACGCTCGCAAGCCGAGCCAGTCGAAACCGGCCTCCAGTGCTTGATTGTGATGCCTGCTGCTGCTGTTGTTGTTCAATAACTGGCGCTGTTACGCAGACACGAAGACAATGCCTGCAGGGACAAAGCGCAGTCCTTCACGAGTGGGTGGTCTCCACTTGCAAAACACAAGGGGGGAAAATTATGCATGGGCATGGATTTGCAATGCCTTCCGCGGCGCGTTTGTTCTCGCATGTATTTAATCAGCAGCACGACAAGACGACAGATAGCTGTCAGGGGAAACACTTTTTTTTGTTGCATATTTACAAATCGCCCTTCTTTTTCTGGTTTGTGCCTGCAAGTTTTGAGCAACCGTTCTGATGATTTTGGCCGGTTTCGAACTCGGGCAAGACCCCAACGCAAAAACACAACTCGATGCAAATTTTCGGTTTCATGTTGGATCGACTCGACTTGAGAAATATTGCGCCCCCTTTATTACAGACCAACGGCCAAGGGCTCGTGAATTCACGCTTTCAGCTGCAGTTGGAAAGCACAACAGCAACAAACCCCTTCTCGCTATTTCCACTGGCCCCCAGCCCATGCCCGTAACCTCTGACCCCCCCCCCCAAAGCAGTGGCCTCCAACCCCAAGCGGAGACGGGGAGAGCCCTCTTTTATTTCCCGGTTCACCAACAGCTCGCCTCTGCGGCCTCGTCAGCGTGTCGGCGATGTGCGGCAATTCTCAGGGCGATCCTCACGAATGAGTGTGCATCACGCCCGCGCAGTTAGCACCAATTGCTCAGCGGAATGAATATTGCCAATTACATCGTGACTGCATCTGTAATCGTGCGCTGGTGTTCTTATTGCGGTTGTCCGCGCTAATTACGATATTATCTCAGTGAGCAGGGAGCAATCCACGCCAATTTACATAAGCGCTCAGCCCTTTGTAATGTCGAAGCCATCCAATTACTTACCAATAACTTGTCCTGTTTCAACGTGCATGCATTTATACAAACGCGCGGAGGTGCTTAAGACCAGGTCTGGCACAGCCTGTGTCCAGGCGAGTTGCGTTGTTCATCACCCGCCATGAGCAATCCACTGCCATGGGCAATCCACGCGAGCCGATTTCATCGTTCCATCTCCACGACGGACAGCCCTCTCGTCCCACGGCGCGACTCCCTCTCCCTTAGCCGAGTCTGCGGGACGGAGCTGCTCGGCCAATTCGCGTCGGCGGAAAACCATTACGGCGAGCCCGCGGGCACGCCGGCAGGCGGTAATTCACTTGAGGCCGGGTCGGCTCGCCGCTCGTCGGGACACCAATTAATTGTGGACGGGAGCTGCGCGCCGTGGCCGCCGGCGTCACGGATGCTGGGCACGACGCAGCACAGGAGCGCTGCGTGCGCCTCGACGCGCACGCAGCGCTCATCCTCGCGCGGTGAAAAATGCGAAAGCGCCCGATGAAGAATGCCAGGGAGCGGAAACGTTGCCCTCTCCTGCGGCTCGAATACCTTATCACTAATGTTTTTATTTCTGCCACCCCCCCCCCACTCCTCGAACGCTCTGGGAGTGAGTAAGCGGAGCTCAACACAAAAGGACAGCAAAAAATAAATCCCTTTACCTGCGTCTGGAAATAATACTGCAAAAGTCATACGTGCGGCACAAGAGCGTTAATGATTGTTTGGCAGAAATTAATTTCCGCTCAATAAAAAAAAATCAAAGAGCTGACACAAACGCGCGAGAGCGCACGGCGGCGTGGACGTTTGTTGTGTTTTCACGTGAACAAATGCGCGTTTAAGTCCCCAGGCTAACAATGGTGTTTGAGTTGGGCCCCTTTTAATAAGGCTCAATGCAATATTAACTGTGCTTTACAGCGAGCAAATGAATGTTTAATGAAGAGTTAGAGAGCACAAACAGCGTGTGGACCCGCTGCCCCACCACCTAATAAGATATGCTTGAACCTCGCATCACCTTCACAAGAGGAGAACACACGCGCACTGGGGCTCACGTGAGACGTAAAACAATTAATTGGCGATGCTGCGTCGGCAGTGGTGCACAATCACAAATAATGATGAAAACTCAACACATCTATCATTTACACTGTAGCCTTAAAAGGAGAAATTATGTAAGGCAATATTTCGGGTCAATATTTATCACCTTCTATTCTGCCACCACAGTTAAGAGGCTTATACTGGTAGGAACCTCTTGGTTACACCAGCCCACAGGGGATTATTGTGTCCGTCCGTCGTGCATCCAAAAATGGGAGGGGTGGGGCTGGGTGGGGTGGGGCTGGGTGGGGAGGGGCTGGTCACCCCGTGGTGCCCTTATAAAACTCAACGTTTAACCTACTCACGCCGGCTTGTGCCCGCCCTCACAGTCAGCCATATTTGTGGAATACACCACGTCGCCGTTGACCCTGGCCATTGACCGAGCAACCCAACGTTCCGACCAGCTCCCTCTTGAGGAATGTGTTTCAGTATCGGCCGCGTGATGATGATACGGCATGGTCTCTTAGCCTGGCGAGGTTCTCGAATATCTCTGAACAAGGTCCATTGCCCAAAACGTCGTCTGTGATATATTAGTTCGCAAACCATACAAATCGTAGATTTACGGTTGCGTGTACACGTGTCATTACGTGGCCTCGCTGCCTCGTGTGTCAACCGACAGCCTGGACAGCCTTGCAAACGAGATTTTCTATCTCAAGGGACTTTCCGGGTGAAATACTCTAATGGTAATAATTAAAAAAAACACACCCGTGTTTTTTCTTCTCTATCCAACCTGAGGACGATTGCTTGTGTGGCGATCGAAACGTCGTGATCTATTATTTTTTCAACCTACGTGACTTTACCGAAAGAACCAAAGAGGATATTTTAATCCTTTTAAGGTAGCGTTATCGACGACTGCGTTGAGGTGTTTCGCACGTGTGAAATGAAACGCGGTGACCACGTGCAAAAACTCGTCACGAGTAGTATTAATCATAATAAAGTGGGCGGTGGGGATGGGCAGTTCAATGCGAGAAGCCGGCAAACGTTTTGCCTCCGCAAGCCGTGCGAGTCAATGGGACCGGCGCAATGCGGCGGGAGGTGGCCCCCCTTTGTGCGCGAGCCGCGCGTTTGTTCTCCGAGCGGACCGTCCGCACTCTCGTGGACACTGCCCGGCCCGCCGTGCATCACGACGCTACTCGGAACAGCCGACGACGCTACTCGGAACAGAAGACGCGAGCGCGCGGCTGCCTGCTGCTCCTCCTGCTGCCGGTCCCCTAATGAAGAGCTTTGATTTTACTCCAGCGAGCCAAATGAATGGCGGGACTACGTCGTTCGCACAAAGGTCAAGACGTCTTGTGTCTGGATACATAATACGAATAGAGTAAGAAGAAATACACAAGACGGATTTATTCATTTGCGATGTCAAGTGATGCTAACACGACGATATTTTTTTAAATTTAAATTTCCAATCTTGAATACATCTCGGGGCGCGACGACTCGGGAGGAAAGCGAGGAGCGGCAAGACGGGCAATGCCCCACGCCCCCCCCCCCCCTGGCGAGGGCTGTGTGATGATGGAAGCCCAATTCTATGGACGTGCGGTGCAAATATAACGAGCGAGAAATCCCGACGCGCGCGCGACCATTTTAGATCGTTGATATGTAAACTCAGAGAGGCGCATGTATCATCCCACCACATCATTTCACCCCCAAGGGATTTTTCCTGCCAGTGAGTGCGTGCGTGCTCGCGTATGCTCGCGTGTTCGACTATCCACTCAAGGCTCTTATCGCAACGACGACTGGCTCGAGGTGACGGTACTCACCTAGGCTTGGTACAAAAACAAGTAGGGACATCATTGGAATCTCATTTGCCAGAAGAAAAATTATGATAGTTGTTTTTTTACCCTTTTATCTGGCAACAAAACTGACACTTTTTTTTACAAGGAGTCATGTTTGCATAGACCACAATACCTGCAGTCATAATGCAAACAAAAAACATGACTCTGATAATTTATGCACTGTCCTTGAAGTTGATGACGCGTTTTGACGTCATCTGGTCCATCACCACGTGAGACTAGGCTCTAAGGAAAGCTGTCTCGGGTGTGGACCAATCAACTTCAAGGACAGTGCATAAATTATCAGTTATGTTTTTTTTTGCATTATGACTGCAGGTATTGTGGTCAATGCAAACATGACTCCTTGTAAAAAAGGTGTCAGTTTTGTTGCCAGATAAAAGGGTAAAAAAACCAATTATCAAGTAGGGACATATCACGGAAACAATAATTTATCTCGCAAGACCAGAAGGGGGGAGAACTACATTGAGATGCAATGTCTTGAGTGGTGCATAATTATCACCCAAACCGGGACTTCTAATGTCAGGGGAAATCGATGTCTTCCTAGGACATCAAAATACCTTTTTCTTCCCCTTCAGTTTTTATCTGGATATACTTGCACATTTCCCAAGGACAGCTATCTCAGAAAAAAAGAGGATGATATTGGTTCAACTGGGGGACAAGGTGGCAAGCAGAGTCTCACCGTCAGGTCCGGTGAGACCTCCTACCGCTTCGTAGATTCAGCAACTCTGTGCGCTCACAAACAGCACCGCCGCACGTACAACGCTCTCAGCCCTTACTCACGCCACCAGCTCAGAAAGCTGAACGTGTGGCCGTGTTATTGCTTTAGGCCACCTGCTCAAAAGGTAACACGACCATTCCAATAGGCCACCTTCTTGTTCTTCCGTATGACTGACGTTGATGTAGAGCGACGTATGGACGTGTGTATATTCAACTTCTTTCGTGCCGTATGTAGCCAAGCGTGCTTATCGGAGGTGCGGAGGAAAGACAACGAACTAAAACATAAAAAGCAGTTCTAAAGAAATGAGTTTTCAATTTTGATTTAAATGTGCAGAGCTCCGGTGGCTGCCGAATATTGGAAGAGGGTTCCAGGCAGCCACAGAAGCGCATCTAAAAGCATGTGATGCGGTGACCGTCTTTGTTCGATCGTTAGCCAAAAGCCGGCGCTGGGAGGATGATCGCAATTTCCTTGATGGTTGATGCAACCGTGTTGTTACATTGCGGTGGTTGAGGCAGATAACTGCAGCAAGCATAGCGGAGTGGTGAACTGCTCCGATGCGTCATTCGTGCAAGTGAGTCTGGTGCAGAGTGGTTTGTTTGTTCCACACGGTTTTATTGTGGGTGGTGACCCACAGTCGCACAACGGAGAGTGTTTAACCTTTCCATTCGTGCTTCGAGTATCCGCGTCTGCCGATGCGGTTTTGGGGTTGTGGCCCCCAGAAGCTTCGCGGAGCATGAAAGCTAGGGGATATTCCTCGTCGCCGGGGTCTATCACAGGAGGTGTGTCCTCATTGGGACTCGCCAGTCCAGGACGGTCACCATTGTACACTGCTGTCAAACATCTCTCTAGGGGCCCACACGTGACACGGGCTGACATCTCTACGTTATATGGACCCCCACGAACACTTGCCTGCAGGCACCAATAATTAAAATGTTACTTTTTTAATTTTGAGGAAAACCCATCACAACAGGGCAGTGCAAAAAGGCCCCAGACAATTACATTTTACTAACGCCCAAAGGTCCTCCGCTCACAAACAGCATGCAGGCAAAGGCTCTCATCATGCATGTGTAGTGGTGTTTATTCACGCAGACAACTTCGTCTTTTCCGCTGTGTCACTTTATTCACAGAATCCCACACGGATGCTTCTCACGTTCAACACCACGCACTCCTGTCGCAAACTCTTCCTCTGCTAGCCTGCTACTTAGAGCTTACTCTCTCTAGCTCCGCTAGCTTGTTACTCCCCGCTCTCAGAGCCTGTCACGGACTCTCTCTCTGTATACTCTGCTAGCTTCTCACCCCGCTAGCCTCCGCGAGCCTCTCCTTCGCTAGCCTGTCAACTCCTGCACCTCCAACCTCGCCCGTGCCCCGCAGCGGGGGATCAGCCAACACCGCTGGGGAGGACGAGGTGTGGAGGGCGAGGTCCTGGACTTGTCTTGAATACTGTTCACTGCTTCATCTTCAACCAACTCAACCCCGTTGCTTCACACGTTCCCCTGATATCCCCCTCCTCATTAAGTGCCCTCAGATGGCCCTCATTAAGCCGGTGTCTCTTGCACGTGTTCGTTCTCCCCCTTATCACCTCTCCCTCTTGCCTCTTTGGCGCCTACCCCGCGTTTGCATTTGCAGCCAGCCAATCACTGCCTCTTTCCTTAATTGCTGGCGTCTCTGTGTCTACTGTCTTCCAGGCCACCCGCCTGCACCTGCTTATCCAGAGCAGACCTCACTGTTTGCAATCTCGTATATGAATGCAACTGCTGTTTTCAAACCCTGCGCTAACGCCACTACACATGCATGCATGTCATGTGACCGCCACAAGATTTGAATGCACAACGCTATGCTCAAAGACCCCCCCCACACACCCCTACTCTTCAGTCTTGTGGAACCGAGCTTGTGATACCAACCCCCACGGCCACACAAAGCCACCCAAGCCAGCCACTCTCTCTGGCTCTGCAGGAATGTGTAACCACTTTGGCACAAGAGTACTCGAGTCGTGAACACCATGTTTTGGCCCGACTGCTGTAACTTCAGATTCGTTTTGGGGTGGGGGGGCAAACCGGTCAGACTAGTCCCGGCTCACACAAGAATGTACGTTATCTTCAATTTGTATCGATCGTGGCAGCTCATATGCATACGAATGCAATGCATTTCAGACAAAGCGAAGTGTGGAATGCCCGTACAATTAATTAAAACTGCCTCTGCTATTCGGTAATAACATAAAAATTCGGTTCAAAACAACAGTGACTTTAATAGAGCAGTTTTTTTTTTGCGTGAACCATTTAACAAAGCGACGATTTCCGCCGCCGCCATCATCACCGGACTTGATCTACCCACTTCTGGATGAAAGCCCTGAGCCAAAGCCATTACCATCTTGTACATTCCTGTGAAGCAAGCCGCACGTATAGCGCCTGCACATGAGCCACTCTCTGCCCAACATCTGCGGTTGGCATCTCTCCTCTCTTGCGTCCGCTCATGTGACTGCTGTACCTTTCAGCCAGCTCAACTTAAAATCTGGCTTTAAAAAATTAATATACGTCGCATTAGTTGCCAACAAATTGCGCAACGTGACGAAAAATATTATGCGGTTTTAATGCCCTTAACATGATCACGTACGATAAATCATTGTGGAAGATTGTCCGAGAGTTTAAATGTGCACATTTAAACTCTCGCACGGTTCATCTCAGCTGCACTGGGGAGACAAAGGCGGTCGGTTTAGATAACCCGTGCGGGTTATATAAACACAAGCTAAACACACAGACATTTTTTATTCGAATCATCTTCATAAGTTATCATGCCGACCCCAAACCAGCCATTTCAAAACAGATCCTGCGTGGCGATCGAACACGTGGCCATCTGCACGTCGCGGGCAGTGGTATGGGGGGATTAGCACGCACGCCACTTTGAACCAGTCAACCAAAATTCGATTCCTGGCCTTGATCAACATCAGTCGCGAGTGATATCCCGAACCAGTCCTGAGATAAAGGAGATCGGGCCTTCACCGTGCGGGCTTTAATAGGTGCTCGCTCACATCATTTGCTCCAATGGTGTATTGGGCTACAGGGCGGTTCAACGACTTTGCATTTGAACCAACTGTCTGTCAAAGCCACAGAGAGATCTTCAATGCGTGTGCACGCAGTGGGGAATGGTAGTGCAGTGGTCAGTACGCTGCGCAATGAACCCGGCAACCCGAGTTCGATTCCCGCTCACGGCCAGTGACGATTAGCTGAACCGGTCATGGGCCTACCCTAGGTCGAGTACCTAGTGCGGCGTGTAAACATCGCCACTGGGGGAGACAAAGGTGGCCGGGCGTGGTGCTGGCCACTCACCCCCTCGTGTGCTGTGCCGGCCTTCGCAGGTGCTCGCTAAAAGCACTTGCCCCAACAGCCTGTTGAGGCTATAGGGGCGATCTGTCTTTTTTTGCAGGGAGAAGGATCACCGTTCACGCGTGTGCTGTTAGCGAGCGCCTATTAAAGCCGTTTGGGGTGGGGGGGGAATCTGCGAGCAGCGTTTGATGTAGAATGGGCTCAGGTGGACCCAAGTGGAGCTCAACACAAACGATGGGAGGGATTTTTGTTGTTGTTGTCCTTTGCGTTAATAATTAACACCAATACACCTGGCCAACACATTTATAACGGGAGTACAAGAAAACTAAACGAGGCAATAAAAAAAGCCAATTTTCTCGGTGCGCTGTTAACTGCAGGATGCCAATTCTCGTCGATGTTGTTTTTCAGCGGATATGTTTAAATACAGGTGTACCTTTAAGAACAGATAATGTAACTCAACGGGGTTCCTTCACCTGGCTATGATTATTATAAAGAGAATGTTTTACCAGCTGTCACTGAACAGTCAAACTGAGCAAACTTCGTTCCGATAATCACCCAGCACGGGAAAATGACCTTTGAATTTACAAAGGCGAAACATTTTTTCAGGCTCATGTTTTGGCCAACTGATCCGTCTTCAGAGCTGAGAAGAGAAACGCCAGCCTCCTATATTACACGCTTTATCTAGAAGTCAATGCGACAGGAAGAGCAAAATATATACGATTCATCAAACACGTGCTGAGTGAGAGATGCTGCCACATTGATTAAGAAAGACAAGCAGGCATGGGGCGCCCTCATTCACCCTCTGACATAACTCCCTCTTCGCCCGAGCAGCTTTAGAAACACCCGAGTCTGAAACTGAGGAATAGGGAAGGGGAATTCGACCAGCTTTGGGGCCCCCTCGTGAATGCCACTCCAGAGATCCTGAGTTGACTTCACTGAACTTGAGATGAGACTGACTTCCCCAAAGAAAGGGGATCTGACGCACGTGCCACAGAACGCCACGGTCCTACACGTCCGCATTGGCTGTCTGTCCGAGCCGCCTATCCCGCTATGCACCACTTCACCTGTTGCGGAAGTTGTACAACGGCCGCCCCCCAACCCCCCGTGGTAGGGTAATTAAAAGTAATTTACAAAAAAATAAGCAGCTTGGGGACAGACGCACGCCGCTGGAAGGAATTGGTGGGTTACGACGGCGCTCCAGCGAAAGAGACGAGGCTGCATGAGACGGAGCAATGGAATCAACTCGTGTGCAGCGCGCCAGATAGATAGTTAGTTGCACTGCGAGGCCGTGATACCGCATCCAGCAGCGGACAGATCACAGCGAGCTCGTCCCGTTTGCCAAAGCCCATCACGCAGGTCTCCAGTGTTGCGGTAAGCTGCTAACGTAAGCCCGTTAAACAGTGGCAGCCTCACCAATGAGCCAAAATCTGCAGCCACAGGCTGGCCCTCGAGCTAAATCCGAGGCATATTTTGGTGCTGTTTTCCATGCTTGATGCTCCTTGAAAGCCATGAAAGACACACGGGCAAGAAAGCGCTCTGTTCGATGGGTAAACACTCGTCAAATGTCACGAGCACTCCCAGATAAACTGAGTAACACTGTTGTGAGTGGAGTAGTGGCACAGCGGTTAGAGCCACCGCACACACTCTGAAGACACACCTCAGTTTGATTCCCAATCATGGCTAACATCGGCGTGCGAGTGATACTCTATCTGCACCGGTAGATGGATGGGTCGAGCGTTATTACGCATAAAAAAAAAGAATTACGTGGGGCTACGTGGGGCATATAAATTTGATGCAACAAAACTGACGCGGGTGGTCATGTGACCCTCGGGGCTCACGAGGGGGGCGTGTTTCGGCAATTCGCACCATTAAAACTACAGTGCCTAAGTTGAATTTCTCTCACCTGGGATATAAAATAAAAATTATTCTTTGAAATAATGATTCCCATTGAGGAACATTCTCGAGTTTGCAAGACCAAGTTTTTGTGCAGCTGTGGCACAACTTTATTTCGCGCAGTAATTCAAAGTAAAAATGTCAGGCGTCTCGTTTATGCATACACAATAAGTTGGTAGTGAAGGCCGTGCAGTATTCATGAACGTTACTCGTAGTTATTCATACATCCAGGGGCGCTTTTAGCCCTTTAGCCCATGAAAATAAATTTCAACTCCAATCTTGACACTATGTGGGTAAAGTGGAGTCCTCCACAGATACAGTAATGCACACATGGTTAAATGCACACATTTCAGTCACATTGTGTCAACATTGGAGGGTAAATTACTCGGGCCGGGAAGGCTTCATGCAACAATTCAATTATTCAGATAAGACTCTTTACATCCGCGATGCATGCACGACATCATGCGTGTGAAAATCGATTATTTCGGGTGCATCCTAATCATGTTCACGTGAAAGCAGTGGACAGGACTAGACACGCAAGTGGCAGTTCCGAAGAGACAGCAACTAAAAACGAGACGAAACAACGCGTCGATTCTGATCGGCGACGATTCTTCGTGCGGCAGAGAGGTGATGGTCGAGAACGCGGCCAGAGGGCGGCAGCCCACAGGAAGAGAACACGCGGCCTCCCCGCTCACACGCAAGGGCGTCGCTCGCCCTCATTGGAAGCCCTGGTCCGCGTGTGACAATTCCACATTCCTATATACGCCGGCGTTCAGACTACTATCCACGGGACAAGTGCTGTGGACTTACCACCGCCCAAAAAAAAATCGGTTGGTATTTATGGTTTGTCGACCACCCCTCCCCCCCCGGCAGAATGTCGATTTCGCCGATGATCGTTATAACGATGATGACGACGACGACGATGATGCCAGTGATGTGAGCCCACGATGCACGTGACCTACTTAAAGGAGTGACTGTGGGGGCATTGCCCGACACGTGGCGATTGTCGCCGTTAATGTAACCGTCCTGTTTATTGTTGTTATTGTTTCGCACGAGCTTGTGCTGGAGGTTTAAATAAAGCGACCTGTGTCTTGAAAAAAAAAAAGAGAACGCACCCACGAGAGGACAAGCACGGCGGAGATGGAGCCGTGAGATCGGCTTCGTGTGCACGAGCTCGACCAGGGCTCGGTAAACCCGGTGGCTCCGGAAGAGCAGGAGACTCAATTATAGATTTGAAGTTTTCGTGACTGCAAGGATTCATACTCTTAGTTTTTTCGGGTAAAGTCACGTAGGTAAAAATGAAATTAAAATTAATAAAAATGAAATATTATTTTTTTATTTTCAAATTAATACAAATAAAATATTATAATTTTATTTTTATTAATTTTAATTTTATTTTTTACCTGTGACTTTAACGAAAAAACTAAGAGTATCCACACTCTTTGTTTTTTTCGGTAAAGTCACGTAGGTGAAAAATTAAATAGAAATAAATTAAATCACGACGTTTCAAGTGATACGGTAATTTTGCTGTGACGGTTCCACCTGAAGACGGAAGCTTGTGTTGCCTCCAAAACGTCGTGATTTAATTTATTTTTCTTTTATTTTTTACCTACGTGACTTTACCGAAAAAACCAAAGAGCTCTTTACAGGCTGCTTCGTGACTTAATGTACACGTATGTGTTCCGACGCGTTGAGGGCTCTTGAGATATCGAGTTTTGTACCGAATTCTAAAGAAAAAAAATGCCCCTTCTTGTTATGTTGGTTGCCGACCCAAACAAGCGAGACGAACCATTGGCATCGAGAAACGGCAAGAGATGGCGACAGCTTTGGGAGCGCTTCATTCCAACAGTGGTTAGTGACTCGTGATGATAATGAATACTTACACGGTTGGCAATCAGGCCCTGGGTTCAGGTTTGGAAAACATTTGTTTTGAGGCGGGTGGAGGAATAAAGAGCACCCACAACTGTGGACAAAAGGAGCCAAATTTCACTCGATTTGCCAAAACGGATTAGAAGAAAAACACCGCAGTTTGTGAAAAGTATTTTTTTTTCTCAACCACATTTGACAACAGATATATATAAAGTGCAAAAAAAATTCGCCCATTCTTCAAGCCCCTTGCCTGGACTTTATCACCACAATGGGGAGGTGATACGCCTCGGCATTATGGCGTTTGCAGCTTGCTGCGGGGTGCTTACAGCTTGTATCCGGCAGGCAGCCCTGATTATTGTTGTGGGTCTATTAACCAACAATGGATGTTAGAGATCCCCCGATGATGTCATTAAAAAATAGGGTCGGCCTTCGTGCCCCCCCCCCCTCGGGCGTCATAATCCAAATTTGCCAAGTTCAAAAAGTACTGTACACACAGAGGAACATCGCTCCCACCTGAGAAACTCCCTGCAGTTTCACAGGTGGGTCTCCATAGTGCCTTCGTGATAGCTTTGGGGCTATAAGAATGGCGCAAACAGTAAAGTATTACATTTTTATTCACTGTTTATAGCCGAGGTACCAACAACAATACAGGGGTTGCCGTATCTCATAACGGGCAACTTACGAAGGAATCGGCCCAGCATTTCAGCGTAAATATACGTATGTATGTTGACCTTCTTTCGCACTGTACGTTGCCAAACCATGCTAATCGAAGGATAAAAGACCCTTTCCCAGCCACAAGTTATTTTTTATAAGGTAAGGTCACCGATGTAGCTGCAAATTATTGTAAGTGCTATGCTGACTGCAGAAAACTATGCAAGCGGATTTGTGGCGTCCACAAGCGAGACGTTCAGCCACGTGCCATCAAAAACCCCCCACAACCCCTTTCTTGGTGGTGCAGTCTTACACCAATGATGCGGTGAGAGTCAGGGGCTTGGTCTCCATAACATAAAAACACAAAATTATCTTTTTGTCGTTGTGCCGTACAGCTCTCCGATGCCTTTTCAGGTCTTACCGCGTGTTTCTCGTATGTACGTTGAACGTCTTTCGCACCGGACGTAGCCAACCGTGCTAAATCGTAGGTGCAAGTTCAAGTTCATGTATTAGGTATAGCCCTGTGAGCCATTCGGGTCTTGAATCGGGAGCAACCGCAACAAACAAAAAAACATGAACAAGAAAACATCTTAAAGTGAATATGCGACTAAGGGGAAGGACAACAAACTAAACACAAAAAAGTAACTCTAAATAAATGAGTTTTCAATCTATATTTAAAAGTGCACAACTCCAGTGGCTTCCCGATATCGGAAGGAAGAGCGTTCCAGACGGCCGCAGAAGCGCGTCTCAAAGAACATGATGATGCGGTGACCACCGTCTTTGTTCGATGGTCGGCCAAAAGCCACTGCTGCGAGGATGACCGGAGCTCGCGAGATGGTTCGACAAGTTTGCTCCACGTGCTGGGAACGTCTTCAGGAAGTATTCAGAAACGATTCGGGTTTTGAAGCTCCCAGCACTTGGAGAAAAACGTTGGACATCATCCCATCCAACACGCAGTGCAACCCGAAAACGCATTTGATTAGCTGTCCCGCACAACTGCGAAAAAACCTACATAGATGTATTAAAATGATTTGCTGACTGTGCGCCGCAGAAGCGTAATGATTCATCCCACGTACCCCCATCTCCCCCCACCCCAGCGATTCTATGAATTATAGAAATTCAGGGTCGCGATCCGATTCCACAATCAATCCTATTTTTTTTTACAGTGAAAGGCAGCGGTCTAAGTGGCTGCCGACAATCATGAGAGCCAATTACGCACAGCCCGTTACAAATTGATAAACATGTTGATTCACACACACACACGTGCGCGCGTTACGATGCACGCACCACACCTCCAATCAGCACGGTCGAATGTTAAGTCGCATGCCACACTCACCCGCGTGTTTGCGCATTCACTCAGCCAACAACACCCACCAAACTAAAAAGTGTGCGCCGCCCTCACCCTTGCATGTGCGAGTGTTGTGCTTACTAATGAACCTACAATTATTATGCTTTTTTATCTTTGCAACAACAGCAAAAATACCTTTGTGCTTGTGAAAAAAAAACGAAAACACAGGAATCGTTTTAATTGCATCGCGATCCTGAATTGTGCCAATTCGTCAATGGCGTTTCGTAAAATTGAGAGGTGGGGGAGGCGGGAAGGGGGTGAATCGTTCCAGACACTTGACACACGCACTGCATGTCCATTTGCAGGCGTGTACAGGATATGCTCGTGTGCATGCATTCCGAATATGTACACACGCGGTGACACGGACAAAATGCGCGCGCGCGACTTGGGGACGGGCAATCATTTCAGCAGCGGCAAGGCATTTAATTTCTCCCGACTGCAACACCTTCCGTCGAAGCGCGGTAATTCACGAGCCCGCATTTAACATTCTGGCACGGTGCGAGCGCGTGAGCTGCAAAAGAAACGCGACAGCATGTCGTGCAGAGTGGCGGGTTCCTCAGCGTTCGCAGAAACATACTTGTGCATGCTAAAACTTCTTTAGAACCGTACGTAGCCAACCGTGCTGCTAATCGGTGGCGCGGGGGAAGGATACAAAAACTAAACGCAAAACGAAAACTCAACGGCACAAAAAGTGCGAACGACACTCGCGCGCAAATTACTGTGGGAATAATGGACGAGGCACCATCACTCTTCCGTCGTATCTCGTTAGGTCAAGAACAAACTTGCTTGCGTGTGTATGTGTAGAGCTGCGCTCGGAGGAAGCAACAGCTACCGCTACACGAACCCACCACCCACGTTCTGCGAGCCAGAAAACATAAGTGTGGGCTCAGAGGATGACGAGAAATCGCTCAAGGGAATCGTATTCGGAATCACTCGAGGGTTCGATCATGCACAGTCTTAAGCACTTAAAATATATAATCACGTATCCGAGCAGAAATGTACGGGTGAACGCAAAGGCAGCACGCGGTGTCACAACATCACGGCCAGAGCTCACACACGAGACTCCCACAACACATGCGGTGCCAATCCAGGCACGGCGACGTCTTTTTTTAGGCTTGCGCAGAGGTGCAAAGGACAGGCAATAGCACCTCTGGCCATGCTCGTATCCCAACGCATCTGAGCCGCTGACCTCCAACAAATGTGCCATGTTCCATGAGAATCTCTGCTTGGGCAAATTGAATTACTGTGCTGTGGCCTGCCTCGAAGCCGCAATAAAAACTGTGGACCGCAGCTTTGACATCGCCGCTCGGAGCGTCTGTATTAATTAACGTTTCCAGCCCCTCCTCCCACCCACTGCTGGGTGAAGGCCTCCCAACGCCGCATCGGTCTCGGCGATTGCAAACCGCACTTCACGTTGGTCAGTGGGGGCTGGTGAAGTTGAGTAGGTGTCCAGGACCGGTTCGGATGTCGCTCGCCACTCATGTTTGCAATGGTTGGGAATCGAACTCGGGTCGTCATCACTAGTGATGACTATCTGAACCGGTCCTGGGCCTCCCCTAGGTCGACTCGGCCTCAAATGAGTACCTGGTGCGATGTTTAAACATCGTCACTTGCGAGACAAAGGCGGCCGGGCGGGGTGCTGGCCACCCACACTCCCTCGTGTGCCGTGCTGGCCTTCATAGGTGCACTTGCCCCAAAGGTATGTTAAGGCTATCCAGGGAGTCTTTGTCTTGTTTGTATATTTATATTAAGTTCAACCGCTGAAATAATTCGCGTGTCGGCAGTCTAAAGATGCGTATAATTGTGGTAGCTATCAGCCATGCCAAAGCGCCACAATCCAATCAGGCGTGCTTTTGTGTGAAGAGAACACAAATATGCGAGCAATGTCATATCTTTGGCAAAGCAGCACCAAAGCCATCTGCGGTTTCACAAGTGGCCTCTCTGCCGCGGTGATTCACAATGGAGTTAAAACGCAAAAAATTAACCCGAACCCAGGGACCCTTCAAGCCAATTGCAATGTGTGTTGTACGTGTCCAGGTGTGTCGAGCACTACCCTCAAGGTGCAGGGGGACGCTGCCATGGCGTTCTCGCCCAGTGCGCTGGACCCGCAGTCCAGAAGTCGCCTTACCGCGGAAGACGAAGGGACGCTGCAAGTTTGACGAGTCCACGGGCTCCGCCTCGATCCGCACGACAATGTAAATCAACTATCAGCTATTTTTCTTTTGCCAGTTAAGGCCCACCGAGCTATGGGGAAGGCCACAAGTGTATCTGATCGTTCGGGAGGTCGCGTAGCGGAGGGCTCCAGTGTGGGCACTCCAAGAAATCTGGCCAGTGTGGAAGAGTAGGCCAATTTCCCCTCTCGTGGTGCTTAATTATTTTTGATTAGCACTATTAGATTTTTTTGCATAATAATTCAATTGTGTGACATATAATAACGATGCCCTTTTTTATGTTCAAGAAAGTCTCACCGGGTCCCCTCGTTTTCAGAGCAGTCCTCGTGCATTGGGATGTTCGCCAATTCCAAATTGCATACCAGTCGACGTACAGTGCATTTGGGGGCGCTGGCAAGCGATGCAAGATGTGACGGCGCCTAAAATGGCAATCAACGCGGCATCGCACTTTGGCCGGTTGCTTCCCAAAGACACCAGGACAACAAAAACACCCTAAAAGGACACGCCAGAAAAATTCGCAAGTCAAAAAAATTTGCCAGATATCACTCGTAAGACGGGATAAGACGGGATGTCTCGATCGCACGAGAACTAGCCTGGGACTAGTCTGCTGGCCTAGTTACTGGTCCAGGAACAACCCACAAAAACGGGGGTTCCGTACACCCATTCTATGAAAGCCACGTGGTAGGTTTATCCACTCCTGCAATGCTCGCCTCCCCGATACCCTCCACCTCGTGCAACGAGGCTAACAAAAAAGCAGTGGGCAGCCAAAGCAGGAACACGCACGTTAAAATTACCGCCGTTGGAGATGGAGCAGTGAAATCAGCTGGTGTGTGCAGGGGCTGGGTGGATTTTTGCATCGGCGAGACGGTTAGACTAATTTAAAAGGAAGCTAAACAATTTTTTATTTTAACCAGGTAAGGTCCACTGAGCTATATCGTTTTTTTTTGGGAAATGACCTGGCCACAAGTGATAGCTCAGCAAAGTGGCTTATCAAGTGAAAATGTATAGCAGCCAAATACTCTAAACGCGCGTTTATAAATGTGGAGGGAAAAAACCGTAGGACCTAGAGAAAAATCCACACGACCACGGGAGAGAGAGACATGCAAACTCCAAATATACAGCAGGTGTCGGGGTCGGGATTGAACCCACGACCTCCTGCATACCAGGCAAGGGAGTTAACATCTCGCCGCTGCGTCATGATGCGAACTCGAAGCCACGACCTCAGAGAATCGGAGCCGATGGTGAGACAACGATGATGACACAAGGTCGGCTCCACCTTGCCATGCTCCTCTATCAGCCACAGGACTCGGTGAATAATTCCTGCTTCATCCCCTTCCTCCCACGCCCAATGCCCACCCGAGCACTGCCCCCCATTAGCATTGGGCTGGAGGAAAAAAAAAATCTTGGTTCTGATGAAGTCGGCCACAGAGCTCGGCGTGCGCCACGGGTCGAGACACTCCGCCCAGGGGCTCTGGTGTAATGGGATTGTCTCGGCGGGGCCGGGTTGATGTGGGAACGCAAGGTTCTCTGGTGTGAACGCCGATGCAGTACCTGGCCAACTAAGTTCCCAATCATCATCATCATCAGCCATGATCATTCCATTTGGGGCGCCACGGTAGCTATGCGATGTTATCTACCTCGCCTGGTATACAGGAGGTCGTGGGTTCAATCCCGACCCTGACACCTGCTGTATATTTGGAGTGTGCATGTCTCTCTCTCACCGTGGTCGTGTGGATTTTTCTCTGGCTGTCGCCTGATGAAGCTAGTTGTAATTACTGGCGAAACGTCGTACTCAGATTGTAAACGTTGTGGCTTTGCTCTCCAACACACCGGTGTACTGTACTCGTGACGAATTGACCACGTTTTGTTTACGTGACAACCCTTACTAGTTGGCTGTGTCGGGTGGTGGCGGGTTTTAACGACACATTTATATATTTACGCGATCTAACCCAAAAAAACCTCTATTATGGATTATATTGGTCGCGAAAGCCGACCACGTGTTAAAGTAAACCCCTCTGACGGCATTCCCTCCTTGGGCTGCCACTCCGTTGCTCGTTCTGACAACCGGCCATCATCCCTTCGAGGAACGTGTCCTGCTCAAGCGCCACTTACAGTCAACGGCATGCTCCCTGTCTGGGGCATGTCCTATAATCCACGTGTTCCTCCGTCTGTCTACCAGAGTAATTGTAAGGATGCATCTCTCTCTCTCTCTCCATGCGCCTTTGCACGTTTTTCAGCTTTTCCTACATTTTATTCATCAATGTCCATGTTTTTTTTATTAATCTGTCATCACATGTAGAACACGCCGATGATAAAAATGCATTCTTCAGACACAACCGGTGTGTTGTTTGTCATTATCATGTTCTGGTTACTGAAAGCGCCCCAAACCATGCTCATCCACATCTTTATTTCATTATTTTGGCTGTCCTAGGATTATATATTTAATGTCCATTCAACAGACATTTCCAAATATTTGGCGAAATTGTTGTACAAGACTACACAAACATAACATGTACGCGTGAGAGACTTTGAGGGAAAAAAACCAATTGCTTCCGAACCGGCAGATATTTATTAAATGATGAGATGCAGGCGTGGTGTGCTAAATTATTATGCAAAAACATATAGCACATGAATATATCAAACATTTATTTCTATCTGAATCTCCGAGCCAATCATTATCCGCGTGCCTGTATGGCTCAGTAAATTACGCACACTATTTAAACAATAATCCTTCGTGCATACCCAACATTCAGTCATGCACGTAGGCATTTCGGGAATGGGGGGGGGCAAACGGTGTTTGCAATTGATCCCATTGAACATGCGACCTTGGGAAACCGCCATCCATTCGTTGCCCAAGTGAACCTCGTGAACAATCGCTTTGTCAACCGGTACCGTTTTAAAACGACCGTTGGCAACTGTTGGCCAGTCTTGCGCCGCGTGACACAAGTCAATCCCTGAAACCCACATCGGCGGGAGAGCACACCTCCCCACTTACAAGTGCCTGACAACGAGGCTCCCGGTGCGTCTCGAGTGAGACTTCCACACAATGGCGCTGTGTCTAGCCGTGGGGCTAATGTAACGTTTGAACCAGGCGTGTGAATTCCGAGCTCTTACCGCTACCGTGCAGCTTCATAGCAGGCCTCACGACCAGGTCTCCTGGGATGCGCCCAATCTCGTCAGATCTCGGAAGTTAAGAGAGGTAGGAACCTGGATAGTGCTCAGGATGGGTGGGAAGCTGTGAACAAATAGCTCGTCACAGGGTCACAGGGATGCGTCGCGACTTGGTGAGCCAGTGCAGGAATAGTCCGTTGTTCTACTGTACTTCTGTACTCCCCTCATTCACCAGCGTGAAGTATGGTCAAATAACCCCCTACTACCCACAGGTGTGGGGGGGAGGCCCTGATCAAGAAGTGGATTGACTCATGGGGCTGTACACAGTCTGGCCAAGTGCAAGTCAATATATGCATTCTCACATTTTCTGCGTCGATAACTCACAAGTATGCATCAGTGCACCGAGGGCTTGCCGTGATATCTTTCGATTTCAGAAAGACATTCAGACGCTGTCTTTCCGACAGACCTGTTCTTCACCTGAGGACGGCTGCTTGCGTTGTGGCCGAAACCGTCGTGAGAATTATTTTATTATGTTTTATTTTTATTATTTTATTATTTCCCTTCTACGTGACTTTACCGAAAGAACCAAGAAGGTGATATCTTTCTCTACAAAATGATACGATGATTAAGTTTCACGACACCACGATGATCGCCACGCCAGTTTCCAATTGCTCTTTAACTATGTTTTTGTGGTATTGTTTTCGCACTTTCCCGTATTTTCCAGCGCAAAAAGAAACATTGAGTTATTTGATTTATTTAACTTGCAATTCACCCAACATAAACCTGCCCATAGGCCTTCTCACATTTGCACATTTGAACACCTATATAACCCTTAAAATGCACACAACTGTCAAACACATAAGTAATTAATTGGCCTCCAAAAATTATATCGTCATATTATGGCTGTGCAGTCAGTTCCTGCGGGAAAATATTTTCTGCACGGCACTAATTTAATAGGCAACTGCTATTTAATATGACCTTAGATTAGTGGTATTGGGAACTTTAATTACGTTTTATTCAAAAATAAACAAGAAGCAATGATAATAGAAATAATTAGCAAAACGGTCAATGTGATTTTGCAGCTCTTATATTTGTACGGTACATTGGAGTGGTGCCACATCTCGGCAGCCCAGTGGAGTGCGTGCACACACACACACGCGAACTCCGCGGTCTGCTTGCGAGGCCACAAACGATCCTTTTGTGCCGACGAGCCTGCACGCGATTTTCTTTTCCCTTGCACACCAAACAGAAAAAAATTGGGCCGTGTGTGTAAACCTGAAGACTCGCTGCGATGCGGAAAGGTGCAGATTCCGTCCGCAGACTCACTGCCAGAACGAACGCCGGGTGGGTGACACGCTCATCCCACGGCGCGTCAGGCGACCGCCTCGCACATCCGCCATGCGCGCTTCCACTGCCGCTCTTACGAGACGTATTGTACACACACAAAAATGTAAGTAATTTACAGCCACTGTTAATCCACTGCCGGATGAAGGCCTCACCATGGGTTGATTGTGGGGTTTTTTTCCATGAAAAATTACGTACATTTTTTTACCATAAATTATTTTTACATACTTTGCCACGCTGGTGAAGGTGGCAGGCCCAGGACTGATTCAGATATCACTCGCCACGGATGTTTAGCCCTGGCCAGGAATCGAAGTCGGTACTGTAAAAGTGGTTTATATTATATAATTACAGTTTTTTTGGTAACCATAATGACAGTGGGCGGTTGTTTAAGACGAGCGGTGTAATGATGCATCGATACATAGATGAGGATTGATCGTTAAGCGTGTGATACGTGCATTAAATGACGTGTGAAGGAAGAGATGTTTTTAGATTCCTAAATTACGTGTCATGTCCGATAAAACGTCCACCGTGGAGAAGGAGCGATGAAATCAGCTTGTGTGCAGGCGGCGGATGGATGGCTACATCGCAGTACCGCGAAAGATTGGCGACGACTATGGAGGCCTTCATCCATCAGCGGACTGATCATGTCCGAAGACGTACATGAATTCATTTACCCCTCCAGCTACCAGGTGCTGCTACAACGTGAAAATAAAGTACAAGTATTCTTGGATCGAATTTGTCAACCTGAATCGCGACAAACAAACTAAACGGCGGGAGCGTCGGTCGAAGGATAAAATAATCGTCGAAGGAACATTACAACACGTTTCTGTTGGCGTGTATATTCTTCTTTGAAAATAACTATCTTAACAACCTTTTACGTTGCAAGTGTTGTATATGCACCAAAATATGGGTGGGCGTGTGACATGCCTGCTCAGTGCATGAAAGTCCTCCGACAGGAAGCATGGAGCGCTAACAGCACTTCCTATAGTGCCACTACAACAACGGACATTGCCTACTTCATAGAAAGCGCCTTCATTTTTATCAAAACAAGACCCTGGGGGCAGCACTGTACTAAGATAAATAAAGTACAGTTTTTTGTTTAAATTTACTCGATGGGTGTGGAGTTTCATTTTTCGGACGAGGATATTTTTTGTTAACTCGAAGTGGAATTTTGGAGAAATAAAAAAAAGGTTTAAACGGTGAAACTAAACAGACATCTGGTGTTGAAAAAATGTGTTCCAGGTACAAACAGTGCACTGTTAGGTTTTAGTTTAAATTATGAGCGCAGCCGTGCATCGAATTGCATCAGAGTGAAACATTTTACATGTTTGTCTAGAAAACTGTGTGGCTTTAAAAAGGAAAAATATATAGCAGGTGACATCTTGGGCAATGGCCTTTTTTCAAAGCGCATGGATTGTGCATGTGAAAAATTTTCTCAATGTGTGCAAACTATAAGCCAGTCTTTTATTTTGGTTCTCACGCTTTTCAGACTCATTTGTACATATATGTTTACTCCGATAGCCCAAAACGTGAATTCAGAACATCACTGCTTAATAATCCCAAACGGATTTTATCATTATTTTCATCATTATCAGCGAATGTTGTTCAATTCATCTTCTAAAGTTCCATTTGAGCTAATGAGGTGAACACGTGTGCACACACGAGGCGGCACAATTTATAAACAAAAACAAACAACACTAATAGGAGGGTAAACAAAAGACAAAAATAAGCGATGCTTGAATAGATTTTCGGACCCGAAATATGACAATTCATCGAGTCATCTTTACTCTGCGGTGGTGCATAGGGGGAGGATGGCGTAGAAGGAATGCTGTAACTTCAAGAGCAGTTATTTGCAAACCAGACATTTAATCCCGACACCAACTCTCATCCCTTGCAGTCATGTCACCAATGTCTACCAAGCAATAGATGTGTCACATGATTTGTACGTGAGTGACACAGGCCGACATATATAGACGCACCTGAAGGATAAGAGCCCACATGGTCTGGGGGTGTGTGTGCGAAGTTCTCATCTGAAGTCAGAAATGTTATAAAAAAACTGAGAAACCTGATAATATACTGCACTCTGAAATATAAATTACCGGAATGGTTTAATACTTAATAGGACTTAGACTTGGTATCTTGGCATAGCCGTCTTATCGTTTCTCATTATTTATCCACGGGAGAAACCAGAGTTTGGGAGTTGCACAGGTGTACCCACCCTGATAAAATGTCACGTATAGGAAACGTACTGAGCGGCAATAAATCATTAAAATGGCTTTACATGGCACGTCTAACAGCGATGAATAACACAAACACGCACGACGTTCACAATATAATTATTCGGTAATATATACGCTGACCTTGCATTATTATTATAATTATTAATCTCGATTGCCCAGCAGAGCCTGGTTGAGTATTGCGACACATTTTTAGGGGGGTCCTGCTACAAAGGTGTTGCAGTCGGGGTCAATAATTGCCACGTATAATCCCAATTGAGTAATTTGCGGCTCATTTTTCAAATTTGAACCACGGCGCCAGGCATCACAGTGTGCCCGCCCTTTGCGAACAACGTTATGGGATCTTGATCGTCTACGATGAAGCGTCTATAGTTTTGTTTTTACGGTTAATGCACCTGCAGTGATAATCAGGGGGCGGTCGGTGGATTCGAACTGCTAACGTTAGGGCCCCGTCACCGCCCATGTTGTCAATAGTTCAAGCTTCATTGGCATGAGGCCAGCCCAATTAATTTCACGCCAACATCCCCCCCCCCCCAAAGAAACAATAGCCATGGCATTATCTGAGAAAGCTGGGGGACAAAATCACTTGCTATTAAAAAAGTGCCTTCTGGATTTGACCCTTTGCTACGCACAAATATGCTGACTCTCTAATTAATGAAACCTTATCAAACCGGCGACAGAAATTTGAAAAATACATTGGAACATATTTGGGATTCTGTGAGGTGCAGATAAGACGAAATTTTAAATAAAACCATTAAATAGTGGCAAGCCTATCATAGGCGAGTTGACAGTAATTTCAGACACGTGGATTTTTAGTCACTCGGGGAATTGGAGTTTGAAAATTCAAGAGTACTTCACAAATAGTTTCCCAGCTCAAGTTAAGGCTCTCCAACCAATATACGATTAAAGATGAGAGTATATGCCCCAGAACAAGCTGAAAAGATGTAAAACAACTCTAATTAGTCGATAACATTGTGGCCTTAAAAGAAAAAGTAGATTAATCGGTGACGTTTCGGGAGATGGCCCTAACTCAGATGGGCCATTGCCCAAATTGTCACCTGTTATATATATTTTTTTAACACCAGTGTTATTGATAATTGGTTCTTTACCCTTCTATCTGGCAAAAAACATGACTCCTTGTAAAAAGGTGTCAGTTTTGTTGCCAGATAGAAGGGTAAAGAACCAATTATCATATTTTTACTGGCAAATGAGGTTCCCATAGACCAGTGTTATTGATTTGTTGAGTTTGCTGTCACTTGTGCTTTGTGCACCACAGCAAATGCGGCATCACCAACACAATGTGTTTAATCACGAGAAGTAGAATTTGACAAAAACGTAAGAAGGCATTTTCCAACTTCTGAATGAGAGCAAAACAGGCAATAGCATCATCATGGAAGACTTCAATTTAAATGTGGGGGAAAGCGATACGAGAGATGAGAGGATGATTGGTAAATTTGGCATTGGAAAGATGAACAAGAGGAGAACATCCGTTACAGTTTGCAGCCAGTGGGGATATGAAAACAGCGAGCATGTGTTTAAAAAAAAAAGGAATTTTAAAAAAGGACAAAGAATATCCCTCGTGGATAAATTGTAGATAAAACTGATTTCATTCTCATGCACAACCCTCAGGATGTCCAACATGGCAAGTGATAGTAGATTGGTGCGATGATCTAAGTGACACTTCAACAAGTGGGCATGGACAGGACACATCAATAGAAGAGATGATTGCCAATGAAAGAGACCGGAGATGGAACAGCAGCCAAGAGACAAACACTCAACCATATGTGCAAGAATGATATGGATTGTCTCTTCACGAGACCTCGAGGTCTGGAGATGGTGTGGGGAGGACTATCTCGTAAAAGACAAATCATTGCCGCTTTGCTGATGATGCTGACCGGTATATGGCTCAGTGGGAAGTGAAAAAGGATTCAAATAATTCGATTTTGAGTTCAAACCCCAGTCGTGGTCAACTCAGCCCCACTTTACCTGTGGGGTATGTAACACGAGTTTTACCTTGTGATCGCTGGTAGCTGCTGCCCTTGGACAGAATGCTCCCATCCGGAGAAATGTAGAATTTGAGTAACAACAGAAGAGCTCTACCCTGCTCTAATTTGAGTACGAACGAATTTGTGACGTTAATTATGTCGGGCATAATGGGTCGTTATAGTATTGCCTTATGGAAATTTGGCTCGGAGATCCCTTTGTACAGCTAAGCAGCAGCACTTTGTACCAGTAAGCAATCAGAACGATCTTGTGACATCTGTGGCATCGTGTGATGTTACTGAATGTTCTGCATATGCAGCAGTGTACTATATAAAGTCAAAATGAGTGTATATTATTAGCTTCATGCATCTATATTAAAGCTGTATGATTGATTTTCAGACATTTGTCAATCCACTGCTGGGCCAAGGCCTCTCCACTCCATGTTGGTTGGTGGGGTTGTGTGACCATATTTGCTTGCAGGTATAGTATATGTACATCTAACACATATACTTTAATTTAAGTGTAGTGGTTGAACCATTTTTCTAATGATGTTCTAGAAGGGCTAATAAATCTGAAGTTTGGCACGATAAACTACAGTTCATGCTTACATCTGCAAATATATATGATTAACTAAATGTTTGAACTTGGGTCCCCAAAAATAATGCTGGAAGGTTTACCAGTTCACTCTGAAAATAGGATCAGCCTTAAGTTCAACATAGCATTTCAAGCCTCACACTAATCACTTACGAATACATGACGCCCGATCATCAGTAAACCAAGTAGCGCAATGTCTCCTCCCACTGCCAGTTACAGTAGTTGTACCATATATCCACCATATTTTGAACATTAAACACGTAGCCACATAGCAACGCAGCTATCATGCACAATCCAGAAGCCAGCGATGGAAAATCCACGTTAGTTTTACAGGAACCCATCTATTCAAGGGCAAACCACTGCTTACTCCCCCCACCCACAGGTTACAGCTTTACCAGTTGCTATGTTAATTTTACTTACCCTCTATGGAAGGTGTGCTATGAAGAAGGGTCATTGTCTGAAACGTTGCCGAATATATATATTTCCATTTAAGGCCACAGTGTCATTGATGAACACGATTAATGTTCTGTACAGATGATGACTGTGATGTGGCTCCGGATAGTATTTTGATTGCAAGCTCGTTGATTGGGAATCAATTTCATCTAATTACTCCGTTGCATCTCGGGACTGTTATACATATTAAAAACAACACTGCCAATGCTGTACCGTGGTGGGGCAATGCCTGAGATTGGCAACTGGTCCAGCGTGAGGTTGATTTTGTGGAGGCGTGAGAGCCATGGGGAGGAGGATGGATGTGGTTTGGAGGCGTGAGGATTTCGTGTTGGTTGGTATTAAAAGTACCGACCGAATCGCGCCGGTGTGATGCGTGAGAATTGGTGAACTGGAATGCTGCTGCGGTCGTGAGGGCGTGGGATAAGACGAATGCGTGTTTTGTTTTAGAGGATTGCACGCTACAGTTCGTGTAATGCTAACACGTGGTTGGTTATGTACGGTTCGAAATAAGTTCAACATACATACTATGCAAATAAGTGTGCGTACATACACACAGGTGTGCATGTGCAACACATTCTGTACACTTAGGACCTGCGTTACCTATGCATCGAAGCATATACCTGGACTACACACGTATGTAGAACCTGCGTGTGTCCTTCCACACACATGCACATGTCATAACCACACATCAAGAAGATACGTCCTTTATACACGTGTTCATGTACTACCCACACACGCGTGTACATCTGTACATGTGTAGCTGCACTCCACACACAGAAATGTCTACATTGTATTAACCCACACATCACACGTCCTTCTACACACAGAGCCCAAACAGGCCGTCGGGGCCAGCGCTGTTAGCGAGCACCTATTAAGAACCGCACGGCACACGCCCGGCCGCCTTTGTCTCCCCAGTGGCGATGTTTACACATGTACTGTATACGGATATACTCTACACAAACAGGTACTCATGAGGCTGAGTCGACCTAGGGGAGGCCCGGAACCAGATAATCGGCAATGGTGTTAGTGTCGCTACACCAGCGCTCCCCCCCCCCACACACATTATTATCAACACCCCATCCCGACCCTTACCACCGCGGGGAGCTCTGCCGGGCGAGGCGCACCCTAGCCCGGCCAGGCTCGCTAGTCCCAGCCGCGAGGCCTACCTGTGTGCGGGCGGGAACCCGCTCGAGTGCCGAGGTAAGTGGCCCACACTCCCAGCGTCAGCACGGCGATCGCTGCCAACGTCTTGGCCTTTTTGCGTATCTTCTTGATAGGAAGGAAGACCATCTTCTTTACTTCTATCCGGTAAACTTAACGCACCATGTATAATTGGCGATGATAATAAATTAAGACGACGCTGTCGGTGGGTAAACGCCCCGCGTGTGTTGTGTCCTTGCGATCTTACATCGCGATTTCAGCTGCGGCTGTCTCTCAAGATAAGACGCAAACAACTTGGCATAGCTCCAACACAACAACTACACTATTGACGGCGACGATAATAAACAAAATAAACGCTGGCTAACAAAATAAGAGATCTGATCAATCCTAACCCCCCCCCAAAAAGAATTTACGCGAACGTCGAATAACAAATCAGCATTTTCCTACTTGCACTGCGGCCAGCCCCACACCAATGCTTTTCTATGATTGCCCGATGCCCTGGCTATTATTGCCCTTGCAGTAGAAGCAGCAGCAGTAGGTCCAGCGACCGGTCAACACTGGCGGACGCCGGCAGGCAGGCGAAGCTGCTGCTGCTGCATCACCTGCTGCTTGCCAGGGCTGCCGAATGAGATCGCGGCGGCGAGGGGAGGAGGAAGGATGAGGGAGGAGGTCCCCTTCCTCGCCTCTCTCTCCCTCTGTGTGTGCGTGCCCAATGGGAGGCGGGACGCGACACGCATCACAACTGTGTGAACACGTGCGCGTGAGTGTGCGCGCGCACGTGAGTGTGAGTGCGCGTGAGTGTGCGCGCGCACGTGCGCGTCAGTGTGCGCGTGAGTGTGAACACGTGCGCGAGAGTGTGAACACGTGCGCGTGAGTGTGAACACGTGCGCGTGAATGTGCGCGCGCACGTGGGGAGCGGTGGTGTGGTGGTGAGCGCTGCGTGACGATGCCAGCGGGTCGAGTTCGATTCTCGAGCACGGTCACCAGCACCGGTGACGATTATCTGAACCGGTCCTGGCCCTCCCCTAGGTCGACTCAGCCTCAAATGAGTACAGTACCTGGTGCGGTGTGTCGTAAACATGGCCACTGGGGGAGACAAAGGCGGCCGGGCGTGTTGCTGGCCACCACGCCCGTGTGCCGTTTCGGCCTTCATAGGTGCTCACTAACAGTTTGTGAAAGGGCAAGATGTGGGGGGGGGGGTGTCTTTGTGTGCATTCACATTCATACACGTGCAATTTATACGAGTATACGTACGTGTACTATACATACATATACGCACACGTGCAAAAACAAAGATCCCCCTATAGCCTTATCACACACAGGCGTACTCACACACACGTGTACGCAGAGACACGTACACACATGCAAGTACGTATGCTGTATAATAATGTATAAAGCGACCTTAAACGTTCAGGTATATATACACACACTATGGCATACGCGTGCACACCGGCTTTTACAGAACACACAGGGCACTTGTACACTGGCTTACCCAGATGCACACACACACACGTGAGGATTGACGGAGACCACAGAGAATGTGAAATCGACAGAGGCAGAAACAACACCACCAACACGCACGCACAAACACACCCAAAGGAGTGGTGACTGAAACTGAAAGGCAAATACACAGAGATAGACTCCTGAGATATGCGGTGAGATGGACAGGAAAACACACACGCACCAGGCACACACTATATAGAGATACACACCGATGCAAGACGAGAGCTCGCAGAACAAAGTTCGAAAGAGAAGCAGAATGAAAGGCAGTCGAACAACCATTCAGCAATGCCTGCCAGCCACCACGCCCGAGACGATTGCGCAGTCAGAAAGAGGATTTGTGCAGTGGCAAAGTGCATTATGCACAACTACTAAAGAGATTCGCGTTTGTCAGAATGTCTATTTCTTTGATTAGTTTAAGCGGCATCATGCGCATTACGGAAGCAACATCCCTCGTGCGTCTGTGCAGCCAGTCTCCGTCTCATTATGGAAATGAATGATTATTACGGCAGGGGGTTCTGCATGTCACCGCCATACCCAGCCTCCCACTCCAGTGTCGAGCGGATAGAACATTTCTCATCTGTCGGATCACATGCTATGTGGATTTTCACAACATCCACGTGGCCACAATGCCTTCCTTTCCCTGTGCTCCCACCTATAAAGGCGCACTTGTTAGCAAAAAACATCTTTAAGATCATATCGCAAGAACACATATCACACGTATAGCATTAGACTGGTGGTAAGTGCAGTTCGCGAGCACCTATGAAGGCCGGCCCGGCACACGAGGGGGTGGGTGGCCAGAACCACGCCCGGCCGCCTTTGTCTAACGAGTGGTGATGTTTAAGCATCGCGCCAGGTACTCATGTGGGGCTGAGTCGACCTAGGGGAGGCCCAGGAACGATTCAGATTATTGTCTCACTGGTGAGCGAGAATCGAACTCGGGTGGCCGGGTACGCAGCGCGCTAATCACTGCACCACCGCTCCCCCCATGAACAAAGACCTCCCTGCTATAAAGCCTTAACATATTTTTGGGGCAAGGTCTGTGAGAGGGGTATTGTATCACACGAGGGGGTGAGTGGCCAGCACCACGCCCGACAAACAAAGACGGGTAGTGTAATACTACAGGTTCCTGCTCAAATAGCCGTCTACACCGTTGACGTTTTCACAACCTACCGCGCAAGATCACAGATAACCAAATAGACAACCTACAGGTGAAAAATGCGAGTGAAAATAGAATAAATGCAGGTGCAGTCCTGGCAGAGTTTGTAGTGCCGCTCCGTGGACATGTGCGAAACGTGTGTTGGGTATTGAACACATTTGAAAAAAGGTGAACGGGTGTTGACTTTTGGATGCCATCGACTGGAGCCTCCCAGCTACAGCGGTGATCGTTGAAAGTGTAAACTCACACAAACGGAACATTTTTCACGGATAGTAAAGTCATTGTCGAATTGTTCCCAAATGATTAACTTGACTGGATGTGCAAACGAAACTTTCAATCAGATGTTGATTCAGTTGAACTGCCAAGGCACCGAGCACAATGGACTAATGGTGGATATCGTTTACCGATTTAAATGCCAGATTGACAGGCAAACAATAAACAATTGGACCTCCAATGAATAGGTGTGCTATTTAATGACATACGATATCAATTGGATATTTGAAATGTTAACAATTCGTTTTTTCTACTTATCAATTTCAGATTACGTCGCGACATTGAGATAATTTCAAGGTCTGTAAAATAATACCCAAGGCTGCAATTATATTTTTTTATCCGAGCTCCACCTGACGAGTTGCCATTGAAGAGACAAGACTTTTCATCACGGCATATATTTTTGTATGTATTCGGAATGTCACAAGTGTACAGAGTGATTCAAACCAAAGTGTGATAAATGTTAGCAAATAACTTATCGAGATAGGCATATCGCAAGTCGTTAGTAGCGTGTATAGAAAATGTTAACATGCAGGTTGCAAGGCTTATTACTCGGAGCAGGCAAAGGGGTGTCTAACGTTGCTTTATTACAAAGACTGTTGCTTTAAAAGTTCAGCGAGCACGCATCTCCACAAGCTTAAGTCAGAATTCAAAACTATTGAATTGGCTGGTCGTATAATGGCACCTTCAATAGCTTTCTATTAAACACGCCACACTTTAAATGACCAAGGAGCACTAACGGCTGGACCGTAGAACACCGTGAAAATTCCAAGACATGTTCTCGAGGTTTAGATCGTGATCAATATTTAAACCCAGAACTATATCGACTCATTAGGCTTTTAACGAGTTGTCGGTTTTTATCGTGGAAAATGTATTTTGCTGGGGACGGCCAGCATCCACCATCACACACGAGCAGCACGAGTGCGAACCCATTGTCAAGCAACTACAGACTTCGTCTTTCATACTGGCGAGGGAGTTGATCAGCAACATTCATGTTCCTGCAAGTTATTCTACCGTGAAAAGCACAATTCAAAATAAATAATGGAACATTTGAAGTCAATGATCCAACACTAATTATGACTATTTAGCCTTCAAAAAAAGTGGGGTACTGCAGAGAACGTAACAAGAGTGGCACAATAGGCTGGCGCGTGCACTGCCCATGTCATACAGTATGCTGAAATACTATACTGTTTTCTTTAACACGCAGGCATATCCAAGGCAGCGCATGTCATCATTTTCACTTACAAAAATATTGATTCTTTTTGGTGATCTCCCTCCATCCCCATCCCAATGTGTATACAGCGATGTATAATACAGCAAGCGAACTTCATCCGATTATTGGTTGCGCTATTTCTCTCAGGCGGCATATTATTTTACACTGGACCGGTTTCACATTGTAGAACGTACAAGTGTACAGAAACACCATCATCACAGCGATGTGCCAAGACAAATTATAATCCACATGCAACCCTTAATTGTCAGCGTTTAAGATGCAGTAGAACCCATAACAAAATCACCCAGAATTCACCCAACATCATCAGCAGGGTTGAGCCTTCATAGTGCTTGGATGGGTGGCCACCACGCACAAACAAGTTGCCATGGGGCTGCGTGGTTGGCAGTACAATAAAATATATGTATCTGCTGTACTTGTGTTCTTACGTTTCCACTCCCTGCCTTCACCAACCCACACTGACCAGTGTAGTGCAGAGTGGTCAAATAACCCCACGACCACCCGAAAGGTGTGGGAAGGCCCTCATCCAACGGTGGATTGACACAAAGGGCTTTACATGTACCAGCCACAAGAACGAAGGCGCATTGCCCATTGGCACAGCGAGTAAAGCCTTTGTGGATGATTAATACATTTATTGTACGTACACACTAAGTGGTTGAGCACATTGTGCCAATTTAGTTTCAAAGGAGAACAGGAGCACTATGATCGTTTGGTCTTGGCCACGACAAGCAGTGGACACAGATGCGATGGCATTTGCAATGTTTAATATTTAAAGAGAAATTCAACGACGTCCCAATGATCAATACAGGGCAGAAGGTAAATTCCAGTACGTGATGAATGTTTCATGACAAATATTTGCTTAACCCCTCGTTCTGAAGCGTGCTGCTTGCACCATGATCTGCAAAGAAAATTCAACAGCCAGAAACTTTTGCCGTCACTTGGAAAAACACAAATAGATCACCGTGAGCCGTGCCCTCTGCACAAGTCTTTAGTGATATAAATTTACAAACACAAATACGCTCAAGTCCCAGATCAATGCGTGCGAGTGGGAATGGGTGAAAGTGCGCAGGAGTGTGGGAAGAGCCAAATGTAACACAGTCAGTGGTCATACGCTCCTTGGTACAATACCCTTCCAACTGACATCTCAGTTCATCTCCCGGCCATGCACATGAGTGGCTACTGGTAACCATACCCTGGTGTAAGGCCTCGTCCACATGTTCACTCAAGTCTAAAATGACCACCCCCGACCTGGTGTGTTGAAAATTGTGCTGAGGAAATAAAGGTCAGAGCAAGTGTTAACGCTAACAAAAAACACACACACTTGCGGTGTTGCTCGTTGCAATAGGTGCTCGCTAAAAAACGCTCGACTCGATTTGTGAGGTTAACAGGAAAACTTGTGTCCTTGCATGAATTGTCGTGTGATCGTGTGCAGCCTGAAAATTGCTTATTCAAGGAATGGGTCACTCGTGGTTTCCGGCCACTGCTCAGAGCACACAAAGTGCACATTCCGTGCAAAGCGGAGGTGGTTAAGCGAAAACCGCTTTCAAGGATCCAACATAAAATGATGACATCATGAAAAATGTCATAATTATTTACAAAATGGCTTTGATGGCGGGAGACTGGGCGGGGGGTGGGCATGAGGGATGAAGCAAAAGGCTGCTCTTTGTGCGCTTGTGAAAGCGACAATTAGGGATGATTCTCCAATGCACTTACCGTGCACCACAGCTTGCGGTAGAAAGCCACGATGGCTACAAGTAAGGGTGCTCTTCTTAATGTTTGCACACAAAGTTCCACGCTATCACTCCGCTACAGCTGCCCTTGAGAAACTGTGCGGCAACCCAGGAGCTCTTTTTATGCAAATCCATCACTAAATATGCCTGGTCCTGTTCGCAGACATTTCAAGTGTACAAAACAATACTAGAAACGTGGATAAGACTGGAAATAACAAATGCAGTCACTTGCTAACACATAAAATAAATACTCAGACCCCTAAGTGGCAACTGGTTTCCCAGCAACAATTCGTGATGTTACAAACACATGGTCAAGCAACCTGCACATCGTATTTTGGAGCTCGGTTTGTTGAATTACGCGATTCGTGAGCGGTTGCTATGGTGTGCTCGTGCAATGGAGCAGACTTATTGCTCCCCACATACGGGAGAGACTTGCTGCTCCCCACGGCGTCTCTCGTGGGTTACGTTTACAGCGACATAAGACGGGCCCTGTAGCTCAACTCCTCCGATGACAACGCGCTGGCCGTCAAAGTCTGCCCGCATCGTCACATGAGGTCCATGATGATGTCATCCTCGGACATGATGCTCGTCCCTGGACCTTGCTGCATTCCCAGCTGGGACATGGGCTGCTGGGAAGGGGGCACTGGTCCTCGGGCTCCTGGGTTCATCATCATTTGACCTGCAAAACCACAAACAAGAAAATCGACATCAGCGTTTTATCAGCTAGTTCACTTTTTGCGATCTCCACTGCCGACGAGTACAACCCAGTTAAATGTAAATAAAAGAGTAATCATGATGTCATGCCTCTCTAATGTGTTCACAGGCTGTACCACGTGATGTTCAGCATGATATCCGACGTTTATACTCCACGTGCTGGCAGCTTCTTCGGATATATCGGACATCATGCCGGACAACACGTGGTACAACCCGAAGACATCAGAAAGCTGTACAGCACAACTGAAAACCTACGTAGTAATGTTATTTCATATATACACGTACAGAGAAAACTCACTGTGGCTCAAGAACCTTTTTCAAGAGGGTCCTGGCACAGGGATTATTTGGCCAATTATATTTCAATTAGTGTTTTGCATGTGGTAAGAATCCAGAGTAAATATATGCGTACAAATAAAAAAAATACTCAAAGGAGGTCAGGACAGATGGGTTCTTGAATGTATTTGCTGTACTGCCATCTACTGGTCCCATTGGAGCCCACAGGTGCTGGGAGATTACTTATGTTATAAACAAATCCTTGCCTCCAAATTAAATGGATACAGGCACGCCTGGCAAATGCTATTAAGTCAGAAAATGGCGTTTTCATTCATGAACCAACATTTTGAGAAGTTAAGATCAGGGCCAAAGTTTCTATAAAAAATAAACTTTTGTTCAATACTTAGGCGTTCAATCAAGGAAATATTGTCCTTGCCAGTTAAATTCATCTGGCAGATATACATACAAAAAAATGTACAGGCTAAAGGGAAACTCTACAGCATGAATGTGTGCATGTGTAAATCCGTGGACTAGTACTGATCCAGGAGCACACACTAACGTGTTCAGATTGCTAGGAGGGCCCATTGTGTATTAAAGTTTACACTCTTGAATCCGCATTTAAAGATGATGTGCTTTTGGAGAATACATACTATTACACACATTATAATCCAATGCAAGAGTACCTCATACGCAATTTGTGTCAAACTTCTCGACGGTAATGTGTAAATTAACATTTTTAGTGTTTAATGTTGGCTTTGAGCAAATTTTGCACCACTATTTCTTGGATGCTAAATGGAATTAGCACGCATCATTTCCACCAAGCACCAATATACCTCGGAGGAAATGGTGACGTTAAAATACAATTACAAAAATAACTCCAGACCCAAATGTGAAAAAATAATCCGGATTACCATGTCGTTTTTTTACAGACGAAATAATTTGAACAATTAATCAAATAACTATTCCCATTTTGCTTGCAAGTACGCAGAGATTTTGTGCAACATGACTGTCATAAACGCAGGTGTCGAGGTCTTGATTATGTGATACACCACACTGCCCTGGGCAGACAAGCGTTCGACATCCCAGTTATATTGCGTATCTGACGACTCGTGTTACCTGCCACTGCTCCACTCTCAAAAGGAAACATAAGCACCACGCCTTGATCATTAATGTGTACCAATCGTTCCTTTGTGTAAGCATTGAACTATTCCTCTGTGCCCGTGCTGCTGTAATGCACTGCACGATTTGCTGAAGTACAAAAAAATACAATACATTTCTATGGGTTTTTGGTTCACGGAATTTCCCAAGTGGCTTTTCTTTGTGTGTGCGCATTCATGAAAGAGATTTTCAACTGCACGCATTGCTAACCAGTCAGGAGAAGGGAGGCGTAGTCAGGAGGGTAAAGTCAGCTGGCACGGTTAGGCACCAAAGAACAGTGGTCGGTGGCGTTCAAATTACACAGCGGAGGAGGGATTGTCGCGCGCATTATACCCCGGGCCCAACATCAGCGCCAAGAAAATACTGCACACTCCACGCCTTGTGGGACATGACCGTCCACCTGCAAGTTGCCGCTAGCGAGAGAAAAGTGTGAGGCAGCAAGTCTGAATCTTGCGAGGGTAGGGCTTGCTTTATCATGGTTGGGCTGTCTTGGTGCAGTGTAGTTAAATAACATAAAAAAATAAAATAAATAAAAACCTCCCTCGGTTCATACTACCTAAACGTATAGGAGGGTCACCTGGGCCAAACGGCTTTTGGATCTTGGGCTCTCAGACGCGTGTTCGCGTTGTTCGGCACAACATCCACACAGTACAACCTGAAAACACTGTGGAGAGATCTGCGGCGCAACCGTGAACATCTACGCGGTAGCAGGTGAACCTTCAAGAGGAACATTGCTCAACCCCATACACACCAACCATCCTCGGGGGCCACCTGTCTCGGCAAAATCGGCAATGGATGAACCATCTGTGGTCACCGCTCTGCAGCCCCAGCTGTAACGGGAGATTGATCATTACTTTTTTTCCCTGCTAATGTCATCTGTGGGTTCCAGTACACCTCCACGGAGCGGCCCTGCACCGAGCGTGCTATTTTTAGCACGTAAACAATTACGTTGAGCCCTGCGGGAAGTGAGCAAATTTTTCACGCGCGCCGCTTTATCCGATACAGCCCGCGCGCTCGATGTTAGATCACGAGAGGCGATCGCTCTTGGCAGGTTTTCATTTGGTCAGCCCCGTGCGCGCACTTCATTCCACCCCTCCGCCTACCCTAGGTGCCTGTAGCTTAATTTCCCCCCCAAAAACGTGCTTCCGGGTCGAGACGACACAGCGCCTGTGTCCATCCTCACCGGGCATGGGGAGCCTCTGGGCCATTTGTCCTCCCCACTGCTGGCCCGGAGGCTGGTGCGTGAGCTGCTGCCCCAGGGCCTGGTGGGACATCATCTGCGGGCCTTGCTGCTGTTGCATGGGCATCAGGCCAGGCTGCTGAGACTGCTGCGGTTGCTTGGAAGACAGGAGGGCAGAAGAAACAGGCACGGTGATGTTGGTTGCTGGGTGACCGGTAAACAATTACATTAATAAGTAGATCATGCCACAAAAATGCACTTTAGTCCTGTCATGCAATGAGTGCGGGAAGTAAACCGTTGCGATTTTTTTTGTATGGCTAAGAAGTCTAAAGGCACAGTCGATGTGGCATTACAAGTCTGCTTGCAAAGCACAGCGATATTGATCATCCACATGAACTCTGTACCAATTATGAGTGTTGAATGACAAGCCCAATAACCCCAGTGAAGAGAACTGTTGTGGGGATAAGTATGAGCAGTATTGCTACTCTGGACTGCTGTGTCATCAAACCAAAACAAACTTATAGCATTTCATGTTCTGTTCCATCTAGTTTTTTCAACCAACAAATACCCCATTGCCAATAAGCAATGGATATTCTCTCCAGAGAGTCTTTACACGCAGCTTCCAAGGCAATACTTTTACACTGCACCTTCAAACACAAGACAATGGGAATTAAAAATATTGAGCATGCAAGGAATGTGCATTTGGGCAATGCACCTGCCAAAAAGTGGGAAAGTTAGGCCTCAAATCCGTAATCTGCCATGAGCTTAAACAAAACTCCATCCATCGCTTTAAGATCAACAAAGTAACTCTGCCCTGATTTTACCTACAGAAAATATGTCACACGCCAAGACGGCAAAATGGGCTTGTGATTCGTGACCCCAAGTAAAACGATCGAGCTAGCTCTGGCTGCAGATTTATTTACATCGAGTCACCTGCAATCTCTTTAGTGCACACAGTGACTAGAAATTTAACACAAGGCCGACGAGGAATGGGCCAAGAGGCTGCGGCCAACCGAAAAAGGAAAGCGACCACAAAGTGTACATCTCTGTCCCCCCAATGGAACGTACATTACCGATGCCCAGTTATCTTAGGCAGGCATGTGGTGTGTGTGCACGTGGCTGAATAGAGCGCACGCCAATATGCCGAGCTATCTTACAGGCAGGCGTGTACAAGTCTCCGCTTAATGAATGGAACATGCACCGACAAGCAAAGTTATCTAAGGTGAGCACACAGCACGTGGTATAATGCACCAGACAGAAAACTGCTGGGGGGGGGGGGGCAGCAAGGGAGGTGATGTTTGGGGGGGGGGGGGTGCAGGAGGATAACTTCAACACGGGAATATCTGGCATAAAAATGCCGCCCTACTGTCGTCGACACAGATGTGTGGCTTGGCATTTTAGCGACGATTACTCGGCCATCCGACCTCTCGTAGGAACGGGGCTCCCTCTCCCATCGGGCCAGTCCGCACGTTTGTCAGCGTTGGATGCGATCAGTGAGAAAAAATGGCAATTGATTTAAGGCTGCAATTTAAGTCTGACCTATTTCAATCGGCGCTTGTCCTTTACGTGAAACGGCCATGCATTATCAACTCAAAGGGAAGACTTAATGACCACCGATTGTTAAGGCTGCCAATGGCGTACATACAAAGGGCAACCACTTCGGATTATTGCACGAGCGCAGGTCCTACTTGCAGTCCTCGGTATTTTTGACCAAGTGGACCACACCTAATTCCTATGCTGATTAATTGACCAAATACAAATGGCTAAATCACGAGGCAGCCATGGGTCACTTCCATACACGAGTCGTCCCTTTGTGTGGAAGCCAGGCTTATGATCGTATAAGCCTGGCTGCTTTCACACACGTGCCGATGAATCGGTCAGTCACCTGCTGCTGCTGCTGCTGCTGTTGGTTGAGAAGTAGGCTGCGTAGCTGCGGGTTCGCCGTGGGGTTGGGCGGCCGAGGGGGCATGCCCCCTGCTTGGGCAGGGTTCGGCGCGCCCTGGCCCT
Source organism: Lampetra fluviatilis (assembly GCF_964198595.1). Classification (NCBI taxonomy): domain Eukaryota; kingdom Metazoa; phylum Chordata; class Hyperoartia; order Petromyzontiformes; family Petromyzontidae; genus Lampetra; species Lampetra fluviatilis. Next base: position 13,215,420 of record NC_136290.1, read on the forward strand.
GCCCCTGAGCCGGCTGCTGAGGACGCAGCTGCAGCTGCTGCTGCTGCTGCTTCATGTGCTGCTACCCCAGCATACGGACAAACACGCGCGTCATTGCGGCGACACAGCTGGTGTTGCCCGGACACTTTCAAGAACACAAGCAACTGGCGGCGAGCCCACCCGCGCTCACCACCACGCGATGTCACCACAGTGGTTAGTGACCGAGACAGGTGATCGGTATGGGGAAACATAATCCGCGGAAGCGCCCACAGCTGTGGGCGACATTAGTTTTATGGGTTGTTTGTTTAGAGGAGGGGGAGTAGATTTATATATGCAAATTCTAAAAAGGGGATGCTCACATATTTATATTAAATACGGGGAATAAAACAAAAGATTGTGCAAAACAAAGATTAATGACTATTAAGAATAGGTCTTGTGATATTTTTCCCCTCCCTTTGCTACAAAACATACGCAATAAATGATTCAGACATTTCAATCTCACAATTCCCAAGGAAAGTTACACGTTTTGCTTGTCAGGATGAGGTCCCTGCCACTTAATTTTGCACTGTGATCAATTTCAGGATGTATGACAGTAACACATCATGAATGATTTGTGAAAATGTGTTTTTTTTTCAAATGCATTATATAATCCACTTTCTGCAATAATTTTTTTTACGAATAATCAAAAACATATAAGTTTGACATTATACAGGTGTCTGTGTATATGTGCATGCTTGCGTCTACACGTAAAATCTGCATATTATGTTTACATACCCACGTGTACACGCTCATAATTTCCTTTTCACCGAGTGAGCACATATTATCGGTCCTATCAGGGATGAGATTATAGCCAAAAGTAATCCCCTAGCATATTTATGCAAGTTGTCCCATTTAAATTACAGTATCTGAAAATAAGTCCATTTGGGAGACAGCCGTTGCATTTTGACTTCAAGTTTAATTGGGACCAGGCTAAACAGCCAAATGTAGCATCTGCGCTCCTGCTAATTTCAAATGTTAACCCTTCATCCGACCCATTCAGTGGGAGCCATTACCACACATTGCTATGATTCAAACGGCAATCTGTGTCAATTTAATTGCAGCCCGATTGATTATTTTTCTTTTCTCCCAATGCCTACCTCCACCAAACCTGGCGAAGCACTAAAAATGGGAAGCCGATGTACAGCTCCTTTGTCGATCTACTGCTTGACGAAGGCTGTGTCGGTCGTGGGGCGTTGTCTGACCGTAACGTCACCACACTCGCCAGTGAAGATTGCCGAAGAGGAGGCACGTGGCATCGGTTCAGATGACACCCGCCACTGATATTTAACGGTGGTCAGGAATCTAACTCAGGTCGGCAGGATTCATCGCGCAGTTTGCTAATCGTTGCCCCGCCTCTATATTTTTATACCTATCACCGGGTCTTTATCTTCCTTTTAATGGCCATCACCATCATCACTTTATCCATCCTCTGCTGGAATAAGAGCACGGTGCAGATTTGGCACCAAACCAGGGCACACACTTCCTATGTAAAACCCACTGGCTTCGAGAGCTCGAGGGTCAGCCCAGATCCTTAAACGATTCCGAGTGGACGGAGGGGCTTCCCGAGCGGAGGTAACTCCCCACCTGCTGCATCTGCAACTGCTGCACTTTCAGGGCCTGCTCTTTCTTCTGCGCTGCCTCCAGCGTCTGCTGCAGGGCCTGGATGTGACGCTAGGCACGCAAACAAAGGGACGCACAGTCGGGGAATGAGAACGTCAAGTGCACGCGGAAAACAAATGAGACGGTAGAGGCCCTCGAACAAAACAACAAAAAAGGAGCAAGCACTAAACAAAATGGTAAATGATCACCTGTAAACATTGCAGAAAGTCATCATCAAAAATCCCAAGTCACAGATGGGCAAAACAGTACCATGCCATTATGATACTAAATGGTATTACGAATGCTAACGTCAGAGGGAGGAGGGGGGGGGGCCTGAGTGAGGGTCAGTCTCAGACTAAAAGGAAGGAAGCGTACAAAACACACCAGGTTTTGCTGCCTTTGTTCCTCCAAGTTCACTACTGCCGGAGGGTTCGCCATTCCTGCACCTGGTAGCTGCGAGAACACAGGTGGAGGAGGGGGATAGGGCACCAGGTGTTCGGTTAAAAGACGCAATGAGCTCTGCCGCTGAGAAGGAGGCAGGCGAGGAATTATTGTTGACATGACTGTACGACGTGGCACCGCAACGCGTCCCGCAACAGAGCTCGCGTTAATGGCTCGTGCCAGACTGCGCCGCCAACGAAAAACGCAACCTTTGAAATTTTAAGAAAGTAAAAAAAAATTACAAAGGCACGGGCAGGAGCCACGCCGAACACAGAAGCAGTGTCGGGAAGTGTGTGGCAAGGAGGTTATGACAATTGGGCAGCCGGAAGACTGCACCTGAGGGAACGAACGCGAATCCAAACGACCGAGGAGAGGGAAACGCCGGCAACGTCTCGTTAAACTGCGTCCGGCCAACAGCGGGAGTTAAACGGTGGCTGCAGATGCCTGAAAGAACACGCGCTGCATTAAGGAGGCAAGGAGGCGCCGACTCGGTCGTGCGCCACACTCGGATATGTCCGCCGTGAAGGTGCCGTGGGTCCTGATAAGGCGCTATCTGCATGAACAAGGGACGCGGTACAAGACCATTAAATGCAGCCCACGGGCACGGATTTTCCTGTGCAAGCAAGCGCCGTGGGGGAAGACAAGTCAGACAGTGATGATGCAAGGAGGACTCCCCCGGTGCTCCAAGGGCTTGCCGTGGCACCTGCATCACACGGCAATGTCGGACGACGTGCGTAAAGCGCAAACGAAAATGAAAGAGGACTGAATCCCATCACACACAAGCACTCGATACTCAGCAACGTGAAGAGAAAAGTACCGTCCGTGATCAGGATGTTCCCTTTATTCACGTGCGCCCCCGTGCGTGCCCCTTTCAAGGTCTGCACTCGTACATACGTTTGGAGAACAACTGCATTAAGATGCTCTATTCAAAATGTGGCTGCTTGCCTTCCAGGGGCTTTTATGCACTTACTTGCCAGACCCTAATTGTGGATACAAAAGCCTCGTCTTTCACAAAAGAAAGCAAATTTTAATCTGCTCCAGCTACATAGAGCTCATCAGTGCTAAACAAACAGCACACGTGATTTTCAATGAGCAATACAAAGTCCATTAGTGGATTCCCTTCTGCTGTCACAAGCTGCCTTGTTGCTTCGGGCTCCTGGCTAGTTTCCTATTATTGTTTTTATTTTTACAAGCCAAGAGGGGCCCAAATACTGCATGACAAGTGTATTTTTGGCAAACACATCCGGTTCTCTCTTTCTGATCCATGTCAACTGCGTGGCGAAAACCGCTTACGGAACACATCCCATTGGCATCGAGTGGTGCCAAGAAAGAACCGACCGAAGATGTCCCAACCTCAAAGACCCAAACATCAAAAACAATCGTTAAGACTTTCTTCGTATGGTTACTGCTGCATTCGTGCATCCGATACAATGCACACAGTTACACAGTGGTTCATCGCGTGACAATAAACAAAACAGGCATCCGGTGCTTCAACAAAACAAGGCCTGCATACAAAACAAACACGCGCAAGGTTTTAGAATACAAAGCAAAGAGTTCAAAGGGGACTGTGGTAGTGGGCATGTATTTATGCACACCGGCCATACCTGCTGGGCAGTGGGCTGTCCGGTTGGCCCTCCAGGCTGGCTGGGGAACCCCGCAGAATTTGGAACGCCTGTGGGGGGCTGTCCCGAAGCCCCAGGCTGTGGCCCCGCACCCTGCTGCTGAGCGCCCCCCTGTCCTGGCTGCTGGGGGCCCCCCGGACCGCCACCCATCTGCTGCTGCTGCTGCTGACGAAGAGAGCAACACACGGCCACTGGGGTTTTAGAACGACGGGGGACCTTACTGCCGATAATTAAAATAAAAAGGATAACTCAATGCGCCAGGTCAGTTACAGTTAAAATATTAACAAGTTTTGGGTGAGAAAAAAAAACGCATATTGCAAGGGTTTACGTGATGCATTCCAATGTGCGTTTGTGTTTGGATGTATTTCACACGGTAGTACAGAATCCTACGGACGCTCAGCTGCAAAATTCCAGATCATGCTCGAATTTGTGTCTCTAAGTCTTGAGCTAACCCTTTGATGGATTTGGCAGGTTTTCAACAGTCCCAAATAGCAACACAGTTCTATATTGCAGCTTACAGACAGATGGCCAGAGGTAACGTATAAACGCCTTCAATATTAGTTGAAAGGCATTAATAATGACTTCCTTACCCATGACAGCCTCATGGAGTCTCAAGACTCATTCAGGATGGTGTTAAAATATGGCCAATTTTATAAATGAGTATTTGGCATGACAGAATGCTCTTCTACAAATGTATGATGAGTTGAAATTAAATGCTATGAACTCAAGTGTGAAAAGGAAATTACTTTGATTATTTGTGGGATGTATTTCTCAGCACAAATGTGTAAAAAAATATCTTGCATGCTTATACTGTACATACATGCAATGATAAGCAGGCTATATATCCACATATATAATAAATGTAAATACGAATGTACAAAAGTAAAACATATATCAAATACAGAGACAGGTATATTGATAAAAGCATAACATATCACACAATTAACACATTTCTGCGGAGGGAGCTGGTAGGAACGTTGGGTTACTCGGTCAATGGCCAGGGTCAACGGCGGCGTGGTGTATTCCGCAAATATTCCCGACTGTGAGGGCGGGCACAAGCCGGCGTGAGTAGGTTAAACGTTGAGTTTTATAAGGGCACCACGGGGTGACCAGCCCCTCCCTCCCTCCCCACCCAGCCCCACCCCTCCCACCCCCCACCCAGCCCCACCCTCCCCACCCAGCCCCTCCCCACCCTCCCCTCCCCACCCTCCCCTCCCCACCCTACACCTCCCCACCCTACCCCTCCCCACCCAGCCACTCCCCACCCTCCCCTCTCCACCCAGCCCCACCCCTCCCATTTTTGGATGCACGACGGACGGACACTATAATCCCCTGTGGGCTGGTGGAACCAGGTGGTTCCTACCAGTATAAGGGCATAATCTATGTAAGAAGACAACTGAGGATGGCTGAACTGTGTGTAAACAGACAAGAGTTTCCATCAGAGGTATTTCTGGGTTAGATCGCGGAAATATAAATATGTCGTTAAACCCTCCACCACCCGACACAGCCAATTAGTAAGGCTTGTCATGTAAACAGAACATTCCAATTCGTTACAAGTGCAGCACACCAGTGTGTTTATATGAAAAACCTTGCTAATTGGCTGTGTCGGGTGGTGGAGGGTTAAACGACACACTTATATTGACGCGAGCTAACCCAATAAAACCTCTATTATGGATAATATTGGCCGCGAAAGCCTACGTGTTAAACAGACATTAGTAGTAATACTACACTCTAAAGCAAGTGTAATGTTATACACATTTGCACGCAGACACGCACACGAGCACAGCATGTTGACTCTTGTTTCAGGCCCCATAATATTCCCGCAATGCTAATTTGCTCATATTGTTTCAGCCCAACATCCAAAGTGAACTGCAATTAACATTTTATTCCAATTTAAAGATTCCCATTTACGGGAACAAAGCACATTAGCTCAGGCTCCCTCTTTAATTTTGTGCACAACATCAAAATTAACTTGAAATAACCTGACAGTGGAATTACAGGTTTACAATTCCACCATTAGAAATACGGCAAATTGATTATTAAATACATACAATTTTTTTAATACGTGCAATAAAATTATAGCATTTTGGGCCAGTAGTGATCCCTCTGCGTATGCTGCGCTACCCATTTTTGCACGTCACTCCGGTTTCTAATAACGTTTTATTATTTCCACACGCAGAAACAAAAAAAAATACAACTGTGACCATCTGGGAATACCAACAGAGCTGTGGGTCCATCTCCTTTTGATATCTGCCTGCACTCAACACAGCACCGCCGAGACCACAGCACCATCATATCACACACGTCGCTCGGCACAGACCAGAATCCACGAGCAGAGAGAGAGAAGGAGCCCACCCGGAGATTCACAACGCGCAGTTCCCGTGACAATTCCAGCCCAATCCAACCCAACGTTTTAAACAGAAGTGCGATATGGATCGCCAACCGTCCATCCGACCGACTGACCCACAGACCCCGGATCTTTGTGTTGGTGCACCGTTTGAGCAACGTGTTTTGTCGACATTTTTTCACGACATGAATGAACGCAGTTATAAATAAACTGAGCCAGTGGGTTGAAAGAGCTTAACCAGATGAGCTAGTTTTAGATTATATTATTATTTTAAAAAATAAAGCCATGCCAACAGATGAGAGGCAACTCCTTTTTTCTTTGCTTTGCAAAAAAGCACTCCTTGTACGATAAAACACCCAACTGATTAGCCTTAGGGCCCACACTCCTCAGATCTAAAGCACCACCTGTTTCATGCCAAGGGTCCCAACTGCTAAGGGCCACTACTCTTCTCCCTGCTTGCAGCACAGCAGTGCTTGTTGCTCAATCCAAGGAACTCCTAGACTGCCCAAAGAAAAGGGAACTCCCCATCTTTTCTACGTTTTGAATAGAGAGGAGGATAAAAACAAGCAGAACTTCCACACACAGCAGCCACTGTAATGAATTAGCCAAACTATGTGCATCACCGAAATCCTCGGCTTTCAAACGGCCGGATGTCCGTTTGCGTGGAATGAACGCCGAAGACGAGCCGTGCCGCAATCGGCGAACAAGGCATCCCCTCAATCGCCGCCGTCTGCTTAAGCAGGACTGCAGCTGCCCCGATATCAGTGCCCACCCCGCCTCCCTGGGAAGGCCCCCGCTACCGGTCGCCCTGGCGACAGCTCCAACGCGCACGACAGCTGCAAGATGACGACAACGGCCAGAGAGCTACGACGTCGGCAAAAACGAGGCCCTGCGACGTCATCCCGCACAAGCGCGGTGTGAGCAGCCGCTTAGCCTCTATGGCCGCGCGTGGAGCTATGGGGCATTCTTAACGTAACTGAACAAAAATGGAGCAATTTTTTTACGAATTACATGAATTGCCTGAGGCTGCAACACGGTGATTCAAACTGACACTACTCGCCAATTGCAGCTCACATGTCAGGGAAACTATGGCAAACAATGCCCCTGGAGGGAACATCCATTAAAATCAGATTTGGTTGTCATTTTGGAACCGACCTAAATCAGCGGTTACACGCAGCATAAAAGCTGTCCTCGCTTAGCCTAAGCCCCGGCAAGCCTGATCAGCCATGTGCCCCACTTACTTGGCAAAAAGGTGCACCCTCTGTGCTTACAGAAATGACCTCCTCTCTCAAGTATAAGGATGCCTCCCCCTCCCTTCCCCACCGTGTCGTTTAGATGAATGCATCTTCCCTTCCACTACTCTCCTTCTGTCCCTCTCAACCCAGCCTGTGACAGCAGCCCAATGATCGCAATGATTGGAAGGCAAGGAAAAGGGGGTCGCGGGGATACGGGGGTGGGGGGGCGGGCCGGGGTGGTGGTGGACGTACGCTTCGCTGTTGCTGTGCCTTCTTGTGGTTGGTGATGACCATGCGGATGCCGTTGACGAAGCCGCTCTGGTCGTTGGGGATGAGGCCCATGAACATTTTCTTGCGCGACGAGTAGAGCAGCATGAGCACGCGCACCTCGCACGGTGCACTGTTCGGGAAGTGCACGCAGCCCGCCTGCCAGGGTGGAACGCGGCACGGCGCACCGGGAGGGGCGTTAGAATGGAGCGACAAGATTCTGGGTCTTTGCGCACGCCCGGATGTTGCAGAGCGACTGATAACGAGAGTCTATGTCCTACGCGTAGGTTTTCTTGTGGTTGTGCTGTCCGGTTCTCCGATGTGCGTTCAGGTTGTACCGCGTTTTGTTATGAATAACGGATTTAAATTACAATCTCAATAGAGGTTATTTAACAAAAATCGTTAAATATGTTCACAATGCTCTACTCTTACAAATGATGCCACAGGCTCTTTGATGTCCAGTCTACAGTAAAGAGAGATGCTTTGGAAAACTACAGCATGTGCTCACTGCCGTGGCAGATAGGACATGCTTCTGTTCACACTCTCAGCCGATTAACATCCAATTAAATAAAAATACCAATTATGATTACAGGGATTTTTTTTTATCCAAAGCATTCATAAGCGGTTAGGCTGAGCCTATCAAATTCATAATCAGGACAGACTTTCTGAAGGATTATCAGCATCTTTTGTTCCTCGGGTGGGATGCTTTCATTTGTGCTTTTTTATATTTGCCCAATATTCATTGTAGCTTGCATTTTAAACAATCACGCAATCTATAACCCTCTGTTTTTACTCCAAGAAAAAGCCCATTACACAGCCGGTAGCATCCACAAACCGCTAAAAATACCTCATCAGACTCACAGCATAACCAGCTCCTGCACGCTCTAAACAGAAAAAAAACAACCGCCACCGTCCCAAGCCTCGACGTCAGCTGCATGTAAATTTACATGTGCAGATTTTTTTTCCTCCATCTCGAAAGCGTTTCGCTAACACAGGAAGTGATTCCCCCCCCCCCCCCCGCACGTGTAAATGTGGCAATTGACACTAAAGTGGGTAATTGTCCACGGTGGCGTTTTAGATTTTTTGTTCCAAGTGAGCCGTCACGTCGAAGGAACCGTGTGCTACTCACGAATCCCGTGGCCATGATGCGGTAGAGCGCCTTGAGGGACTCCACGTCCGAATTGCTGAACTGAAACTGCACCATGCGCGAGTTCTTAAACAGCGGGCCCAGGCTGGACTGCGCGTATGGGAACACGCAGAGAGACACGCGCGCACATGCACGTACGCACAGAGGACATCAGTCGCCGGGTTTGTAGTGTGGTACACATAAGCATATACTGTTCCAGATGCGCTGGTATGTATGTTGAACTTCTTTCGCGCTGTATGTATGTAGCCAATCATGCTAATCAGAGGTGTGACCATCTGGAACACTCTTCCTTCCGATATTACGAAGTCTCTGGAGCTAGGCACTTTTGCATCTAACTCATTTCTTTAGAACTGGTCCTTCCCCCGCACCTCTGATTGGCAGTTGGCTACGTACGGTGCGAAAAAAGTTCAAAATACACACTCACACGTGCAAATATAAAGAACAATTAAACCCTTGACCTATGATTCGCTTATCATGCCGTCTCCATGGCAGGGGCAGACTAGCATCCAAATGAAAGCAACTGCAGCAAAAGCACAGCAGAACCGACGCAAATGGACATTTTATTTGTCATTGCACCATGTGTCCTACACCAAGTGCTACACAAAAAAAAATAATGTGCACACACACGCTTGAACACACGAACAAGGGGAGAGATCCATAGTTCAGTCTTTTCAATCGTTGAAGTAGGTGCTGTTAGCAAACACTTATGCAGCATAGCGTGACACAAGGCACTGCAGTGGCCAGCACTAACACCAGCCACCTTTGTCTCCCCCGTGTTGATGCTGATATTGTATCGGGTACTCATTAATTAAGCTGGGGTAATCTAAGAAAAGGTTATGCGAAGTGCATTTTCCACTGGGATTGTGCATAGCAAAGAACTGTGTGCGAATTATACTACCACAACTCATATGTACATTAATAGAGTTGTAAAAAGTCAAAGATCCTCTGTATAGCCTTTAACAGACTGTTGGGGCAAGTGCTGATCGCGAGCATTTATGGGTGGCCAGCACCACGCCCGACCACCTTTGTCTCCCTAGTGGTCATGTTTTACACACCGCACCAGGTACTCATTTGGGGCTGAGTCGACCTAGGGGAGGCCCAGGACCAGTTCAGATAATCGTCAATGGCGTTGGCCGTGAGCGGGAATCGACCTCGGGTTGCCGGGTCCATAGCGCAGTCCGCTAAATGGCGACACTACCGCTCCACAAGTGAAAAAGACAAAGATCCCCCGTATAGCCTGTAACAGACTGTTGAGGCAAGTGCTGATCGCGAGCACCTATAAAGGCCGGCACGGCATACGCGGGGGTGGGTGGCCAACACCACACCCGGCCACCTTTGTCTCCCTCGTGACAATGTTTACACATCGCACCAGGTACTCATTTGAGGCTTAATCGACCTAGGGGAGGCCCAGGACCGTTTCAGATAATCGTCACTGGTGTTGGCCGTAAGCGGGAATGGAAACCGGGTCGCCAGGTTCGTAGCGCAGCGCGCTAACCGCTACAGCACAAGCTCACACACACACACAGCCAGAAACTCAGCCATCAAATTGTAACAAAAGAGTTGAACTCGCATGAGGGCTGTTATCAGAACAACTGAGAAAAGAGTTGACCACCTGTGTGTGTCCCCCTATTTTAGGCAACATAGCTTCGAGTACAGAGGGCATTGCCCTCTATGTAGTCAAGGCCTCTAGTACATTGCAATGTCACCAGTTCAAATTTTTTAACACCAACAAAAAAACACTTTTCTTGACATTAGGTGAGAAGGCTGCATCACTTGCCTATGCCCAAGTACTCATGCCATAGGGACCAGGTCACCACCCAGCAGTTGCCCGCTGTCTTTCAACAAAAGAACTTCAATTGTAACCCCACTGCTGCTAAATGCTGTATCCTCTCAATCCAAAATCCCAGCCAACACAGGAATTTAGCAGTGCTAATAAAATGACGTGCTCGCTTTTCACATATGCCACTCGGAATGAGAGAGTTCTGTCGAAGCGATGAACTGTAGCAATAAGTAATGAAGCATGGGCTAGCTAAGAGGCCAATCATGTGGTTGGGCATATTGACACATTTGTATTCAATTAAGTCAATGTACTGCATGCATTTCTACCGTGAAGCTGCTTACTGATTAGCTCTGAGCACTGAATACTCACCGCTCATCCATCACAGGCAAGTTAACAAACTGCCACCAATACACAATGGATTTATTTTGAAAAGCAATTTAGCTTCAAGATGCCTTACAGTTATTGTGTATGTGTCACCAAGACTATGTAAAATAAAAGCTACAATTGCCACCACCGAGTCGTGCTTTCAGAAATCATCTGTTCATTAACTTAAAAAGAGCGTTCGTCCCTCTATATAGCTGTATCACACAGTTGTCACAATGCTCTCTGTGTTGCTCTCACAGCCTCGGCATGCATCAGAGGTTGTTGAACTTTGCGATTGAAGACAGGGAGGCAGACTGGTCAAAGGGAATGGAGTGGATACATGTTCTTTTATATTTTACACGAGCATCTCTTGGGACTGAGACTGGGCTCGACGTTCGAGACTACTGCAAGGTGATAAGATTTGACCGGACGGATCAAACGAGTTGCAATGAAAATGTATAACTTTTTTTTTGTTTCCATGTAAAATTAAAACATGACCTTTAAAATTAGAAACACACTCGCTGTGATTTAGCAACACGACAATGCATTGTACAACAATACCGCTGTGCGGAGGAGATGGTGAGAGCGGGGCGAGTGTGTTGGACAGGTGGATAACATACAAATGAAAAAGAAAAGCTAAATAAATTCATGGGCTAAGTTATGAAGGAATGATACTTCTCTTTCACCGCTATGAGAAAATGGAAACAATTCTACGCGAGGATGAACGCACAAAAGAATGCTTGCTTGCACTCTGTTGAAAGGTCACAGTGTAAACAAAAACTGAATTCCATAGTTACAGAGGTGCTCACCAACAGCTGTTGTGGAATGAGCTGCATGATGAGATTTGGAGGCCACTGGTCCGTTTTCCTGTTGGAGGAACACAATACACCCACACACAGGATGATGAAATCGGAGAGAAAGTAACATCGAGCTAATTAAATAACAAGCAAGGAAAAACCCATTGTTAGTCTCCTTCCAGTTGCTGCAATGACAAGAGGTACCTTGATCATTACTTGTAGGGTTTTAGTTAAAGAAACATTCTCAAATGTGAGAAAATGGCAATTATTAATTGCGAGAATTTTTCTTTAACTTACCGGTGAGATGAATGGATAATATTTCACGTGTTAAATGCTTGAACATTGACAATTTAATTTGCTTGTCCATGTCAGGTGGTGAAGGGTCTTCTTGATACAAAATAACTATTTGGTCAGATTATGAAGTGGCCTAACCCAAACAATCAATTATGAACCGGCATCATTGGTGACAATGACTGACATATTCAAGTAAAACCTACAGCCCTTTGTCAATGCACTGCTAGACGAAAGCCTCCCCCGCGCTATCATGATCATGGTTATTGCTTGACTACACTAAGCCGCAATGGTTTGTGGTGAAGAGAGCGTACTTTGGACTGGTTCAGACATTTACTCGCCACTGATGTGAGCCTTGAAACTCACATTTGAACCACCCTGCCACCACTCCGCCCAGTGATAATTGTATCACCTTACCATTGGTAAGCATATCACCGTAAAGTGCAGCATCAGCACGCGTTAAAATAATTTAACCGGCGGAATCTGATTAAAAGAGGTGATAGATATCAATATCTACATAAACATAACATCAACAGGAATATATTAAATAAAAGGACAACAATTATCCATCATAATAGTGAATAGAGAGCCCATCTCAAAATGATTCAAAGCTTTGTGTCTGGAAGCCAACGGAGAGCCATCTGTTTTTCAAAAGCGCTATTCCAAATGCAAATAAAATGTCACTGCAAGCTTGAGAGAAAACCACATCGAGCACTCATTGGTCGATTGTAAAGGTTGTATGGACAGCAATTAGTAGTGATCGTATAAGGAGAATGCCTTGGCGAATGCTGCTCAGTTAAGTGGTTTTTGAAAAACTGGAACAAGTGAGTGTGTCAGCGCAAGACAGTCGTCATTACGTACAAAGACTCGCCCTGGCTGATGAACACGTGGCAAGCGAGAGACCGGGTCAACTTGGTATTCGGGTCCAAGGAAGCAGGCTTTGGTTTCTGATGGAAACAATGAAAAATTTACTTTTCTGGAACACAATACATAAGCCACATTCAGTCAACGGCGGTGCTGTATGTGGAATACATATTATTTCAAATATAGTGCTAAGCAGAGCCATGAGTATTCTGTGGTGAATGCTAAAACTGCTTTATTGTTGAAAGACAAGCCTTAATGAACACAAAATAAACAAGTCATTTACCTAATTAACCTTCCGTCAAAACTTAATCTGCAAAGTTTCAATGCAATATCTTAAGCGTACCTAGTGTAGATATACAGCATTTAAATGGCAAATCAAACGAATTATGAAATTTAAGTAAAACACTAAAGATTGGAATAAGGATTAATTGTTGTCAGTCTGTCAATTATGCATGTGCTAAAATTTACATAAAACCATCACTGCCTAAATTTTCTCCAATTACTCTTCATCGCCATCTTTCAATCACACGTATGAAATATTGAAATTTGTTCTCGGCATCATTTTTTTCCCCACACTTCAATATCAACAGTAAAATACTCATATCAGCCACCAGCCTTAATCCGGCGAGATAAAAATTCAAAGCATCCAATACTCAGGGCGACCCTGACAGCGTAAATACGGGTGTAATATTCCCATGGCTGGCTTAGAGCTTGTGCGTTTGCAGGCAGCGAGCATCTTGGCTCGGGGACAGATGGCCTCATCTGATTTCCCAGAACACGACATCTCACTTGGCGGCTGTGTTGGAGAATAGTAATGATGATGAAAATGATAACCGTGGGCTCGGCAATGATGTGCGACTGACAGCGACTGCTGCGACCTCCGACGGGCCTGTTCCGAAGGGAAGGTTTTTTTTTGTGTGTGCTGCTCCCTTAATGTGAGGGCATTAAAGAAAACAACCAAGGGCTGAAAAAGGACAGCCCGTGGTTTACAGACGTGATGGCAATGATCGTAGTGGTGGCGGTAGTGATCATGGTGTAGATGGTGGTTACGAATCCACAATTAACAAAGATGACTGGAACGTACAACTCCAAATCCATGCGTAATGCATTGCAGGTTATTTGCAGTATGCTACACTATACAGTACATGTGTATACCCACAACAAAAATAAACATACCCTGCTTATACTTAAAAGGCTGTTCGAGCAAATGCTGTTAGCGAATACCTATTAAGGCTGGTGTAGTGCTCAAGGGGGTGGTATGGCTACCGCCAGGGTCTTTGTCTCATACTGCTTGTGTTTACAGATCGTGGCGAGTCCTCATTTAAGGCTGAGCCAACCTAAGGGTGGCCCAGCACCAGTTCTGATGTCACTCGCCACTCATGATGTTAGCCACGGCTGGGAACCGAGCTCACCGGAAGAGAACAGTCGTCCAACCACTGGACGACTGTTCTCCATTAAACATATGCACAAAAAAAAGCACACATACATACACAAGGCACAAGAACAAAGACCTCCCTCCCCCTGCAGAGCCTTAAGCAGACTGTAGGAGCGAGTACTGTTCCATGAGCACCTATGAAGGCTGGCACGGAACACGAGGGGGTGGGTGGCCAGCACCACGCCCGACCGCCTTTGTCTCCCCAGTGGCGATATTTTTACAAACTGCACCAGGTACCCATTTGAGGCTGAGTCAACCTAGGAGAGGCCCAGGACCAGTTCATAAAATCGTCACTGGTGTTGACCGTGAGCGAGAATTAAACCCGGGTCGCTGGGTTCATGGCAGAGCGCGCTAATCACTGCGCCACCGCTCCCTCAAGGTACACACACACACATAACACATACATACATATGCAGGAATAGCACATTTTGTAGAAAACAACCTCGTAAGGCTATACATGGGCAAGGATCGTTTCCAGCCTTATTCACTGCTTTTTTAACAGTTGATGATTGAAGCAAAAAACACCCACCTCCTGCCACTCGAGAGATCCTGACCACACGGGCACCTTGTTTGCTGCACCAGGGACCCCACTAGGCATGGGCTGAGCTCCGGGCAGCTGCAAAAAAACAAAGACGGAACGATTTAACGGACAACGGGACATTTTGACAAAAGTACGGACAGATGGATGGACTGGTAGATAGACAGACAAGACAGAGTGACGACCATGGAACTTTAAAGTATAAGCACTCACAGGGCCTTATTCCCCACTTCCCGTTCCGACACTCTGGACCTGATCATGCAAGCACTGCAAGGTGTGTTCCCTGATGATGACGCAGATAGAAGCAGG
This sequence comes from Lampetra fluviatilis, assembly GCF_964198595.1. Lineage (NCBI taxonomy): Eukaryota > Metazoa > Chordata > Hyperoartia > Petromyzontiformes > Petromyzontidae > Lampetra > Lampetra fluviatilis. Next base: position 13,230,473 of record NC_136290.1, read on the forward strand.
GTCTGCACTTGCCAGAAAGTGGTAAACATTGGGTCCTTCGAATTTAATTTTCCTTCCCACGACAAAATGTAACTTCCACAACTGGCACAGGGTTGAAAACAGGAGATAAAGAGTCTCCTTTGATTGTTTAAGTGCAACCCTTTTGACTTTTGATTGTTTCCTGTCCGGTGTGATTCACGTATTGGCGGAAGGTTACTTGAGCCTGCTTATACTGGTAGGAACCTCCTGGTTACACCAGCCCACAGGGGATTATTGTGTCCATCGTGCAGGGAGGGGCTGGGTGGGGATGGTGGGGAGGGGCTGGGTGGGGAGGGTGGGGAAGGGCTGGGTGGGGAGGGTGGGGTTGGGTGGGGAGGGGCTGGTCACCCCGTGGTGCCCTTATAAAACTCAACGTTTAACCTACTCACGCCGGCTTGTGCCCGCCCTCAGTCGGCCATATTTGCGGAATACACCACGGCGTGGTTGACCCTGGCCATTGACCGAGCAACCCAACGTTCCTACCAGCTCCGTCCGCAGGAATGTGTTGAGCATATCACCAAGAATGCGGCCGCAAACTCTCATCATATCTCAGAAGCTAAGCAGGATTGAGCCTGCATAGTACATCGCTGGGTGATAAACAATGCACGTCAGGCTCCTGTGGGGCTGCGTGGTGGTCAGCAGAGGGCAGGGCAGCAAAATTCATTTATTCACTGGAATGTTTATGTCTATTCTCCATGCCTGAATCGATCCTCCACCCACCAGTGTGAATTATGATCAAATAACCCCCGTGACCTGCACAGCATGGGGAGGGGCTCATAAAGCAGTGGACTTACAAAAGGGCTGTGCATGTAAGCGAATCGGGGAGCTCCATCTGGCAAATGTGATGGAAAAACTAAAAAAAAATGCCCTGCCAGACTTACACAAGACCTTCCTCCAACATGTGAATTGTGCAATGTATGATTATATTGATTTATCAGGGATGACTTTCAGATCTGAAAATGCCAATTTAGGGTTTAATTGAAATGTCAGTGGTTTTTTTGGGATGCCATATTACACTACTTCTGGTTGTAGGATAAAACCTAAACAAACATACATTTTCGCACATCGGCCTGATTTTAGAATGTTTTGATTAATCAGAAAATTGGAACCAAATCTCAAGTACATGTACACATATATATACGCACACACACTGATAAGGGCATGTGCAGTGGCATGTGGTATATATTTAACCTTAAACGACGACCTGGTGCGGTGTGTGTGTGTTAGCACTGGGGAGGCACAGGTGGCTAGCCATGGCGCTGTGCATACCACCTGCTCGTTTGTTGCGCTGACCTTAATGGGTGGTCACCAGCAACATTTGCCCAAGGTCACTAAAGCTTTCGGGCATATATCTGCCTGTGTGTTGTAAACATACGAAGTGGATTGACGATACGTGTGTGCATTGTCACACAATGTACAAAAAAGACGGGAAGAAGTTGAGATTGCGTTGCAGAAATAGCCCCCAGAGGAGCGGCACAGCAACTCACGGTGATCTGCGGCTGCTGCTGCTGCTGCTGCTGTCCCCCAGCTCCTCCCGTCTGCTGCGACGCCTGCATGCCGAGCCCCTGCTGCAGCTGCTGCGTGGGGTTTTGCTGTGGTCCCTGCGGCTGTTTTGCCACCGCGATCCCCACAGTGGGGACGTTTGTGACACCGGCCTGTGACGGCCACAGCGGGGAGGGCGGGCGGACCAAGGCAAGAGTGAGCGCGAGGGGTTGCCCCGGGGGAATCGAAGCGAGAGATTCCAACTTAAAAACACCCGAGCCGTAGACAATTACAAAACGCACACAAGGTGTTGTGAAAGACTGGGGCAAAAACATATAATTGGTGTTACGTGTGAGTTTCTGCCATATCTTGTTTGGGAAAGAATCCGATTTCTTGTGTTTACACAGTAGGATCGCCAATGGCTGGGGAGAGTCTGGCAATTTCAAGACAATATTTGCATAAATTCAGAAAGCAGGTGAACAAAGCTTCAGTGCGAACTACACGTTTATGATTCGAACAAAGCGACCACGAAATAGGAGCAAAAAGGCTCCACTGCTGGTGTGGATTCTGCGCTAAGAAAGGTATGGGCCAAACAAGCCTTCTTGCCTCGACTCCCATCTTTGTGGTTTCGGGACTTGATTCGACCCTTTTTCATTATTGTACTTGGGCAGCATTGCGAATTGGATACTCACATGTGCACCAGATAATTAAAAAGAGAATATATATATCAAAAAACAACTATTTGATTTATTATCATTTTGATTAATTTGGTGTATTCAATATTTTTTTAACCCACGCAGATTAAGCAGGGATTCAGGATGCTATTCGTGCAAGCGTGGTTCGACCAGCAACATTACGCATTCCAGACTGTGGTGGGTATTAAAGGAGCCTTGCAGGTGACATTTATTATTGGCCTGATGTATAGCGGTGGAAAGTGACATATCAGCATTCATCCAGTTAGGCGAGCAGGCATGCTCGTGTAATGTGTCTGCTGAGCCGCGCGATGGCATTTTCTTTATCAGGGGCCAGTGATGAGAGATCACTTCAAGACTGCAGCAGAGAAACGGAAAATTTGAATGTCGCACGTCAGCTGCCAAGCCGTTTGCCGACATGCTAGACCCCGAGTCCCGAGTCACAAAGCTGCGTAATGCGTGATAAACAAGCTCACAACAGCACTGTAAAAAAACTATCTCTGTGCGGAATATCTGAACGTAAGAGGACTTGTGCGATCGCACCTTGCTCTCTGGAGCCAAGTCAATGAGACAGGCTGTCACTCCAAGATCTAATTAATACATGTGTTGTTGTTATTGTGGTGTGTACATGGTCCTGGAATAAATGTGATTAATAATCTCTTCATGCAATTTTACAGACAAGAGAGATTACTCTGCCAGTCTATTGTATGCATACCTACCCATCAGTGCCATCAGACACAAAAAATGAACTCCTTAAACAAATTTGGAAGTCACTGCAGAATGTAAATTTAAATATGAACATAGATCATACATTTTGTGCAAGGCACAAGATTTGCAAAGGCATTTTATTATTGCACCATTGACGCTCCTGAACATAATTGCGTCATATATTCATAAATTGACAAGGGATAAAAAATAATGCACATGTATGGATTTTGTAAATTCTTTCAAACATGCGTTTGTTATCGCAAGTATTTAATTAGCAGTAACATTTTATTTCAAGCCACACAATGAGATGATTTAATGATGTTATGGGGATGTGAAATTGCTTATGGCGCGTGACCTTACCGCCTTAGCTGTAGCACTTATCTGTTTAATGCCGATTTCTTAATTGCCACATTTTGGGTAACCCTTTGATATTAATGTGGCCAAGGATAAGTCCCCAACAGTAACATAATTTAAGTAAAATTAAATTCATATTGGATTATTTTTAAGACAGGAATCGAGGCCCCATCCTGAGGCGGACGGAGCTAATACGGTAACGCTTTAAACCTTAGCTGGAAAAGCGTGAAAACAAACCCCCAAAATGAGGGAAATAAACCATGGGCTCCTCTGCGTGTACCTGGGACATGGGCGCTCCACCCTGAGACGCGTTGGGGGGGAGTTTGGATGGCGGCATGGAGGAGGGTACCCCCTGCCCGCCTTGGGAACCCCCAGCAGATGCAGACTGATTCATGCCCTGGCCCGGAGGGAAGGTCGGCACGAGGCCACCGGGGCCAGCCACGGCTGATGGCACCTGGGGTCCAGGGCCCATGCCTGCATGTAGCACATGGCAACTCCGATTAGCGCGCACAGTTGGCCAACATACGCACATACATAAATGTCACACAGAGGAAATCGCACATTCATCGCCCCGACAAAAAACTCGACACCATTGAAATTACACTGCCCGAAAGAAGAAAAAATGTATCAGGTAACATTTCAGGCAAGGAAGCTTCTTCATTAGTAGAGTCCAGTTGGAGACTTTCATTTAATTTTAAGAATGTTTCATGATTACCAGTATTGAATAGGCATATGAACGATTAGCCATGAGTGTAGATAGTAACAGAGAAATAACCTTCAAAAGTAACTAAAATATGCATAAACTCACAAAAGCAGGGGAGGGCTCAAAGTTAAGTTTCGCAGAGAAGCAGAATGCGTTATGCTTTGGCACCACCCACTGACAACACGCGGGAGTTACAGCCATTACACAGCAAGACCTAACTCATGTTCTGCCTTTATGCAACCGCGTGTAACAATTCCTGCATTGTTCAAGGCACTATTGATAGCCCTCACGCTGTGATCTGTACTCTCAGCATGACGAACAACACTTGTTTGAGCAGTAATCTAACAATGGGATGCAAATATGAGGCAGTGGACTGAAATAAATAAAACAGTGTGTCTACAAAATAACTCGACTCTAATAATGGAGCTTGTGTTTGTGTCAGAGCGCATGTGTGGGTTGCAGTGGTTGGTTAGCGGACCATACTGATCAACCCAGTGGCAAGCTATAGCTGAACGTGTCCTGAGATTTTCATAGGTGTGAAAGATTGAAATGAGCATTTCATCTCGTGGTGAAAAAACAGCAAAGGCACATCTGGGATGAAATTGGGGAAAGGCATCACGATGACGAGTACCTGGGTTTGCTGGAGAAGGGTAGCCCTTTTGCATGGCAGCCATCTTTATGGCCTCCGCAGCAGCCGAATGAGCGCCAGTGAGGACCGGCACTCCCGTCTGAGGTACGAAAATGTGGACGCGCCATCGTCCCACGAGCGGTGAGTCACAGTCCACGGCAGCAGCAGCAGCAGGAGCACGGTAAAGAACGAAGCGTGTCAATGCGTTGGTGCGGCATGCCGCTTGCCAGTGCCCACCTGCGATGGGATGGGGTACATGGGGTGCCCCGGCTGGGGTTGCTGTCCTGGGCCCTGCTGCTGTACACCCATTTGCTGCTGTATGGCCATCTTGTTCTGCTGCTGCTGCTGCTGCTGCGAACCCTGAGTCTGCAGTCCTCCAACTCCTGTCCGTCACACAGTCGCAGCCACCATTTCAGTGTGGGATTAAGAGCCAGGGTTGCTATTGAATTGGAGACGACTTATTTCGTAACCCGTGGACAGCAAGACGAACCAATGAGAGTGTACAATAAGAGAATTGTGCAAAAGCTGATCTGTACACAATGACGGAAAGACAGCAACAAAAGCATTTTGGACGCATAGCTCAATGTGATGGAGAATACCGAGAGAAACTGTTGACATTTGGTAAAGTTAATTAAAAAAGGAACAGAGGTGAACAGAGGTAGACAGAGACCAAGATGAACAGACAAAATTTGTAATTGTAACGGAGGGGACTGTTTAACAATTTTAAAGCAATGCCCAACATCATGGAGAGTCGAGCAGGTTGATTATCGAGGTGAGAACACTAATTCACGAGTAGAATGACAAACCGTGAAAGTTATCTCGTGGCAATGCCACGAGTTAGCAGTGCAAAGCCGCAGTGCGCCCGTACATCAATGACGATGGCTGCCGTGTTTAGTGCACTTAACTCTGCAATACTCCCGTCCACCCATTTTCAATTGGCCAGGGTGCAACGTGCAGATACAATGAACTGTTGCCTTGCTTTACATTTACCCCTATTACCCTTAAGCATGATGGTGATCTCATCCAGTTTTGTTTACATTCATTTTGTGTAAATGTTTTCCCTTGCATTTAGCCTGTTCCTCTATTCCCGGGCCTTTCCTTGTTACTGCCCCCCCCATCCAAATTTCCCTTCTCTTATCGCCACCACCTGCCTGGGCTCTCTCCTGGGATTTGCTTGAATTTACGCATTGTGATGTTGACGTGAACACTCTCCTGAGCCCAGCCTAAGAGGCAAAGTGACAGTGGGAAGATCCTCCCTTGGACGTGCCCAAGATCCTGGGGCTTTGGGAATTTTCTGGGGTCTTCCACTGAGACACCATGGGTAACGCCGGTACTCTCCGTGGGGCCTATGTTTGAGACAATTTAGTTTTAACGAAGCACGTTTTACTCGGATAACCCCTTGAGATAGAAATGTCTTGTTTGCAAAGGTGCCCAAGGGTGTCAAGTGACACATAGCAAACACATAATGACGTGTATATGATATTTTAAAATATACAACACGTACAGGATATGTTTAAACAATGTCAAATGGAATATAGTGTCAATAACAGGAACAAGACAGCCGAGAAAGCGTGAACAACACACCATAAATAAATGCATAAATAAATGGTGCACACCGCCACTTCATACAGGATGTTCTCAAGCTGTAAGCCGCTGTACAATTATGTTTTAACGTTGTGTACAAACGGCAGCGTAGAGACTCTCCGATGGCCTGTTTGAGGAGCTGTACGGCGGTGCAGTAACTTTCCTGGGACCTGTTTTTTGAGAGGTGGTGCTGTGGAAACTCTCTCGGGGCGAGTCTGCGAGCCGGTTCGGGGGCCTTGGTGACAAAGCGAAGGTCTGAGTGATGGGCAGCGGAGATTGGACTGCGAAGGCGCCTTAATTCTGCCTTGTTACTGGACTTTCTCCTTGGAGTCCACTGGTTATTTGGGTTTCGGTGGCAGTTGTGCAAGTTTTTTTTTGTGTGCAGGCACCGCTTCGTCATGGTGTCATTGCCAAGCGTTGTCCCTACTGGACATCTGTGAAAAAAGCTTTCTAGCTCATCAGATTCTTCCAGTATAAATACACATTCTGATTCTGTCTTAATTTAATTGATATTTTCTTATTTCATTCTTCCCCTCCAAATTTCCCAACTCCCACCCCCTTTAATATTCAGTATTTCTGATGTAAATTGATTTACAAGCATCTCAGGGGAAGCGTTGGGAGTTACCTGCTGCAGATGGAGGCGGCTGCCGAGGCCACACTTTACCAGGGCTGCCTGTGAAATAAAATTGGAACATGCTGACATCAATATCTCGGCCAGTGCAGTCGCCATCATTCTGTAATATCAACCAACTCTCCAGCAACACGAACAAACCAAAATGCTATCAGCCAACATAGGAATATAAAACCTACTTTAACTTGCGGCCCTGACTTTAATTTAATCTCATTCTTTCAACCCTGTCTGTCTGAATACATGCGAGTGTCTGTTCATCTCTCCCCTGCTTGTCTGTCTACCCATATGTGTATTTACCTATCTCCCGGCATATAATTAATAAGTACTACCTGCCTTTAAGTTCACTACCGACTTTTTTGGTCCACCTATTCTTATTTCTGTCCATGTGTCAGTGACGGTTCTAAATGTATGTTCCTGCGGCCCATCTATGTGTCTGTCTCTCGATGTGTTTATCCATCTGTAGAAATGTCCCTCTATGTCTACCTTTATCAGTGCGTATTTACCAACGCGAAGTATGGTCAGACAATCACCAAGATGGACAAGGCGTACGGGGTTCCCCCCCCCTTCATCCATCAGTGGATTGACAAAGGGCTGTGAATTATTATGACGATAATATTCTTTCAACGACCATCCAACAATTTAAGCTCGAATTCCATCCCACGCTATATTCAACCCCCAAGTCCCTAGAGCAGCGCTGCAGTATGAGTCACCCTGTGGGAGATTCCCGGGTCCGGCAGTGGGGCCGGCCTGGGCCCCGCCAGGCTGCGTGGCTCGGGCCAAGCTGGAGGGACCAGAGACGCTCCCAACGCCGGCAGACAAGGCGCTCCCCGGCATCACCGCCGGCAGCTGGTGCATCGATTCGCGTTCTACCGACACACACGGACAAGTGACATGAACGCACAATCGCGTGGCAAGCCGACAAGGGCATGGCAATCACCGTGGCTCCGGTTTTCATGTGCTTCATAAGTTGGCGTCATGATGCCACTCGCGCAAGGACAACAGTGCACCTACATGGCCTTTAGTCAGCCGGGTATCAACCTTCTATAACAGGCATTATTTTGACCTTTACGAATGCATGCTTGACCCGTAATTCAACATTTAAAGTCAGTAAAAAGTAAGAATCGGTTTAACCCTTTCTGGCAATAAAACTGGTGTTAAGATGTTCAAAAACGAAATTTATATCTTTTGCAAGGCATCAAGTCTACATTAACCACACATACTTGTGGCAAAATATGCAAACAGACATGATCTGAAAATAAATATGCATTGTCTTTAAAACTGATTAGCCTACACCAGACTGCTTTCTTTATGCCCTTGTCTCGCCAGTGTTAGACCAGAGAATGGTACCTATTCTTATTTTTTCATCATCTTGGATACTGCCAAAAGGGTACCATAGGTTGCGTTCATTAAAAGTATTTACTTATTAATATTTATTATTTTGATAGAAAACTCAAAAATGCATTTCCCCCCATTTTTCAGATTTTCTGTACTGTTCCATTGACACATTCTGGAATTCTGTCAGTCAAGTTTGCTGTACTTGCTTAAAAAATAGAATCCTGGTTTTAATTTGGTTCTTACAAGGTCATAAAAAAAGTTGTACGAGCGCCAGCAAATTATTTATAAATCACAATAACACCAAGGATATTGCCACCTTGAATGTGACAATTTTGACACTAACAATTAGATACAATTAGGATGTCTTCACACCATTCAACGATGTGTGCCGGTTAACCTTCAGAGAATGTACTGACATTATGTTTATTACAAGAGCCCTTTTCATATAAAAATAAATAAACCAGTGAATTTAACTACGTTTATTAGATACAATTCTCAGATCATTATATAAACTATAACCCTATATCAAGTTGGGTGTTCAATTTATTTGAAACATTTTTAGCCAAAACAATTTCACTTCAAACCAAAAATCATTCTTTCACGTATTTGGGCTTACCGAGTAGGCCATGTAACATTTCACAAGTCAATTACTCATTACAATTGAATAAATAAGAAATCAACCTAAATGTTTTCAACATCATGATAAATTTAGTGGCGCAACATATATGAATCAAAACGAACATATTCTTGCACACGCAATTCGACGATCGATGAATCAACGAAGCGCTGCATGCCTACCACTGAGCCATATTCCCCCCCCCCCCCCCCATCCAAACGCACTGAGCTCATTCTCCCAACATGCCATGCTAACCTGGCAGCACGAGACCGCGGACCAAAATCATGTGCCGCAGATCCTGGTGGTAGGCCTTGAGAGCCGCCTCGGGCACCAGCGGCCCTCCCTTGTCGAAGAGGAACTGCAGCGCCGGCACCTTCCGTGGGGCGATCACCGAGAAGTGCACTCCCCTCTATCAAAACAACGTGCAAAACACCGCATGTAAAAAAAAAAGCCTGCACATCGTCATGGAACTTGGGCAGCTTGTGATTTAATTTTTCTGACTGGCTTCTGTGTATTATATATCCCTCGCCTTCTGCCTCGCTACATCCCTCATCTCGAAATTTTACTGCCAAACTCCCCACCTGCACCCACAAACAAGATCACCTCACCCCAACACCCAAGTCCCACCACTATCTCCAACTCAATCCCAGATGAATTTCAAGATTGCACCTGCCGTCTTCAAGATCCTCCGTAGACTCGATCTCTCCCCTCTCATTTCACTCGACTCCTCTGCATGCACTCTCCACTCCAGCAGCCACGGCTTTATTTCAAATCCGAAAATAAATTTCTATCAATGAGAGGTCACTCATTCTCCTTTGCTTTCCCCATGGTCTGGAATTATCTTCCCCCCACCCCCAACTGTGCAGTCCAGTTCCAGCCCCTGTTCAAGTTCAGGCTTAAAGCCTGCCTTATTACTGCAGCTTGCTACTGAATTCCCCTAAAACATAAATATGCCCAATGTTGCTGAAGTGTCTTGATGACATATAATTCTAAATAATATTTTATAGTGTATGTGTATAAGTGGGGAGCAATAGGGTAGTGATGAATGCACCTAGCTGGCTTCCTAGATTAGACGGCTGCCACATGTAACATCTGTGGAAAATGGTGCCTGAACCTGTCCTGGCCCACCGCTTTGATAACGCAGCCTGATATAAATACCAAGTGTCGGACGTCATCATTAGGATTTGCAGAGACAGTGGAAGCCAGGCGCGGTGCTGAACACACAGCACTCCCTCTTTGTGCCATTCAGTTCAAAATAGGTCCTCACCAACAGCACTTGCCTAAAAAGTCCACACGGGGGATCGCTGTTATTGTGTATGCATTGTGTGCACAGTGGTTTGCACAATGCACTACGATCCCAAACATCTGTAGTCCGCTTCAATGCACATTGGTGGCAAGTGGTATCTGAACCTCTCCTGGGCCTCCCCCTGATATCGACTTGACCTTTAATAATTTCCTTAAAACTTAACCAAGTAACTGGTACAGTGCGGAAACATCAAAGTTAGAGAGAAACAAAAGCAGCCGGATGTGGTACCGGCCATAGGCGCTCATCTAACACCACCTGTAGTCTGTGAGAAGACTTTGTGTGTACAAGTGGGGGTGCAGGTGTAGGCATACCTCCCCAATCATGGTGGCAAGCTGGTCGACTGTGAGCCCGGAGTACGCAATGCTCTCCACAGCCGGCAGCTGGTAGGGCGGAGAGTTGCACACGAGGATGCACACCTTGTGCGTCGGCCCGCTGCTCATCGCCAACACAAAAAACACCCGCACGTACTCCTCAACAATCGACCAATCACAGGACAATGGCAGTGAACAAGAACAAGGTGCCAACTATTGCCAGAACCCTGGTGGTAAAATACCTGACGTTATGCTTCACCTACATAATTGCACTCTCAATTTCCTTAATCTGTAGATCGATGTTACGCTTTTGTTATATTTTCTGCTGTTCTTACACTGAAGCCAGATCTCCCTTGAAAAATACAACTTTTCAACAAAAGAGTGAACATGTGTAACACTTGGATAGAGAAAAATGTAGATGATGACATCTACATTTATTATCTATATGAACATTTTTACCTACTTTCCACTATATTTCAGCCCGACTGCAATAATATTTGTGTGTTAGGCGAGGTGGCGGTGGTTTGTGCACTGCACTACAATCCTGATGACTTGACTTTGATTGCTGACCATTGCTAACATCAGTGACACAAGTGGTATCTAAACCTGTCCTGGGTCTCCCCTTGGTTGACTGCTTTAATTGAGCACCAGATGCAGTGTGTGAAAACCACCAGTGGGGAGACAAAAGAGGTTGAGCGGTGTGCTGACCACACCACCCCACTTTCAGCCACACTGGCCTTGACCCTAGGATGCAGCCCTCAAATACTCCGCACTATTCCAGTGGTCGGCTCTAGAGGACAGGCATGAGCAATAATGTAATAAGAATTTGCTCACGGAAGATGAAATATTGATCCCTTTATGCAATAAGATATTATATGTTTTGTATAAGGTCCTGCAAGAGCCTTTTGGCGTCCTCTGGGCTAACACCTTTTGAGACTAGGCTCCAAAGAAAGTTGTCTCTGGTGTGGACCAATCAGTCTCAAAGACAATGCATATATTATCAGAGTATGTTTTTTGTTTGTTTGCATTCTGACCACAAGTATTGTGGTTAATGCAGACATGATTCCTTGTAAAAGGTTTCAGTTTTGTGTTTTAACATCTTAACACCTGTTTTGTTACCGAAGTCATCATCCCGGGTCTCATGGACACTGGGCTCCATACCTGAAGAGGTGATTACTCGCTTTGCTTGCTGATGAGGTTATCTAGCTATATGGAAGATATTTTTTAACGTATGATGTGCTCTTAATGTGTTATGAAGAGGGTCCCCACTGCTCAAAACGTCGCCAATGGCATATTTGTCCTTTCAAGGCAGTCTCAATGATGAACGTGTCGAGTGGTTTAGTTTTTTTAGGCGTACGGGTGCTCACTGCGACACACTATTTTGCGAAACCGTACATCTGCTCCCGCATCTTCTTGAGGTCATCGAAGAGCTGCAGTGCCGTGCTGAGCCCCTCGGCAATAAGACTACAGCTTTCACCACCTCCGCCCATGAACCTGACAGGAACACATGCACCGTTGGGCCAAACAGAATTCACATATATATACACTGGGAGAAAGATCATTAACATCACAATTATACTCTCGTGTTATGAAAACACTCCGGGGGGGAGTTGCACGTCATGTGACCAGTGAATTGCTGCCGATGGAGCAGAAGACGGCACACGGCAACCATACCAGAGGGATTACAATGGCAGGAATAGGCATACATACATTATTTCTAGATGGGAAAACAGCATTGTTGTAGACCACCAACTCAAACGTGTTAAAATTGTGGAAATCTTATTACCATAGTTTAGACAGCCAGGTGCCTTCCCACTGACAATGAGACCAGCTTTAAACGAAGACACAATCCATAAAATTGCTCTTATTTTGTAGATTTGTACCTAGCATGCGTGTCTTGTCAATTGTTTAGAAGCCCCGCTCATGATAAAAAAAAAAATTAAGAGTCCTAGTGTTGTGTGATCTGTCCATGCGCGCTCGTTGTAACACTCCAGTGATGTTGAATTGTTCATGAAATAAAATGTGGATTTATATAGCCTGTAAATTCAACTACATCTTAAGATGCTATACAAAATAAATGAGCAGAGGAACAAAGGAGGGTCTTCAGCCTCGACTTTTATGCTTAAACAGAGATTTGATGGCACAGATGGCAGGGGGAAGGGAGCTCCAGACTACTGGGGCAGCAGAAAATGAGTGATCTCCCACTGAGCAAAGAAGGTTTTTGATAGAAAATCTTGGTTTCTGGAGCACAATGTGTGTGTGGGTGGAATAAAATAGTGAAATGAGAGGTAGGTCAGAGAAAGTCCATGGAGGTTCTTGAAGATGGTGAGTGCGACCTTGACATTGATTCGGGATTGGATTTGGAGCCAGTGGAGGCAATGAAGATTTGGGGTGATGTGGCCTAGTATACGGGTGAAGCGTCTTGCAGCGGTATGTTGGGTCATCTAAAATTTTGAAATCTGGGAGTTGGGAAGGCCGTAAAGGAGAGAGTTGCAATCGTTGAATCGGGATGATCTGAAGACATGGATGAGCGAATCAGCGTCACTTGCGGTAACGAAATAGCGCATGTGGCAGATGTTGCGCAGATAGATGTATGAAGTCCTGAAAAGGTGAGATGTGCAAAGAGACAAGAGCTCTGGATCAATGACAACTCTAAGGTTTTGCTATTTTTTGTAAGTACAGGAGTGACACTACAGTGATATCACTGGAGTGCTCCTGTGAATTAGAATCCTTTATTGTCACAACTAAAGCTTCAAACGGATGTCAAACAGCCCAGAACACACAGCCTATGTACATATCTGCAAGAGCTACTTTTTTTTTGAGCTGCATTTTCCTTTAAGGCAAGACAGTGATGACAGAACACAGACAACCGTTGTGAGACCCGGGGCGTGAGATAAAAGTTTAGGGTGGTGGAAACACACGTACTTGATCCCATCAAGCCATGTGACGAACTCGAAGGCGCTGCTGGTGGGAGCGAAGCACTGCACGTAGGTGTCGGGGGCACAGTCCACGGCATTGAACACCACCAGGCAGTACTGCGTGCCCCCGTACTGCGGAACATGGCGAACAAACAAAAAAACGGGTTTTAAAAATGACACCATAAACAAGGTGGCTCATGGGTCAGAGCACTGACATTGCATCAATGAGATCCTGGGTTCAATTTCAGGCAGCCACCCAATGTTCTTTATTCTTTCGGTAAAGTCACATAGAAGGGAAATAATAAAATAATGTTTTATTTGTTTTCTTTTATTATTTCCCTTCTACTTGACTTTACCGAAAGAACCAAGAATATGAATCCCTGCAGTCACGAAAGCTTTAAATCGAAATTTAGCCACCCGATGATTAAACTGGGTTCACAAATTGAGATGATGGCCTTAGCCTGGTCACAAATGACTGCACAAAAAAGACATCAACTCTAATCTATTCCATGCTGGATGAAATGAATGAAGGCCTTCTCATGTCACCGTCCCTCATTTCTCACATCTCATTGGTGAACTTCCCCTGTGTATTTTCTCTATCGGCTGCCATTCTGTAATGAGCCTCCTAATTTGGCCATCGTCTCTTCCATCCGGTGTGTCCTGCTCAGGGCCCAGCTATTTTTCGAAAGTCAATACGATGTTCGTAATTAGCATTTTGTGAGATCCACACATTCCCCCTTTTTTGTCTCTCAGCCAGGCAGGCGTTGACAACCTTCTCAAGGTCTACCCCTGCTATGTGCGAAAGCACAACCAATATCATATCTGCATATGATTATCACGAAGCAAAGTCATGGATTAAAAAGCAATGGATATGGTCTCTATGCTTATTTGCATATCTTTTAATATTTTGTTCTAGTTTTTATTATCAGTATCTATGAATAAAAGGCCATTATATTAAATATGCTTTTTCACTTAATTTGGCAGAACTCCAGCTGTGAGAATAAAAAAAAATCTTCAAATGTCATGCGCTGAAAATCTCTGTCGCTGTGTGGATGTGAAAGTCCAGCACCCTAGTGTGGAAAAAAAGGTCAAATTGAAGAGATCTCAGAAGTAGTTATGTGATATCACACATACAGGGTGATGCAACGCAGTGCAAGATTTGCGGAGGACATTTCTTCATCTAATTATATAACGTCAAGAACACACTATTTTCACACATTTTTTGAAAAGGTAAACATGAAATAACAAAAATAAGGCTGTAAAAACCTAACAAAAACGATTAGTTATCGATTTTTCTAAAGAGCACTTGTCACGTGAAAGGATAAACCTAGAAAAGTAGATCTGGTATGAAGCGACATTGTAATTACTCCATTATACACAATTTTCACTTACAATGTACTGCCATTCATACTAAATCAAGATTCCAGGGTACTACCTAATCAGCATGAGTAATGGCCAATGTTAAACAAGCACACGATTTCTGTATGTCAACGGTTTTATAATGTTGGAAAAAAAAGGAAACTATTCAATGGTTTATCTACATCGATTATATTCAAGGATTGGAAGGTTGCGTAGGTGCGTGCACTGTGTGCCCATGAGTGTCAAGGGCTCAGTTCAATGAGACAAATGCAACTTGGCAGAAGTTGTCTCTGCACCCCCCAGACAAGGCTAAACAACACAGCAGGCAGCCTTCCCTGTTCAGATGAAAGTAGCACCATGGTGGGTTTTCATTTTCACTGTCCAAGTAGTGTTAAAAAAAACCTCCGTCGACTTGCATCTCCGAGCATTCACACTGAGCGTGCTCAATACAGCTGTGAACACTGTGTAATACCATTCATAATTAAATTACCTGTAATACACACCTGATTTAATCATGTTTGTTGTTGTGCGCTCGATCGCACAAGGATGGATAAGCACAAAAGCAGTCAACATGTGCGGGAAATTTATACGGTAATCTCGTTTATTTTTTAATGTTTTCAATCAGGGTTTTAAAACACATGATGATAATTATCGAAGGTCGTGAAAAGAAGGAGAACTTGCAAGGCTGATTTAATGTCGGCATTACATCGACTCTGCTTTGAGAACAGCGCACACACCATCTGTGGTGTAACGGCTTATGTGGACAAACGCTAATGTTGCTTTTCAAAGTATAATGAAAAGTTAATGAATTGTCTTAAAAGTAAAAGAAAAAAACCGTAAACACTTACATCTCCCCCAAAGTCGGTCTCCGCAGGTGGTCCGCCATTGAAGAACCTTCAGCAGTAAATCAATGGTAAAAGATGAAAGTTTAAATGAAAGGAAATACACTGCAACCAAACCTTCATTAAAATGCTCAATAATAGCTCAAGGAAAACTAAACTGCTTTATGCTTGGCTTTGTTTTTTTTTTCCACTATAACTCCACATTGTAAAATGTTACACTGTATATATTAAAGTTTTTGCTAAGCACAAAGGTTTTTTTCATGTCAAAAATTCAGTTTCAGCAGCATACACATAAAAGTAGAAAAAAAACAACTAAGAGAATTCCACAAATGCATCACCGTGGGCATTTAGCAGTTTTCATTGTTTAAAAAACGATACTTACAATTTTTTTTATGCTTGCGTGTCTGTGTGTTTATTGGGTATTTGCGGCAAAGAGTGCCTCGAGCAAAGACATCGGAGAAGACGAGAGAAAGAGGGGGGGGGGGGCAGCGTTGTGCGATGGGGAAACCACCCACTTACTCGATGGAGGGAAGGAGATACGACTTCTTGAGGCTCTCGAAGTAGGGCCCCAGGTTGGCGGTGCCCTCCACCACGAAGACCACGTCGCGCACCGCCTGGCTGGGCCCTGCGCCACCCACCACGTCCGTCACCACCATCCTCGAACGCTGCGCCGTGCGCGGGCCCCGCTTGGGCTCCTCGACAGCACGATCTTTTCGGTTCGTTGGAGAGAAAAAAATATATATTCTGAGGCTCAAAATGCCTTAAATGCAGAGCCAGTGAAATAAACGGATTTATACGCCAAAAGCAATATACACATACCGTAAAAATCAAGCAAAACGACATTTAATCGTTTAGCCGTTTGCAAGTTATGACATTTTAAAACCTATCATGCCACTGTGCATATTAGTATGCGTCCACTAAATGTAATTTTTATCACTCATACACAGTTTTGAGTTTTATAATTACCGCTTGTCTACAAATGCAGTTAATTTTACGAGCAATTGTGTTTATTAATATTGTTAAAAATTCAAACACCAATTACTGTAATGAACATTCTTCGACCATGACGGGATTAAAGCAATCCTACATCGTGGTCGATTACGCGCTTTTAAAGCATTGCAGTGTAGAATAGCATTAATGCCCTACAAACACAGTGCGGCTCATGCGGTTTTAATTACTTAATTGAAAGACTTTGGAAAGTCCTAATGAGCATACTTAACATTCAAACTCAGCGTATGTTACGAAAAAAGCCTGTGAAGTTCGCACCGACTACATTCTAAAGAAGCATAGCGCTATGTAAACTATACTCTCTGCATTCACTTTAATTGTGTAAGTGTATTTCAATAATTTCGTTCTATCCCCCAACCATGTACGTGCATCACCACAGTAAATATAATAATATAATGGTAGGTATTCTAGATTTGAATTCTAGATTTGAAGCTTTCGTGACTGCAAGGATTCAATATGAAAAGGTAGGTATGATTGCACGCAATAATATTTTGTGTTTAGTTTGTCCATCACGCGCACCTCCGATTAGCACGGTTGGCTACGTACGGTGTGAAAGTTCAACAAACCTATATAAAAGATGCAAAATAAAACAACATATCTGTGCTGTATATACCCCAGCAGAGTGGATGTTTGAATGTCCGTCTGTAAATAGAAAATGTTCTACTCGCCCCCGAATCCCCATATAATCATCTAAAAAAATGAGGGTAGCCACTATACAGCCATTTTTGTCAATCCATCTTTGGGAGATGGAAAAATCACGAGTGGGATTTCTATGAAAGTGGCGGCTAAAGACCATCTAGTCTTGAGTTGTGGGGGGTCAAAAAATAGTACAAATGGCATCCACAACTGGATAATGGGACCCTGGGTCGTCATGAAAAAAAATACAGCCCTTTGTCAATCCACTCACGGTGAAAGTGGGGGTAGGTGATGGGGGAGAGTGCCCAATCGCATTTCAAACAACCCTCTCCGCTGATATTAGTTGTAGCCAAGATTTGAACTCGGGTCACCAGTTTAAAATACGGCGCCTTTCTTACATGCAAAGCCTCCCATAGATATCCAGTACACGGCGAAACCAGTGGTTGCTTCTCAAGTACTTCACGAGCCATCAGATGGTGAAAAAGAATATTACAAACTAAAACTCATATTTACACGAATATTGAGCGCTATTCGCTAACATTATTCATGTTATGCGCACAACAAAGCACGATTTAAACGTGAATAACAATGCATTTGCTGGTAGCCACCAATGCAAATTGACAGCTATCTACGGGGCAAAAGTCCCCACCATATCCTGCATCCGTATATTAGAATATATGATCTGATCAAATGATCTTCTTACATGTGGATAAGCGCGGATAATGGGGTTTATGTGCCACCCCGAACGAATGACTGTACTACTCTTGTCCGCAATAAAGCACGGAAAAAAGTAATTGTCGAGTCGATAACAGATAGGCGGAACGATGTGGGGGGTGGGGGGGGTTAGGTACGGACGCGTGAATAATGACGACTTTTAAGTTTCACGCGATATCGACGACAGACTTTTGAAATGCGGTAACAATGTGACGCTGTAAAATGTCTAATTGCTGAGTCCCTATGCCGAGCACGGCTATGTATTTAACGAATCATGCTGATGATGACGGCAAGTACGATGAATTGGACAAAGTACATCCCAACTAGCCCTCAGTGGTCATCCTAAGAATGACCTTAACCCTTCAAATTCTTATCTACAACTTCAGTTACGATCTACACATTAAGGTATACTCTAACACTTAATTACCTAGAAGTTAAAAGCCACAAGTCACCTGCAATTCGCTGCGGCCTACGCCTGCGTGCAGCCTGAAGGGGACCGGCCTCGCCTGGCCACTTGGACGACTGGGCGCCACGTCCCGGCCGGTAGCCGCGCTAGGCCAGACCGGTGTCCCGGGGCCGTCGCGCGGTCATCGGTTTTCCCGGCCGACGAGGACGACTCCGACGTGCGCTTTGTCGCTCAGAAGCCGCCCGATTGTTACTCCTCAGTTAAAATGAAAATAAAACGCGGCTTTCTGTCTCTCTGGCTACCGCTGTGGCCGCGAAACGCCGCTAGGCCGAGGGGCGAGGCCGGATCCGGTTCCCTGTGGCCACCTCCTCATTGCCATGGCACCGGAGACCCGGGTCCCCACGAACCCAGTTTCCCGTAACCAAGCAACCGATAGACCCTCCGACTCCAGGAACCCGGGATTCGTTGCCATGACAACTACCCATGGACCCCCCCCCGATTAATTAATTATTAGATCATGGGCCACAGCAGAAAGTTGTAACACCGCAGGAGCCTCGCCTGGTACGCAGGAGATCTTGGGTTCGATCCCAAACCTGACGCCTGCTGCTGTATATTTGGAGTTTGTGTGTGTCTCTCTCTCTGCCCCCGTGGTCGTGTGGATTTTTCTCCGGGTCCTTCGGGTTTTCCCTCCACATTTAGAATCAATATTACGCGTTTAGAGTATGTGGCTGCGATAAAATTCCACACGATGATGTGAAAGCCACTTCGCTAAGCTATGATGTGTGGCCTTATGTGTGGCCAGGCCGCTTCTGAAAAAGTGGGCCCTTACCTGGTCAAATAAAAAGTGTGGTTTTATTCAACCGGCGAATATGAGTGATTGATTTCATAGCATCCTCATTTCACATACTTCACTGTTATTGGCCACAGAAATAATTTGGAGCCACTGAAGTTATACGACCTCAGGTGATTCCGATCATTTAGATGTTTGCCTCTGGTCAGGTGGACTGGGCAGTAAACAAGCCAGTCGATTGTGAAAGCTTCGCTGGGAGTTGTTAGGGGATTGGAAATTATAAACAAGACACATTGCACTTTTCAAAACCACAAGATGCCACATTTTGTAGGCTTAAGTTTATACAACATAGATCACCAATGTCGCTTCCCCGCATTACATAAAAAAAAATCTAGTCTAATTTTGGCGGGCCGAAAATCCAAAATATATTCTTTATATTAATCTAGCGATAAGCATTGACTCGACTATATAATAATAATCTTGGCATTTATATGGACCTTAAATATCTCAGCAATGGAAAGCGACTCAACGCCTCATCTCAAACAAGTCAAAGGCCCCCCCCGGTGGCAGCTGTCCCTATGCAGCACCAGGTGACTTAGCGCCAGCTTTACAGTGGGATTTCGTCTGCTAGTAAGGGGCGATATTATTGCCGTGAGCTATTTCAAATAAGCAGTTGGCAGGTATATTGTTGTTACCTTTGCATATTTGAACCACTCGTTTCCAGCAATACCGCTGGGCCATTACCATCTTGAAGAGCAAATGTGAATCAAGATAGTCAGTTACGTGGATGTTTTACTGGTAGGAACCTCCTGGTTACACCAGCCCACAGGGGATTATTGTGTCCGTCCGTCCGTGGTGCATCCAAAAATGGGAGGGGTGGGGCTGGATGGAGAGGGGAGGGGCTGGGTGGGGAGGGGCTGGGGGGTGGAGGAAATGGGCTGGGTGGGGAGGGTAGGGCTGGGTAGGGGGTGGGAGGGGTGGGGCTGGGTGGGGAGGGGCTGGTCACCCCGTGGTGCCCTTATTAAACTCAACGTTTAACCTACTCACGCCGGCTTGTGCCCGCCCTCACAGTCGGGCATATTTGCGGAATACACCACGCCGCCGTTGACCCTGCAGGCCATTGACCGAGCAACCCAACGTTCCTACCAGCTCCCTCCACAGGAATGTGTTGATGTTAACAGCCCTGTACCAGTGGTAGACAATACAATCTGCCATGGTGAGATGGCGATACACCTTTTGTGTATACAGTACCGTATTATTTAATGTTTCCAGCCTGTATACATTCATATTTGCTGGTGTACTGCAGCTACACGAAATATTTTTTGGCAAAAGACTGCACTCGTATAATAATTATTATTATGTTTTACTACCAATGCAGTTGCATTGAACGATTTTGGAAATGCAGGAACAAATATCTGTGCGGGGCAAATGTCGAGGGCACGGTGGAGGCGGGTGGTGTAAAGGTTATAAAGGGGGTACTGCATATGGCTTGTTCCCATCCCACCACACGCCCCCCACTGCTGCCCCCCTCCCCCATAACGCCTCGCACGCTTTGTACCCCCGACCGAACATACAACACAATTGTCTGCTTTAAGTGCACCGTTCCTGTCCAATTAAAATCATGTTGCATACTGCATGACTTGTATTTTTAAGGGAAGCAATGTACTGCTAATTGTTATACCCTTTAGTGACAGCAGTGCCCAGCCTTTGGGAAAGATTAGCAATGAAAAGATTTTTTTATGAACGTACAAATGAGATTTTTTTTGGGGAATTTCAGTATGTGCAGTTTTTTATATTGTTTCTGAACGTCTTGCGATACGGTCGTGTTTAGATACTAAAACAAAATTAACGAGTGGTGGCATGTGTGTACGTTCTGTACTAATGCAATTACCACGTGTGCATAAGAACGTGTGTGTGGGGAGCGGTAGTGCAGTGGTTAGCACGTTACACTATGAACCCACTGACCCGAATTTGATTTCTGCCCATGGAGAACACCAGTGACGATTATCTAAACCAGTCCTGGGCCTGCGTAAGGTCGACTCAACCTCAAATGACTATATAGTTTGATTTGTAAACATCGCCACTGGGGTGATAAAGGCAGCCAGGTGTGATGCTGCCCCCCCCCCCATCTCCTCATGTGCCGTGCCAGCTTTCATAGGTGCTCGCTAACAGCACTTGCCCCAACAGTCTGTTAAGGCTATACGGGAGATCTGTGTGCGTGGGTGTAAGTTCACGCGTTAATTTGTGTCACTGTGTGCACATTTATTTGTACAATTGAATGGCCTCACAAAATTGACACTACTTTAACGGGTTGACTTAGCAGCGAGTTTGTTATGTGATGTATTATTTTTTTACCTTGACACATTTTCTGCCTCTCAGAGTAATTCCCTCTCTCCATACTTATTTGCACATATTCCGCAGTGGCAGCCAATGGAGGAAACACGCCCAAGAGGACGTCCAAGCGTGGAGATGGAGCTATGGGATCAGCTTCTGCGTAGAAGTTAGATGGATTGTTACATTGCAGAACTCATCGAGTTGGGATGCGGTGGGGGGGGGGCACGCAGCAGTGGTAGATCAAGGCTTCTCCTGATGATAACCAATTCACTGGCTGATTCCAATGATCAAGGAAGGAAAGGGTAACATATTCGTCAATATTACTGCCATAAAAAGAGAAAATATAGAAAATCGGTGACATTTCGGGTAGAATTCTTGGTTAATATTTCATTGTGATTTACATGATTGAGCCGCGCACACCTGAACTGAGAGCACACTGTACAATCCTTACGAGGACCACCCACACTTAAGAGTGGCACGCCATGGGAAAGTGCAGGATCCTCATGACTCCTCTCCATCTGAGTAATTATTCTTCTTCTAAGCCTGAAGTCCCATTGTTGCCCGGTCTCAGCTGCTCGCTCCATGAGCTTTTATATTCTGCGCCTCTTCTTTCATGTCATCCACCGCATCCTTCTTCCCCGCACTGGCATCTCTGTAGCATGTGGGTCATTCTTGTCTTGTTTCAAAACAATCAAAGATAAATGACGAGACCACAGACATGGGTGTGCATCTGTCCTTTAACAAATATGGACAAAATATTGAATGCTGTGAGGCAGGACTAATACTTTGAACACGAAAATCAACCAGCCCTGGAAAGTCATAGAACATTAAACAAAGAAATGAAAACTAGGGCACAAGGCCTGTGGTGGAGATGGAGGGGTGTTTATAGGGGTGAAAGAGAGTGCATTGTAATACTGGTGGTTTGCTGTATGTATTGCAAGTTCGAGTGTAGACACATTAAGTGCAAGGCATTACTCCAGGGCACAGCATGTCAAAGGCAGAGTGTTTTGCTTTATTAATTTATAACAGAACAAACACACAAGAACACCAAAAAACACTTATGTATAACTCTTTTTTTGTGTGTTTGATTAAACCAGTCGTCAACTAACGAACACCAAAAAACAATCAAGATGGTAAATAGTCAAATATAGAAAACACTGCTAACTGTTACAAATATACGCGTAATAAACTACACAAACCGGAGACTGCACTACGAGAGAGGATGGCCAGAGACCGCACAGATATAACACTTTGATTGGCTGTTGTAAGTGATACACGTGAGCTTTCCACAAACTGTTCGTTCCGTTTGTATTCCAAGATACGAACTTCGGAGGCTGCAGTTTCATGAACCGATATTGTATCAGAGAGAAAAAAAAGTATATTGTTCCGTTTTTCATTTTCTTTTTTCAACTAACGCCCGTTTATTTGTTTTAAAATCCCATTAAATTATCGCGTTACAAGTGATCTGAGAAAGTCCCGGTAATGAGACATAATTAGGCGATGATGCAAAACGTGGACTCCCACCAGCTCCGACACAGCTTCAGTGAAAGCCGGCCCTGCCCATCGTTTATGATTGGCAATGACAGGCTGCAGATCAGAGCCTTGTGCTTTAGGACTGACAACACAGCACATACTACAGATACACCATACACGACGAGTCTTAACACACAAACGGAAACACAAAAACGACACGCGCTGTGCTAAATTTTTTCTCTTCTCCTAAAAAATATTTTTTTCATTTTTTTGTTTAAACCCAAGCCCACCCCCTCATTTGTTTGTACTCAAGTCCGAATGGGCGTTAAGTGTCGCCAGAGGGCAAGGAACCTCCAGCGTCAGAGGGACAGACCGCCCCCTCTTTATGAAGCGCGCGGGGCCTCGGACCAACTGTGTTTTTGAACGGTGCGCCAACACTCGCCATTCCCGAACAAATCATAAAAATGCGTAAAGCAGGACCCATTTGCCTGCCCACCCCCTCTAGCCCTACACTCCTACCCCCTCTAACTCTACGGCCAGGTGATGTGTGGTGAATATATTCCAGAAGCCCAATTAAAATACGAGACTTACAAGCATGCGATAAGTGAACGACCTTTGACACCGAATAAGTACTTATAAAGAACGAGTTATGCATGGAAGCATGTCACCGTATAATTATTTTTGCATGGAATCTGTAAACGGAGATACGGCAAGAGGTTACAGTATTTTTTTTGTTCAACAATACAGTTATGTACATGTATATCATCTTGAAAGTAAAGTAACGTACGCACACGACTGCTGTTACGAGAGGAGTCTGAGCGAAGCGTGCACGACACTCGCGTTTATGAATTCCACACTGGGTTCGCAATGTCCCGTGTGTGTGTTTTTTTTGTTAATCGTCGAAGTTGGTACCAGGTCTTTTATAACAACAAATAAAATCAAACAAAACAGTCAATCCGACACACAGCTTGCCTTACACATATCCACGCCTTTTGTTAACCAGAGTGTGTCACCAAAATGGCATTAGAGGTGTGACTTTAGCTCAAGAAGGGATTATTTCCGTAGAATGTAGCCTTAATTAATGTCGATCCACACAGTGGTAAGGAGTGAGAACCCGACACCATAACCCTGCTAGTCTGGTATTCAACCAGCATTTCCCACTGTTCAGCTCTGCTCCCTGTAGTACAAGCCAACTGATTTTTGGTGGGTTCAAGTGGTAGAATATAAATGTTCATCGTAATCAAAGAATAGTTGTGAGCATGTTGAAATTAATCACGTAACGCACGTTTTACCAACGGTGGAGCCAATGCGATTTTAGCTGGGTGAGATTAATTTGACCGAGAAACCCAGACTTACAAAGAAGTTGCAGACAATGTGACTCTGAAACGTTTCTCAATTACAGGTATTTGGCTGCAGTGCCACTTTCGCATAACAGCTCACTGTAATGTGAGTCAAGTCAAAGAGATTGTGTTCGTGGCTGCTATGGGCTTCTCAATCCCAAACGAACATTGATTATCCCTGAATTAAATAGGACATATCAGATGAATAATAGTAGAAGCACGCGAAAAGTGTGTATTAACTTAAGATGGAGCGTTACGCAAAATAACAGCAGATTTCCATGCAGGGCCAGCACCGCATTTTACATTTGGCAACTTGAGACCAATTCCGCCAATTACAGAACCTCGGGTGGGAGGTCAATGCAAGTTATTCTACGGAAAGGTGAATATCACAGGAGCCAGCCGCAGAGTCTTGATTTTAAAGTTTTAACTGCGGTGGCTTTGGGTGCGTTATGTCTCGTGTCGTTTCGTAGTCAAACTGCCACATAGATTTAGAGAAAAAAAGAAAGCGACCTTCGGGGTGACTGGCCTTGTTCAGAAAACCGAAAAAGGTCAATCGACTGAAATGTTAGCGCTTAGCTTCCTAAATACATTTTGGCAGATTAACTAACAAATAACGATGGCAAAAGGTCCTTGGATGTCCGATTCACCTACAACATTTATTTGACGTCGAGCTTCTCTGCTTGGCAGGTCCCATCAACATTTTTAAGAAAGTATATTATTAAGGCCTATTATTCATTTGTTCTACCATTACTATGTACACTCGGTTCGGGAGCAAATCAATACTTTTATGATTGCAACAAAAATGACGTAATATGATATGGGGAAAAAGACCGATTTTTTTTGTCCACGTCAACTCATCGATAGCACAGTGCGTGGTGGATGACGCACCTCTGGAGCTGCAGGTGCCGAATTCGAGCCCCATGCCACGTTGTCCCTGCATCCACATTTTTTCAAATTGTACTCAAGACACACGGTCCCAGTTGCACGTGGTTGGCTGTACGACACGGGCAACCACAGCTTGCACCGCGATGCGGATTTATATTACTGCGCAAGGAATCTGAACGCACAGAGCAAGCGTCGGTATCTGATCAATTGTTCGCAGAGCATCTTAGCTGGGAAGCCAAATTGCAGCATCGCCCCCTACTGGCAGACTAACACCCCCTTGCTGGCTGGTGCTGCGTTTACCTAGCGCCTCACAGGGACAGCTGCCAACGGGGGTCCCCTGCCACGAAGCGCCTCGAGACGTACGGCACGGGAGGTGGCGGTATAAATATTAAGAGTTGATGACGACGACGATTATACTTCAACTGAAATTTGCACAAGGTTCGGCATGCCTCCTCTCTACTCTCCATCCACCGTATGATGACGTGTTAAGCGTGAACGGAAAGGTGACATCGCTGTCTGTCCACCGATCGAGGGTGGGATGTTGCCGTGTCCATGTATGAGGGTTTTTTGTCGACGCGAAACGGTAACTGGGAGGATTACAGCTGGAAGTAGAGTCGATGCGTTCATGTCTGCTGGGCTATTCTGCTCTCCCCGCTGCGACAATCTCCATCCTCCTGTACATAGCGACGATCTCCCTCGCACATCGAAAACCGCGATGCTGCATTAGCAGTGGTACGCAAACACATGTAAAAAAACAACAACGTTCGTCAATAACACTGTCCTTATAAAAAAAAAATTAGGCGATGTACTTTCTGTCACGATGAAGGCCACTGCCTGAAAGGGAGTTCGTTATTTCTATTAACTTTTAGAGCAGTGTATTAAAACATGGTTGCGTTGTTTCCGTGGACATATTATCTATCATCCAGCCCACACAGCACGGCACGGAGGATGGGAGTTTTACAGTGAATCAATAATTAAAATGTCAAATCAGAAACCTTTATTGGGCTGCAAGAACGAGAGCTGTGGAGAGGGAGCCGGTACCTTGCTTTGTCTGCAAGGTTTAATCGGTTTACTCATGGAAGGGCATGGCGATTAAAAGAAAAAAGCTATGTTTTTGACAACATTACGTTATTAATTCACTGAACGACCACATGGCCTTTCATTTCAAAGTCAGGACCTTCAATCTCGCAAGTTAGGCGGCAGGAAAATTGAGTTCAGCAACATTGAGTTGGCAAGCAAGCAAAAAAACGTATTTGGTTTTTAGTCATTTTGTTCATTTTGAAAATAAAATAAAATTACGATTTAAATGCCGATAGCAAATGCACGTGATTCGTAAGCCAACCAATGGACGATGTTTTCTTTGAAAAATTATGATCCGAAATGTTCTCATGCACAATGTTAACGACGACAACAACAGCAACAACACAAATCTCTGCAAGAGAATGGCTTTGCGTTCCCCCTCCCCCCGTTAAAAATGAATAAAGAATAAATCATCAACCGATGTCTGAACCACAACTAAGTCATTTGGCACTGTTAAGATGCGTACAGGACTCGGACAATAAATAGACCCAACCATGGCAAAATGTTCTACAGGACATGCACACACACACATATTAATGAAAAATACACAAATTATTACACTTCGTTTAAGAAAGAGTTGTGCATGAAAAAACACGTTTTTTTAAATGTTTTGTACAGAAAACATCAAAAGTGGATTGTCAAAACTATTATTGGCCGAAAATAAATGTGACAAGACGCGACAGCTTCATCTAAGAGAGCTACAGATGTCCCACAAACGAGGACGTTTTAACGAACTGGCATCTAAAGATGTTGCACAAATTTTCATATTAAAAGTTTTTTTCCTTTAAAGTTGCACGTCGCCTACGCTCAAATTCACACGGTTTCACAACATAAGCAAGACGCGGTCATTTTCTTTACAAAATACAAATCCTATATATATGTATGCATGTTTGTGGACATATACAGAGTGGACACAAAGTTCCTTTGCATGGAAAAAAAGACGATGTCCTCGACTCGAACAGATACGTTTGCTGCCCTCCATGCTCAGCACGCAGGCTGGATTCGTGCCCCAGTTCTCCACCACAGATCTTCCCAAGCGGATGGCTGTGTAACTGCACAAGCAAATTCCGGACAGCTGTTTCAACATCCTCAATATTTGTCAATCTGTCAGGTATTCCCCTTGTCGTTGTCAGGTCTGGGCTTCGAGGTGGCCAGATCACATCGAATCCTCTCTCAATCCACCGTCCGCTGCATTTCCCGTATTCCAATAATTGCCAAATTGCAAGGGCAGAATGTGCCAGAGGCCCCACCTTTGCCGTAGGGTGCATGCTGCAGAGGGACTTTGTGACCACACAGTAGATCTCCTGCCTTCAGACAAAACGCAATACACGTCGAGATGTGTGTTCAAACGAGAGGTGATTGGAGAGCGGTGGCCTTTGTGAGAGCCTGCCCCATAATCACCTCCGGGGAGGAATGTATAACCTGCATCTTCAATTCTCACCGCGGTAACAATTCATATTGCTTTTGCAACGAGCTCCAAAAAAAACACCAACAACGGCAAAGACGACAGTTACAACAACAACACACAAAGTATAGCAAGATAACAGCCTGGCTAGTGTACAAAAAAACAGCTCTTCCAAGATAAATTTTTGTACGTTAAATTTAGCGTTCTTCATTCGCTGACTTTTTATTTAATTTACACACCTTTAATTTATATCCATCTGTTGTCTAATCATTCATTCGTGTTTTGTCGTCATATATGTTTTTTAAATTATATTTCTTTCTTTTTAAGTATAAAAATACCCTTTTTCAGGCATCCCTGACTGGCGAAGCTTCTTGTCTCTTGAATCTCCGTCGCTGTTGTTCAGGGAGAGGAGGGGGGGGGGTAGCGCCACAAACGAAGCTGGAGGCAGTCTAAACATCGTGGGGCGGGCGAGGGGTGACCCGGGCGAGGAGGCCCTTTCGTGAATCTCAAACAACAAGACGCCACTTGACACAATTCTGCCGTGCCACAAACCACGTGCTCCAATGCGTACTTTTGTATGGCCGCAAAAGTAACGGCGAAAAGTTGAAGGTGAAATATTTTTTGTTGTTTTTTCGTCGACTTTTTTTTTCTCCAACTTACTCTTCCTTTAATCTATGTGGAATATACATCGGAGACGTTAACACACAAAAAACGTTTAAAATCTCCAGCGTTTTAGACAAAATCTCGACGAAGCACAAAGCGCATAAATTCTAGTCTTGCATTTGTTTTGCTTTTTTCTTTCCAGCATTTTGGCTTGGACACAACGCAAATAGGTCAATGACACACGGTGCACGATCCAAATAATCTCCTAAGAACATGCTCCGTTCCTTCTCGGGGGAAAAAAAAAAGTTTGACGCTGTGGAACTGGGGGTTTTCACGGTTGAGTGCACGCACCGCGATATATATACTTAAAAAAAAACTGTTCCCGAAATGAGGAATCACGGAACGCACAACAAAGAAACCCGACCACCGGGGCGCGGAGACATTAAAGGATGACCAACCCCTCACTTTCGGTGGATCGGCCAAAACTGAACCAGCTTTCGGGAGTGGCTTCACCCCCACACATGGGGCCCCCGTGCCTTTAAAACCACGTGCAAGCTGATGGTGCGCTACAGAGAAAAGAGAAATATATAATTTTTGTAACAAACAAAAAAAATACCCAACGCGGTTATAAGATGTAACGAGCCAAAGAGACGATGCGGTGACGTGCAAAACGGTCACACACACACACAACAACAATAACAAAAAAACATCAGTTAATGGCATCTTGGCAAACGAATAATAAAAATGCAAGTGGTGTGATGTAAAACGCACTTTTAAACAGTTCAAATGTAGCAGCTTGTCTTAGACAAAACTTGATCCCAGACAACCTCAGAACAAGTGTGAAAACACCTTGAGCACTTGAACAAAACTACGAGAACATGTACTACCGACCTGTCTTAAAAACTTTATTTCTCAAGTGCCAAATAAGTTAGGAAATAAATTATCATCTGAGCCATATGACTTCATAAAAAACCCGTATAAAAATAGAAATACTGTCAATAAAATATACAGAGCAATGGCCTCTACCAGACAGATTCAATTGGTAGCATAATTTCGTGTTATATTTTGATAAAATTATTTTTTTTAAATTATCATTATTTTAAATAACATTCTCCTAAAAACCTTCAAGTTGTGTGTACGCATCACCTTTAAGTACAATACGCTCTCTCTCTCTCGCTCTATCTCTCTCTCCGTCCCCCCTCTCTCGCCTGCATTTTATAAGTTATTGACGAGTTTACGTAAAAATGCTCAAGCCCCACCCCGTCGCGATATAACAGTAACTTTGAGCCTCTGTCACCTGACGATTCAACTCTCTCTTCTGGGAGCATCGTTTGGCAAAAGGCAAAATAAAGTTGCCGAGTGAAGCACGTGTAAACATTGGGACTTGAAGCGTGCAACAAAACGGTTGCTGAGCAGGGAAACTAAAGCCTTCAAACTCACACACAACCTCGTCGAATTTGTTGGTCTCCCTGTTTCTGTTTGTTGTTCTTTGTTTGAACCCTCTATTATTTATTTTTTTACATCTGGTGAGAAGTGCGCGTTTCACGTCGGTGGTGGCGGTGGTTTTCTATTTTTTGTTGATTTCTTCATCTTGGTCTTGGTTTTGTTGTTTGTTTCTTTGTAAGCAGATGACAGATTGTCTTCACATGTCTGCTTGTGTCCAATACCACTTAAAACCCTGCTTCTTACGCTTTATATATATTTATAACGTGTGCGCACGCGCGCGCTCGCGTGCGTCTGTGTGTGTACAAAACGAACCAAAGAAATCGGTTGACAAGTGGGGACGCCGCCGCCACCGCCGCCGAAGGGAAGAGTGCTGTGGATGTGCTAGCGCAGCTGCCGCGGGGTCGCGTGGTGGATGAGCGGCGGGGCGGGCGACAGCGGCTGAACAACGACGATGAAATTTTGCGCGGCGGTCAGCGGCACAGAGCATCGGCAGGGAGCGGCACGGATAACGCACGCACGCACGCACGCGGGCCAAGCGCCGCGGGGTTGCTGAACGATAACGGCACGTTCTCTCAAGAGAGAACGATAGCGTGTGTGTGTGAGAGAGAGAGAGACATTCCATAATCGCCTGCCCTCCGAGGAAGTATGGAAGCATTCGGTCTCTTCCCCCCCCCCCCTTCCCCACGGAAGCCCAGCGCAACTGCATCTCTGCGGCGCGGTGGCACAGTTTTGCACCGCCCGGGCCAAGCACGGTGGATTTCACATTCGCGTCTCGCGTCACAAAGTTGTTTCCGTCGGGCACAATCCTCTAGTGTGTCAAAGCCGCTGCCCCCCCCCCACACCCCCCATCCTTCCCCCTGTTGTGCACGTGCACCGGTACGTGAATGTAAACGTAACGTCAAAACCGCGCGTGTTTCTTTTTATGGTACGAATGCAAAAATGTGTAAACAGCGAGAGGCCTTTGTACCACTGCGAACGTCATAACGGCGGTGATCGATCGGTCGTGGTTTAGTTCCTAGTCGGGAAACGTCCCCCAGGTGTCGAGGAGCCTCGAGTGATCGTGAGTGGATGTCCACCGATGGCCCTGCAATAGACCTCGAGCGCGGCGCCACCGTCTAACCCTTTGGGGGGGAACGTCTGTGATTACGTACGTTTAAATTTGCCTCCTAGGGTTCAACTTAATCCTTTCATCAAGTTATGGCATCCCTAACTTTCAGGCCGTTTTCCATGCTTGTGATTAATTCCATACTCGTGCCACGTGCGTGGATGTTTATTTAGTTATTTATAAAACATGTGACCTAAAATAACCAATCAGTTTGACTTCTACGTGTCCCTAATCCACAGTTGCTGTGGTCAGGGTTTTCAAAAATTTACCACAGCATCTTTTGAGTAACTTTTGAGCGACCCCACTACCTTACGCCAATGTTCACGCATACTGACCAGCTGACGTTTTACCTCGGCAAGTTAAATGACACCGTTCCATGAATTTTGCATCGTATGCACCAGGTGCATCTTTATATACAGTACTGTATCTGTTGTAAATATACTGTATACTATATAGCTATATACAGTATATATTATACATTATCTATGTATTCATATTCACAGTATATATGTCGTATATATACTGCAATATATATTTGAAATGCTACAAAATGAAAAATAAATTCGAAAAACAAAAAAAGAAAACAGTTAATGAAAAATTTGGCAGTGATGGATGAGGTTAAAGAGCTGTACATGCCCAAACACAAACCGACACTCTCCCACCCCCCGTCTCACCCCCTGAGTGCAGTGGCTGAGAGTGCAGTGGTTGAGGGTACAAGTTGGGGGAGGAAGTACGGACGGATGGATGGATCGGGCAGATGGCGGCGGGTGTCAGGCTCGGGGTGGCGCGTGTGGCTGTGTGGCATCCATCAGCTTCAGAAGAGCGGTGGTGGGGGACAGAGTCTGCAGAGAAAGAGGAGTCCGCGGAGAGTCCGGGGAGAGTGGTCAGATCGAAAAACGAGCGCCCATGGAAATGCGCCGACACTTTTACGGACACTCTCACCGATCGGCGAACGGACTCTGATGGCGCGGAGAAAAGACTCCTCTCCTCAAACGAGATGGCCCCCCCCCCCGTCCTCAACGACCACAGGCCCGCCTCGCCTGCCACTCGCGACATCGTCGCCAACCGCTCATCCGTCCACCCCCTCGCCCCCGCCACCCCTCACTCGGCAACCTCCTCCTCAGCCGCGTTCGCATCCCTCCCATACCCCAGCCCCGCCTGGAAAAAAAAGGTCGTGTGTTTTGGTCCCGGATATGCATTTACAAACCTGGTCCACCGTCGAAACCCAGGTCCCCAACCTGGATTACACCAAACCCACAAAGCCTCAGGAGCCGTGCCTGAAACACGGTGCTCCCTGGGTAGGCACCCCCTCCCCCAGACCCACCCCCCACGCCCCGTCCCCCTTCCTGGGCCACCCGGCTCCCTCCCACCCCCCCTCGTCAGTAGGGCTTGCTGTCGTTCTTGTTGCGTTTCAGCTGCACCTTGAGTCGCTTCATGCCGATCTGGAAGCCGTTCATGGCCTGGATGGCAGCCTGAGCCGACACGGGGTTATCGTAGCTCACGAAACCTGGAGGAGGGCCGAGAGAAGAGAGACAAAGAGGGTGGGGTGTTCAAAAAACGACGGTCATTGATGCATACTCGAGATGCATACCCTGGCTCTTCTGAAGGCAGTACAGCAAGTGGAATAATCCCCATCTGTTTCCGTCTGGACGGGGATAGAGTGTTGATTCGAGATTTGAAGCTCAGGTTTTTTGGTAAAGTCACGTAGGTAAAAATAAAGAATACAAATAAATAATGAAGTGATATAAATAATAATTATTATTTTATTTCTATTACAATTTATATCATTTTATTATTTATTCATTTTATCCATTTTTTCCCACGTGACTTTACCGAAACAACCTAAGAGTATAGAGTGTCGACTCCACACACGTGTGGGTTTTCTCCGGGGGCTCCCAGTTCCCTCCCACTTGTATGACAATCATTCATTATTAATTGGCTGAACACGTCTTGAAAAAATAAAAACCTAACGCAGGACCCTTCTGAAAAAGAGTCCTTAGATTCTGTGGCTTTCCTAGGTGAGTAATACATCTTATATTTCCATTAAAATCAGCTTCTGTCTCAGAGCGGCCCACATTTTAACACCATAACGTATTAGTACGATCGAGCTATTGCGACTCTAGCCTCGAGTGTCCACCACTTAACAATGGGGGTATTTAAAATCAAAGAGTATAATCATAATCATTATCACCACGATCATCATCGTCACTCTCACCACCATCGTCTTTGTGACTATCGCCATCGTCAACATTGAAATATCTTTCCACCTCTGCATATTTTTTCTCCTCTGTGATTTTCTTTCATTAAAAGAAATAAAAAACGAAACAAAAAGGATTATAATAAACCGCCCATAAATTGAAGCGTGTGGACAGCCGCGCACGCTGCTTCAGAGAGATACAAACGGGCTGACAGTGGGAGAGCGAGAGAGACAGAGCGAGAGAGCGGGAGAGAAGTGAGAAATACAATCATAGAAGTGCATTAATTAAGGGTAAGCTATTCTAAATTACATTAAAATAAACAAAGTTATTTCTCTACTGGATTCCACTTTTATTACAAGAGGCCCCACTGAGATGTAACCACCTGCTGCACTCGGCACGTGGAAGAATTTACAATCAACCGACGATCCCACGTTTAATACGGGGGGGGGGGGGCGCTTTCCTTTTTACAGCTCCAAAAAAACTTACGAAATAAATCTTCACCCATAATTACGCGTAATTCCATTAACATCTGGCCGGGGCCTCTTTTCTGTATTTCGCATTCACCGCATCTGCTCGTGAGCTCGTCCTTAAGGCGTCGAATCAAACGGTTGACGGGGCCCACTCGTCGTTTTTCCTAGCGGGGTGTCCCGTGACCCCCGTGGCTGCGTTACGGCGAGGCGCCTGCCCCGCGCCCCCTTCGAGCAGAAAGCGTTCGGCCACGCAGCGCGACGGCGGTGTTTAACGAGAAACATTTCTACGACCGAGAGCAATTAATTTCGTCCGTGAAGCCCGTGACATTAATTTTGTCGGGGAGGGCCCCTCAGAGCGTAATGATCATCATAAAGCACGCATTTATTGCCCTGCCAGTCCTGAGCTCCGGGTCTCTCAGGCATGGATTTGTGAACATTGCCCCTTTTTATTATTATTATTATTATCGTGAACTTTCAGTCTGTCGTAAGTTTGTGCAATTCCTCGCATTGGCGTCTTAGCTGCTTCCTCGGCAGTGGCTGAAAGGTAAAGCGTGGAATGGAATCTGGATTCGAGGACGTCACAATCCGCCCACGGGGAGCGGTAGTGACGAATATTTGAACAGGTCCTGGGCCTCCCCTAGGTCGGCACAGCCTCAAACGAGGACATGGTACGAAGTGTAAACGTTGTCACTGGGGAGACAAAGGCGGCCGGGCGTGGTGCTGGCAACCCACCCCCTCTCGTGTGCCATACCAGCCCTTCATAGGTGCTGCTCACAAACAGCACTTGCCCCAAGAATGATGTTAAGGCTATACGGGGTATCTTTCTCTTTGTTCACTACTCATAAGTACAAGGTGTATTCATGGCGTCTTTCATCTTAGAAATTCTCCCGAGGCGTCTTACAAAAGCCAATACCACACTCAAATGTTAGCAGCACAGCACTGAGCCATTTTCCACACGATCTTCTCATAAGCCTTACAACATTTATATGAATATTACATCGCTGTACCACATTCAAATAAATATACCAAGCAGATTAATGTAATATTACAATCTTTCACAGGTAACACTTTTCCAACACATCTTCTCATAAGCCGTGCAATAAGCCAAGATTTTTTTTGTCTCAAACTTACCATCCCGTTTATGTTATTAAAATAATATATATCCAGCTCATTTGTATACTCTTGTCCACCCCATTGACCTGAACATAACACGGCCATATAATTTGCATTCATCACACAAAAAAATTCATTCCCACGCAGCAAAATCAGTTGCATTGTCGTTCTGAATCGCTGCTGTGCCGAGCACAAACTCAAAGGCCCAGAACGTCACGCGGCCAGCAACAAACGGCACCATCGACGGATGTCACAGATAGGAGTTTTAATGTACTGTGAGCACGCAAATTGACTGTTTCACCCAGCTAAACCGGCGCACCGCTACGTGTGCGGCATGAACCTTCCGCGGCAGCACGCGGCTTGTGCTATTGAACGGGGAGCGATCGACGCCCGACCTTTCCGACCGCGATTTGGGCCCTTTGACCTCTGGCAGGCGTGGCAGCCGGGCGTGCCGTGTCGAGCTCTCACCGAAGCACTTGCTGAGGTTTGTCTGCTTGTCCACGAACACTTTGGCCGAGATCACGTTCCCAAACGGCATGAAGGTCTGCATGAGGTCCTGGTCCCCGAACTCTTGCGGCAGGTGGTATATGAACAGATTGGCTCCCTCTGGTCCTGAGAGATAATGGACACACGGGCACACAAGGCGAAGATTCCCCATTTCGCCTGAGACAGACTGTTGGGGCAAGTGCTGTTAGCGAGCACCTACGAAGGCCGGTACGGCACACGAGGGGGTGGGTGGCCAACACCACGCCTGGCTGCCTCAGTCTCCCCAGTGGCGATGTTTACTACACACCGCACCAGGTACTCATTTGAGGCTGAGCCGACCTAGGCGAAAGCCCAGGACCCGTTCAAATAAATCGTTACTGGTGTTGGCCGTGAGCGGGAATCGAACTCGGGTCGCCAGGTTCGTAGCGCAGCGTAGCGCTAACCGCAACCCTACGACTCCCCACCGCTCCCTGCACGGCAAACTTCAGAGCGAGAGCGGGGTAGGCGTGCACTGTTCGATCTTCCCGCTACTCAAGTCGCCCGCGTTATGCGTCTGTACGTGCGTCTACGCTTCTCTGCACCGCTCACCGCACACCACCCACCATCCCATCTCATTATTTTGTATTCATTACATAACTCGCAGGCCCTTAATTTCGCACCTGGTAGACTGGAGTAGGTAGGCCAAGAGGTGGCTTGTGGCTCGTAGTAGCCACAGCCACAGCGAGAGGTCCACTGGTTGTGGTGCGCCAGCTAGAGAAATACTTTCTCGACCTGAAGCCGTAAGAAAGCGCCCACGTGCGCACACCCGCAGCGTCGCGGTTGAATCACGCCGGGTGTTACTCCCGAACGACGCAGCCGTTTAATCAATGGACATGAAATCCATATTTTAGTCGCAAACCGCGGGGACCAGACAACTGGTGATGGTCAGGCACGAGTGACAGATTGACGTTCTGTTGTTATGACGACGAGGAGGACAAAAAGGTTGCGTAACCCAACGAGCTAGAAGAAAAGTGTGGGAGGCACCCAAGGCAGAATGCCCCTCATCATAGTCAGAGAGTCTTCCTGTTCAAATGAGTCGTGGGGTCACGGCGTTAGTTTTGGCTAGCCATGCAAAGAGCGGAAAGTTGCCGAACACAGCGTGGATAGATGTTCCTCAAGAGACTCACTGAATCCATCAAAAAAACCACGAGACAATTTGCACAGTAAGCTGACGGGGGATCTTTAACACACGCCTGGGAATTGCTCCCAGCTCCTACATAGTTCTGGCTGCAGTGAGGGTCACTGGTTGTTGCCAGTCGCTTTGAATACATCTTGCCACGAGGTATACCCAGAAGGTCACTCGATCTGGAAACAACATCGCGACGTCACCAACACCGGCTGCGGTCACCTCTGCTGGCTGTCCCTAACCCAGTGGCGGAAATTCCACATTCCCATGGCTGATAATAAATACCTTCTTTCTGGCTGCCGGCCGCACCCTGTTGTTGCTGCTGCTGCTGCTGTTGTTGTTGCTGCTGCTGCTGTTGCTGCTGCTGTATGAGGCTCTGCGCGTACAGGTTGGGGAGCGAGGCGGCTGCGTACTGCTGGATGCCCGAGTAGGCCTGAGCCAGGGCGTCCACGCCGCTGCCCGAGCCATTGGCCAGGCCCCCGACGCCAAGGCTGCCGTTCAGCGCCGCAATGCCTGCTGGGAACATTTTGGTGCATTTTCTTTGTTAAACACGTAGTAAGGCTTTCGCGACCAATATCATCCATAATATAGGTTTGTTTGGGGGGGGTTAGATAGTGTTAGATCGTGTAAATATAAATGTGTCGTTAAACCCGCCACCACCCGACCCATCTCTAAACCTTGATAAACAGCCTGCCTCGGCAGATTTTCCCCTCCTTTTTCACCTGAAGACGATTGCTCGTGTTGCGATCGAAACGTCGTGATATTTTATTATTTTTTTATATCTACGTGGCTTTACCGAAAGACCCAAAGAATATGAATTTTGTTGATATTACTTTGGAGGTAACATGAAAGATTTTAGTTTGTGTATTCTGTTTTTTCATGAAGGAACAAGTGTTTATTTCAATACATATACGTGAGACAAGAGGGCTTTCTTTACATATCTGTCACATAAAATAAAGTATTTCTCGCTCATCTCATCAGCCACATGGCCTTGTAGGAGTGCATAATTTCAGCAGCATTGGTTCATTTGTTCACAGCTCAAAATTGCAGGCGGGGCCCCGTAAGAAAGTAGAAACAATTGATTTAATTAACAGAAGTGGGACTTGCTGTTGTTGTTCACGTTATTGTTTAATCATGACGAGCGTAGACAACGCTGCCACGACGGTGTTAGGCTCTCACGCTCGTCCTCTACAGCTCTCTGGAGAGCTGAAGAATGCCACTTTTATTAACCGCTGCTGCTGATTTTTGTTCGTGTGTTGCTTTAATTTCATCCTGCAATGTTTATTCCCCCCCCTCCACCCCACATCGGACATTAAGCAGCAAGCATTGGGGATTGTGTGTGTCTGGCGGAGACGATGATCTGAACCCGTCCTGGGCCTCCCCTAGGCCGACTCAGCCTCAAAAGAGTACCCAGTGCGGTGTGTAAGCATCATCAGCCGTTAGGGAGACAAAGGCGGCCCGGCGTGGTGTTGGCCACACCACCCCCTCGCGCGCCATACTGGCCTTCATAGGTGCTCGCTAGTGGCACTTGCCCCAGCACTCGGTTAAGGTTATATTGGGTGGTGGGGAGGGGTCT
Organism: Lampetra fluviatilis; assembly: GCF_964198595.1. NCBI lineage: Eukaryota > Metazoa > Chordata > Hyperoartia > Petromyzontiformes > Petromyzontidae > Lampetra > Lampetra fluviatilis. The sequence continues at coordinate 13,268,193 of NC_136290.1, forward strand.
TTGTCTTTGGGGGTGACGGGGAGGACAGGTGGAGGCGTGAGGGGTGGGGGGTGTAGGGGCTCTATTCCGCTCCGGGACAAAGGCTCCTGGCTCCAGCCCTGGGTGTGAGCGACGGCGCGTGGGCCTACCGGTGAGCGGGCTGATGGCCGAGGCCCCAGCGAGGCTGTGCAGGGCCCCCAGGGAGGCCAGGGTACTGGCCCCAGCGCCCCCCGCTCCTCCGCCGTGGCCGCCTAAACAGAAACCGGAACGTACGGACCTCAAGCTCAACGCCGTTCCCTTCTCTCGGCCACTTTTCCCCGCTGCGCGACTGAGCCGTGCCGGGGCCGTGCCAAGCTCAACCCGGCGTGGCTCGGGGTGTCGAGCCGAGCCCCTGGCATCGCATTCATCGTCGTGACGAGCGAGCGGGTGGTAACGCGCGTTGATGATGCGAGGGTGGGGGCAGGGGGGGTACAGCCGTGTCCGACAAAAATTATTCGGTGATGCTGCTGCTGCGCTGGAAAGTCGTGCGCGAGCATGGATTTCAATACTTATTAAAAAACTAAACAACACTAATTGGGAGCCCTCAAAAGGAAAAATATATAAGAGGTGACGTTTTGGGAAATGGGCCCTTCTGTACAGAAGAAGGTGCTATGCCAGAAACGCTGCCTATTCTATATTTTCCTTTCAGCGTTGACAAATGTGTTGAGGTTTTTTTGTGTGTGTAGCCTAACAGTAATGTGACACACAGTGAACGATTTGGGATCTCGTGCAGATGACGCAGTGACGTCAAGTCGTCCAGCGAAGCGACTAACAACGCCACGCTCAGTGAACACGCGATCATCCCCACCCCTGGCCCCACTGCGACCCAGGCCAGACTGAGATGTTTCGCAAGGCTGGCGGTACCGCTGTTTGGTCTCGGGCTCGGCACGGCAAACGGGCAGTGGAAAACCGCACCGTACCGCGTGGGCAACCATGCTGGCTCGCACGTGCCAAGCGGGAAAAACGTTACAACTTTCTCGCAGAACTCGAAGGAGAAGCAACATCGATTGAGTCTGGTTAATACTTGGATGGGGGAGATTGCCTAGGCATACCGGGAATTGTAGGCTTGGGCAGTGATGTGGCGAGGAGATGACAGTACAGCAATGGATTCTTGAATGTATCTGTGTGGAGTTATGAGTGTTATTCACTTGTACGCCTGGGATTTCTCCGAGGTATCCTGCTGGTCTCTTCTCACATGGCATGTGCTCATTGTTATGGGATTTGCCAAACACCCCCCTGCCCACCTCCTGAAAAGGAGTGTTGAGACTCAGTGAGGCTTTTCCTGGGTGAAAGGAAAATTTATGCCAATTATAAAACACATTTTTAAAATATGGTCGAAATCATCGTGCTTCGCTAGGCCTGCACCAGCTGAGGTAATTCCACATTCCCACGGTGGAGATATCGGCAGTCCATCCACAGGATGGCCACTGTTGACGTTCGACAAAGTGGTACTCGCTTTATCCACCCCCCCGTGCACCCCACCACACCACGATGGATTTGAACTCACAACCCTGTGGCTCCCAAGTCAGGCTTACGAACCACTGCGCCACTCAGCCGAGTAAATATCACGGCGGGCTTAAAGTCACTCCTCGTATTAATTACTATGCTGAAATTGAGCCAAATGAATTTTAACAAAGGGAGAGGGGAAAAAAACTCAACAAATAGAAATGAAATAAAATTAAATCTGTTTAAACAAAGATGGATGGAGGAGGAGGCGGGGGGAGGTGGAAATAAATGGGTGCATATAACCAAAAGAATAATGGATTTGAGGTAATCGTGAGGAAGAGTTGTTGTTGTTGTGTTGTTGTTTGTTGTTGTTGTTTGTGGGCTTTTTTTTGTCTTAAAAAAAAAATGCCAAATGAGAAACGGAGCCACCCCCCCTCACCACCCCCCTCGTCTCTCTCTCCCGTGTGTGCATGCAAATGAGTCACAGCCGTTCTGATTGCTGTCAATCATTGATTAGAATGCAAATGACGCTGGGCTCGTGTGGGCCGTGCGCAACTGCCCGAGCAAGCATCTCCACGCGTGCGTTGTGTGTGTACGTGTGTGTTGTGGCTTGTGTGTGTGTGTCAACGTGTGTGTGTGTGTGTGGAGCGGTAGTGTAGCGGTTATTGTGCTGCGCTACGAACCTGGCGACCCGGGTTCGATTTCCGCTCACGGCCAAAATCAGTGACGATTATCTGAACCGGTTCTGGGCCTCCCCTAGGTCGACTCAGCCTCAAATGAGTACCTGGTGCGGTGTGTAAACATCGCCACTGGGGAGACAAAGGCGGTCTGGCGTGGTGCTGGCCACCCACCCTCTCGTGTGCCATGCCGGCATTAATATGTGCATGCTAACTTGCCCCAACAGTATGTCGAAGGCTATACGGGGGATCTTTATCTTTGTGTGTACACACGTTTGTAGGTGTGTGTGCATCCGTGTCCCAACAATCTGTTGAAGGTTACACGGGGGATCTTGGTCTTTGTTCGCACAGTTACGCGAGCGTTGTGTGCATGCCTTCGTGTCTGTTGGCCATTCAGAAAAGCTCGCTAACAGCACTTGCCCCAACTGTCTGTTAAGGCTACACGGACTTGGTACTGCCTGTGCCTGTGTCTGCGCGTGCGTGCGTGTCACGCTCTCGTCTCACCCGTGGACGAGAGGGCCGAGAGTCCTCCCGTGGGGCTGCTGAGGGCGTTGGCCCCTCCGCCGACCCCGCCGGCTCCCTGGCTCACGGCGGCCGCCGCCGCCAGCGTGGCCAGGCCCTGCAGCTGCACCGCGTTCAATCCTGCGGGTGCCGACGTGCGTGTGGGCACGTGTGCAGGTGTGTATGGAGATGTGCGTGTGGGTATGTGTGTGTGTCACGCGTATGCAGGGAGCGGAGCGAGTGGGGCATGTGTGGGTTGGTGTCGGGGGAGGGGGTGGGGTTCACAGTGTAGAGCAGGGTATTATCAGAACCACGCCGAAAAAATATCTCAAGCACCAGCGTCGGCTTATTGGCCAAATATCTCATTTATATGATTCACTCCGAGCTTAATGTTAATTCCCTATTCTCTTTGCCGTGAAAATAATTCCATAACCCCCCCCCCCTCCGCCACTTCCCTTCCGTTTCGACGAGAGGGATAAAGAATTTAGAAGGATTATACGCGTCGATCCACGGACGTGTTCGGTTACGAGTCCCACTGGGGGGCTGGGGACGTCGCAATCCGTGCAGGGCGGTGCGGTGTGGTTGGCATCGACGTGGCCCAAGTAGCTCACCGGCGATCTGCTGCAGGCCGGCCAGGGTGCTAGGGCTGCCGGCCGCCACGGCTTGCTGCAGGAGCTGCAAATACAGCTGCACGTGTTACGCCACGACACGCGCGCACACACACGCACGCACACACGCGCACGCACAAAGCACAAACACGTACGACAGGTACGCACGTGGGGACGGGCCGGGGAACGGGGAGGGACGGGAACGTGGACAAGGTTAGGGCTGGGGGGGAATGGTCTTTGCGCACGTACCACACACGCGCTCACACCCCGTGTGCGTCCCCTGTCCACCCCCCACACACGCTCCACCAAAACCAAAACCCGGGCGACTTTTGGGCTAGGATGTTGCGGGAGTCAGCGCAGCGGCGGATGGGCAAACCCGTCTCCTTACTCAAGGCCGAGAAAGACATTTAAAATGAAACACCTTTGGCAAGGGGCCGCATGTTAACACCACGCACATTAGTTTTTTTTAATCCAAATAGTCATGTACTATAATTCTTATAATTGCGATTATAAATGAGCGAATGTAGTGATGAGAAGGGAACTGCCACTATTTGGACGCACATGTCGTAGGCTGGACAACAACAACAGGAACATTCAAAGCGTGTTGTTCGGATTCAAGGAAGGAACCGGAAAGAGAGGAAGACCTAACAGAGACGACATCGCAAGAGATGAGTGCCAGCAGGGTGTGCCACTACTTGAGCACCTTGGAAAGTGGTAACAAATGACGAAATGTGCAGTGGACACTTACGGACCATCTACCCCTGGAGCATGGTGATGATGAAATGTAATAAAATAACGAGTGCGCCCATCGAGCTGAAAGAGGCCCTGGCAGAAGTGACCGAGCGTGGCGCTTTCACAGTCTCGTTGCCGGGATGAAGACATTCCCCTCCAGTAGCAGATTGACGCTGCCAAGATGGTTGTAATGACAGATGAACATCGCTTCGTAGTGGTCGGCCTCGTGTAGCCGTGGGCTGCATGCAACGCCGTTTCAAGTTGTATCTGACCCCGTGGGCCTGAACCTCCTCACTCCTGTACTCGGGGCATCGTGCCTGCATCAACATTCGCAGCGTAAATCGAGAAGTCACTGAACCTCACGGTGCCACCTCTGAAGTTTCACAACACCAGGACATATCACAGGGAAGAAGAATATCTCGCGAATACGAGAAGTAGAGGGGAAGAACTGCAAGTGCCACGAAGACTTACAGACTAGAGAACGATTCTGGGTCGCTACCTGGACAGGTGGCAACCCCCGAGGGAGAGAGGTCACTCATGGTCTGTCGTGCGCACGAGTGCGCGCTGTTGTGGTGGCCTGTCAGCAGCGCGCTATCACGCCGGCTCCAGCCGGAGCGAGGAACCGCTCCCCGCTTGCACGGGCAGCGCTCCCGTCGCTACTGCCCACTGCTACGGTTTTCCAGCTGAGGAATAATCTGATGCAAAACGTGGCCCGCAATTGATCTCGGAATCCGCACACCCGTCCCGAGCGCGCGTCGGCGGAGCTCGCGTGACTCCGGGCGGAAGGGCTCAATCTTTTGAGAGGACGTTTATCCTGACACGTGTACACGCGTGGGGGTGTCGGTGGGGGGGGGGTGGGGATGTAGGGGGGGGGGGGGCTGCAAGAAATGAAGGGGCCCACACAGCCACGAGGGGCAGCTCGACACATCTCTAATCCGACGGGCGCCCGCGCGCCCCCCACAAAAAGACCGTCGCTATCAGCGGCGCCTCTTATTCTCTCCTGAAAAGTGAGGACGCAGATAGGAGATGGAGGGAGCGATACTGCTGTTGTCTTTTGATGTTGAACAGAGCCCCGAGCCCCCCCCCCCCCTTTCCCCGGAGCCATGGCGAGCGCCCTACGTTGATCTAAAGCTGACGCCCCCCCCCCCCCCCCTGATGTAACTCCAGTTGTCATCATCGTCAGACACGGTCATTGCACTCCCGGATGAAGGCCTCACTCGCGAGCTGCTGCTGTTGCCATCACTCAGGTTCCTGTGATGCAGCAGAATCCACGGCTCAAGTGCACGTGCTGTTTTCGTATGATTTATTCTGAAAACTGCTATCACGATCACGTCTAATGACGAGTGCTAATTTGTAACTCTCAGAGAGCAGCAGATTAACCTGTGTAAGAGAACGGCGCATGGAAGGAGACATTGCAGAACTACTTCTTAGGTGCCTTCAAGCGGCCTCTGATCCACCGCACAACTGCAGCTGCACTTTCCCGCATGCATTGCGGATAAAAATAAAACATTCTCAGAGGTGGGATTTTGGCCACACTAAAGGAAAAGCTGAATTTTAATGGGATGGTGAAATGCTTTATGCGTGCAATAATTTGGTGACTGGGCCGAGGCCATAAACTCACGACACCCGGGAACGCAGTTTATTCTGCATTGGCCCAAACCCAGACTTGATCTCAGCAGGGCCCTGGCTCAGAGTGATCTGACCCCCTGTACCATCCGCCAACCTGAACCCAATGCAATTTCATTCGATTCAGATTTTCTTTGTTGTCGCCAAATGATGATGTCACTGCAAAAGCATGGTCCTTTGGCAAACACAAACACGTAGGTTGTTTTTCTCTCCACACAAACACATGTAGTGAAGTTTTGACGGGTTGCTTTTTTTATTTCTCGTTGTCATTTAGTTGTGGCTAATTTTCAGATATCTAATTTAGGTTTACAGGCAGGGAACATGATGATTATTTGTTGATGATTTTGACCCGGCCTGTGGATACACGCTGTTACAGAGCCGCAGTCAAAATAAGCAGATAAATCAAAGGAGACATGGACAAATAATGAGACGAATATAAATTATATAACACACGGGGAAATAAATAGCCACATTCCACTCAAATGAAATACACACGTACACCTCACACGTATATATGTGAGGTGTGCGTGTGTATGTATGCCTGCTGCATGGTCCAAGTATACCAGATTTCAAAAATTACCCACATTGTTCTCAATTGGACAAACGCATTGCCCCAGACTGCAAAACTGAGCAGGACCCTCTTCAGAAGGAGTGCTGAGACTCAGCGAGGCTTTATTCGGCAAATAAATGATAAATAAATATGGAATACGTGCCTACATACACCCAGTGGTGGTGCCAGTCTATTCGGGGCCCGAAACCGATATTATCATTATCAGGTGTGTCACACGACTACAAAAAACTATTTCCAATCAGCATTATTTGAAGAGTGTTATTAGAACGGCGAGGTATTTTCCCTCAAGTTCACGGCAATCGGGATATGACTTCAAGCTCGGAACAGTGTTTGGTCCGCTCCTGTTCCCTGAGCTATTTGGGGCCCTAAGCTTTGGCTCGCGTTGCTTACGGCTCGCCGCTGCCTCCACCGCTGTGGACAGCGCTCGACTCGAGGCTTTCGGGAGAGATTTTTGTTCCCCCCCCCCCATTCCCCGAGCTAACAACGCGCCCGGCATTCAATCACAGAGCAATTGAGTTCCCAGAGAAATGTATAATTCCTGACAGCGCCCATGGGTGTGTGAACAAAGCCCACGCAAATCTCCCCGCTCTAACATCGCGGGCTGCCTGACAGGGGAAGGAGATAAGTCTGGGTCGAGACGCCCTTTTGCCTCCGGCTGAGAGGTTAGTGACAGGGTTATAACCAATCTCTCACCGGTTCCATCGATTTACTCTACACCGGAATTTTTTTTTGTTATCGCCACTTTGTCATGCAACCTCTTCTCCCCCCGCCCCCCCCCCCCAACAAAAAAAATCTAATAAATACGCAAGGTGAAAAAGAGCCGAATCAACAACAACAACAACCTACATATCAAACACGAGGTGCAGCTCTCCGGAGTGGACGGCGAATGCAGAAAACGTCAAATAAAAATGAGTTAACGAGTTCCCGAACGCGCGCGGGGGCAACGCGCCGTTTCTGTGTTTCGTGATGAAGTGTCGACAGACCCCCTCACCGCCCCCCCCCCCCCCCACATGACGGACGGTGCCACGGCAGGGCTTGCCGTTCTTTCGCACGATGCGAAAGAAGTTCATCGTACGCACGCGGGCACGACGCGCGGCGTGTTCCACCGGGATTCGTCTCGTCGCGACGAGGATGAGGCACGGCACCGTCGATTGATCACGGCGGCTGACGGAGAATGGAGGCTGGAATTTATGGCGATCGAGGATGTTGTTGTTGTTGTTGTTTGTTTTCACGGTGCGTGCCCAGGAAGGCGACCTTGGATGATGCGGGTTGACCGATCACCTACTTTTATTTCTAGAGTTAGCGATCGATACGTATGTTTTCGACACATCGATAGCGGTCCTGCATGGCGATTATTACGAGGACAACAAATGTGGTTCGATGAATATCGGTAGAAATACGGTGACAATTTCATAAAAATATTATATTGGAATTCAGCCGTCGGTCCATAAGTGTCTCTCACGAGCAATGATGGCTGACCAACTGCTCCATGATGAAAACAAATCCAGCTCTAGGTCAGATCGCGCACTTACCAATAAAAACTGACATTTTGGAAAATATGATAAGTCTTTGTTGATTTCTTTGTATAAGTAAGTTGTTTGATTCTGTAGTCATTCGCGGGATGATGTATGAAATAAATACACAATGGTTATGAAATAGTCGCGATATTTGACAATTAATCAACAGTGGGGTGTCATTATTAGCGCAGTGAATGGCGGAGAAGGTGTTTGCGGAAGCAAGGCCAGTGAAGAGCCGTGTCCTGCGATGCGATCGCAACGATCGTTCTGCCGCACAACGCTCCTTTACGATTTGCTGGGTGATCGCTGGCTGCATTGGCCTGACTGCCGGGAGGATAGCTGTGAGTGTTCAGGCCGGCGAGATGTTAACTCCCTCGCCTGGTATGCAGGAGGTCGTGGGTTCGATCCCGACCCTGACGCCTGCTAGATAATTCGAGTTTTCATGTTCTCCCCGTAGTCTCGTGGATTTTTCTCTGGGTCCTCCGGTTTGCCCCTCCACATTTAGAATCAGCATGCGTTTATTTAGAGTATTTGGCTGCTATACACTTTCACACGATGATGAGCCACTTCGTTGAGTTATCATTTGTTGCCAGGTCCCTACTGAAAAAGAGCTATACAGCTCAGTGGGCCTGACCTGGTAAAATAAAAATAGTTTAGTTCAGTATGTATGAAAAAAAAGAAAACAATAAAAAATTATCACGACGTTTCGACTGCAACACAAGCGAACATCATCAGGTGTGAAATCCACAGCAAGAAAATTTGAATTATTTTTTATTGTTTTATATTTTTATTATTTGATTGTTTTTCCCTTCTACGTGACTTTACCGAAAGAACCAAGAATATGAATCCCTGCAGTCACGAAAGCTTTAAATAAAATGTATGAACTTCTTTCGCGCCGTACGTAGCCAGCCGTGCTAATCGGTGGTACCTGCCAATGATCTCCGTGTTCTTTTTTTATCATTTAAAACCCTCGTCTGTCGCATGACCTCAGCCAGCGAGCCTTCATCCACTTCACTTCACCTCAAAGTGCAGCTATAATATTATTATTTATTTATTTATAACAAGGTGGGGAGCCCATTTGGATGAAAAGTTTTAAGTAATAAGGGACATCTGGCTCTAACGAGCACAGGCAAAACAATTAATAACGCGAGCGCATTAGTTTTTTTTTTAAATAGCAAAGCAAATTAAATAAAAACGTAACGTAATAAAGCACGAGAGATCAAACTCAATGGTCACATCTAAAACAGGATCGAATTAAAAGCGAGAAAACTAATGAATTAAGCGAATTCAATTAGAAATGCGATTTAATTGTTCACCTCTAAATTTTGATTTAAAGCTTTCGTGACTGCAGGGATTCATATTCTTGGTTCTTTCGGTAAAGTCACGTAGAAGGGAAATAATAAACTAATATAAACATAAAACAATATGTTATAGCAGCCGAAACATAAAACAATATGTTTATATTATTTTATTATTTCCCTTCTACGTGACTTTACCCAAAGAACCAAGAATATGTTCACCTCTAGTTCATGAAAATTGGTTAAGTGCACTCGCACGCCTTCGCAAACCTCCGAATTTAACAACCCAATCACTTGTTGACAGCTGATGTGCTTGGCACCTAGCCTCGCCCAGGTGCTGACCAACATCAGCTTTCAACAAGTTATTCAGATTCTTTACTTGGGTGCAATTGGCACCTAGCCTGGCACAGGTTGTGGGAGCACGTCATTATTTGTGTTTAGTTTGTTGTCCTTTGCCTGCACCTCGGATCAGCATGGTTGGCGACATACGGTGCAAAAGAAGTTCTACATACGTACATACATATGACACTTAGCGGCTGTCACTGAAGTGAGTGCACGCCATTCATGTTGTGTACGCCCCAGTGGAATAGCTACTATCTACGAATGCTATTTATTTTACTAGGCAAAGCCCACTGAGCTATGTACATCTTTCTCAGAAGCGACCTGGCCACAAACGGCATCTCAACGAAGTGGCTTGTAGGCGTGGACATTTCTAGCAGCCGACGACTCTGAACGCACGTTGATTCTAAATGTGGAAGGGAAATAACCGGAGGACCCGGAGTAAAATCCATGCAACCACGGGGAGAGAGACACGCAAACACTAAATATATAACAGGCGTCAGGGTCGGGATGGAACCCACGACCTCCTGTATACCAGGCGAGGTAGTTAACATCTCGCCACAGTGGCACCCTATGGAGTGTACAGATGGTGCACCTGCACCGAGACCCACAGGCTGAAGGGGTCAAGGCGGATGGGTCAAGGCTAAGGGGTCAAGGTGGAAGGGTCAAGGCTGAGGGGTCAAGGCTAAGGGGTCAAGGCAGATGGGGTCAAGGCTGAGGGGTCAAGGCAGAGGGGTCAAGGCAGAGGGATCAAGGCGGAGGGGTCAAGGTGGAGGGGTCAAGGCAGAGGGGTCAAGGCTAAGGGGTCAAGGCGGAGGGGTCAAGGCAGAGGGGTCAAGGCAGAGGGGTCAAGGCTGAGGGGTCAAGGCAGAGGGGTCAAGCCTGCCAAGCTATGAAATGGGGGGGGGGGGGGGAAGGCAGGGAAGGGGTGGGGGAGGGAGGGGCGAGCATTGGCAGTTGGCTGGGGACCCTGGCAGTGCCAGCGTTAGGCAACGCACGCATTTGCCGAGAGGTGCGGCAGATCACGAGAACTCGCAAGGGGTGGCGATGTCAAGCTCTGCAGCGCCGTGTGACTGCGGTGCCGACGGACGGCGGTGTCGGGCGACTGCGGTGTCTTGTGCGATTGGTGCGCAAGACGCCTCGGAACCACATCGCGTGAAACGCGCCGTCGTCACGCGGGAGATGTGAGGAGTGTGGAGGCGGTGATGTTGCACGGAGGGAAGAGGCCCCATTTCATTCCTCGCGCCGGGGCTAATGTCAAGCACGCTTCCCCTATCGGTGCACCCACTGTGTGTGTGCCCGCGTGTGAGAGAGTGCAGCCGTGGTGGGCTAGGGTGAGATTAGGGTCGGAGGGTTGGGGTCAGGGGGCGAGCGTTGTGAGTACTCACAGCGAGGTAGTGCGGCCCGATGGTGGACAGCCCGGCCAGACCGCCCCACCCGGCTGCGGCGCCCAGCTGCTGCATGTGCGCCAGCTGCTGCTGCAGCCTCTTCTGCTCCTTGTCCTTCTGCGTATCGGCAAACTTCACCACGAGTGGGGCCGCGCAGCCCTGGGGAGGCGGGGGGAGGGGGAGTGACGTGAGACCGATGTCTTTTTTTTCCACTGCCACATCCGAGCCGAGCCAGCGCAGGGCCATCACGGTACGGGGTGGTTTTCCATTGGCATTTTGCCAAACCGAGACAGGAACCAAACGGACCTATTCTTCTTTTGTACAGCTGATGTAGATGCAGAGCCACAACTACAATTTCACATGCAGGTGGTCAAGGCAGATAATCGTGTTAGCAGGAGCAGTAGCGGAGTGTATGGCTGTGATGTCGCCCTCGTATTTGCGGATCGGGCATTGCGTCGTTATACGTCGTACGGTCTGTTCTGAACGACCCCAGTCGCACGCTGGACAGTTTTTCACAAGTCCATTTGTGCATCAGGTATCCGCATCTGCAAAATGCCACGTCACAAACATGCATCCCCACTCTCCCACCACGTGTGACGTCCGTCAAGCACGCTCTGATGATGAAACACTAGGACTCATACGTTACATAGAGGAGGGGATCTTTGCCTTGAACACGTGGCAGTTTCACGAAGCATTGATTCAAAATAACCAAACTTCGCTGGTGAGACACAGTGTGTGTCGAAACCGGTCCAGAGACTCTGCGTGCATTGAACCAATTCTGCTCAAATCCCCGCAATCATAGAAGGCCGTGTGGTTGACGGGATGCGTTCAACAAAATTATTTTGCCAAAGAAATGTCTTACATCGAGGTGACAGATACTGGATTGTTCTAGACAAGACCGTGCACAGCATAAGAATCGGTTTTTACCCTTTCTGGCAACAAAACAGTCGTATTAAGATGTTCAAACACCGAACAGAAACCTTTTTGCAAGGAATGACGTCTGCATTAACCACACACGTGGTGGGAGGGAAGTGAGTGGGAGGGGTGGTGAGGACGCACCGACGCACTCACCTCCATGGTCTGCGACTGGTGCATGCCCTTGATGGCGTTCTGTGCCATCGCACGCGCCGTGTAAGTGATGAACGCGCAGCCTGGACGGGGACGAGTTGGAGGGAGGAGGAAGATGAAAACAACAACGGGTAATTTCAACAAAATAAAGCGACAATAATAAAAGCATTGAGGCAATTTGTGCGACTTTTGCGTGGCTTTGATTCTGCGTCGAGCTCGACTGCGACGATGACCACGATGACGACTTCGACAATAAAGAAAAAACGACTTTCGATGATGCCGAAGATGAATTCGACGGCTGTGACGAGGCTGATGACGACTGTGACGACGATGATGACGTCAGTGACGACGATGATGACGTCAGTGACGACGCTGATGACGTCAGTGACGAGACTAATGACGTCAGTGACGAGGCTGATGACGTCTGTGACGACGATGATGACGTCAGTGACGAGACAAATGACTGTGACGAGGCTGATGACGTCAGTGACGAGGCTGATGACGTCAGTGACGACGATGATGACGTCAGTGACGATGCTGATGACGTCGGTGACGACGATGATGACGTCAGTGACGAGGCTGATGACGTCTGTGACGACGATGATGACGACTGTGACGACGATGATGACGTCAGCCCACCTTTGCTCTGACCGTCTGGCCCGCGCAGCACGCGGCACTCCTCCATCTGGCCGAAGGGGGAGAACATGGCGCGGATGTCGTTCTCGCTGCACTTCTTCGAGATCATGCCGATGAAGAGTTTCCGCTCCTCCACTGCGCGACAGCCGAAGGGTCGAGTTTAGTTCGTTTGACGGGGGGGGGGGGGGGGGGAACCCAGATGCGGCCACGGTGAAGGGAACGCCGATCGATCGCTGAGTATCTCAACTATAAACTAGTTTTTTTTATTTGACTAGATAAGGCCCACTGAGCTATGTATCTGGTTGTTTTCTCCAGAAGCGACCTGGCTATCACAAATGACAGCTCGACGAAGCAGCGTATCGACATGTGGACATTCACAGCAGCCACATATTCTAAATGCGTGACACGTTCATTCTAAATGTGGAGGGGAAAACAAACAAAGGACCCGGAGAAAAATCCACGAGACCGCGGGGAGAGAGACACGCAAATTCCAAATATACAGCAGCAGGCGTCGGGGTCGGGATCGAACCCACAACCTCTTGTATTCCCGTTGCGGTAGTTAACATCTCAGACCTGCCTGATGTGGGTGCCCATATCTGCTATATGCGAGATATTCAGGCCTACGCGATACTCGAAGTGTCTTTGGTTGAGGGTTCATACTCTTAGGTTTTTTTCGGTAAAGTCACGTAGGTAAAAATTTAAATTAATAAAAGTAAAATAAAAATCACGACGTTTCGGAGGCAACACAAGCTTCCGTCTTCAGGTGGAACCGTCACAGCACGATTGCTGTATCAAGTAATACTTGACACAGCACGATTGTCACAGCACGATTGCTGTATCAAGTAATATTTGATGCAGCAATCGTGCCGTAACGGTTCCACCTGAAGACGGAAGCTGTGTTGCCTCCGAAACGTCGTGATTTTTATTTTACTTTTATTAATTTTAATTTTATTTTTTACCTACGTGACTTTACCGAAAAAACCTAAGAGTATGAATCATTGCAGTCACGAAAGCTTCAAATCTAGAATTGGTTGAGGGTGTTCAACCAACAAAGACGGCGAAGAGAGATCGTTTGGTAGCGGCGCGACTGGGCGACAACCATCACCTCGCTGCACTCGAGAACCCGGTTTTTGTCACGGGCGGATGATACCCGGATTCCAACCCAGGATCACAGCAATTGCCTGCTCAGTGATGTGACAACTCGAGTCAACCGGCCGCTTCAACTCCCATGGCTTCAAATGACAAGCCACGGACACATACACATTTTCACGCGACAAACCAGTTTGGATTTAACTGCAGCTGCAACTCAAGACTGGCCAGTGACCAAAGAGTTAATGTCACCAGGTTTGGACCCTAACCCACGGTGCCACAGATTACCTTCCAATTAGCACAGCATTTGGTTGCACCGAAAACACTTTAAAGCATGTATTTTGCATGAAATGTTCTCTAAAGGTAATGTATGAAATTGGCAGAGGTCTAAAACAAATAAAGTCTGAATTTCAATTCTGCACGTCTCTGTGGAACCACCGTGGCTGTTTTTATAAAATTATAAATTAATCATTCCTAACAAGATTGTTAGAGCCTCTAGGCGAATGGTCATTTAACCGTGTCACAAAGTTAACTTTATTGACACAAGACGATGATGCGAACGTATAATTGACTTTATTTAATCTTGCTGAAGCGTCTTTTTTTTCGGTAAGTCTCTTCAGCTCCTGTGCGCACAGGAAAAGACAGCACACGAGCGAATGTAGTTTCACTGAAACTAGAACGGCGGCGGAGAGGCGAAAGGGTCGATAGAAACATCGGCTGGTCGGTCAATCTTTGAAGTTTGAGGAATTCATGAATATTCTCACGGGAACGCGTGCAGTTAACCAACCATGAAGAATACCACAAAGCCATCTGTGCCCTGCCCCGCTCTAAGGTGACACATTTAAGCTCCTCGATGGAATAACTTTCCTTCTTCATTAAGGACTTGATTTCAATTGCAGCTGGCTCCTCCTATCCTGGGACGGGTATTGCTGATTGATTATAATTGTTGTTGTTGTTTACTGTCGGTGGGCTGCCAAGTCCTCGGGTATTGTGAGACGCAGACGTTGGGACGAGTCACACAGACTGCTGCGATTCGGAAATGACGAATCGTTTTTTGTTTTTGTTGTTTTGTTGTTTGCGTGGTGCAAGCGGCATCCGGCAACTTCGCGTGCGGTGCGAAAGAAGTCCGAACGAACTCTTTGGTTCTTTCGGTGAAGTCACGTAGTTAGAAATATAACAAATCACGACGTTTCAATTGCAACACAAGGAATCATCATCAGGTGGGAAAACCGTGCCTGCCTTCATAGGCGCTGCTCGCAAACAGCGCTTGCCCCAACACTCTGTTAAGGCTACACGGGGTGGTGGGGGGGGGTCTTTGTCTTCGTGTTGAGACGGGGAAACCTCCCGCAGCCTCAACTCCCGTGCAGTGGCATGGATTCGACTACAGGGGGCCTCATGGTGCCGCCTTTGCTGATCGCGAAAGCCGATGGGGGGGGGACAACAGAGGCGCATCAAAACACGCGGTGTTCCAACGCCGCCGCCGCTGCTGCTGCCGCTGCTGCTTCTTCTTCCGCGATTCTCACGGAGATGAAAGCGAGTTGCGGTTGACAGGCGTGTGTTTGTAGAGACAAGGAGGCGACTGTACAAGTGTAATAGTTTCTAGTTTATCGATGGCATCTCATTAGGAATGGGCCGTCTTTACGTGGGACACTTCACGTGCTGTTTTTTCCTCGATTTTTCTGTTGCGTGTAGCCACTTTAAGATGTTTCTTGTTCATGTTTTTGTTTTGTTGCGGTTGCGCCCGAGTCAAGAGCCGCATGGCTCACAGGGTTATACATAACACATGAAACTGAACTGCACGTGGGGACAGCTGTTGGACGTCAAACAAGACAGAGGAAGCGTCAGCGAGCACGGAGGCTTGCCGCAGTGACCGAGCAACGCATGACAGTTAAACATACAAGTAAAGTGTGGGTGAAGTTGGCTAAACTATTAAAACCGTAGTGGCCAATCCAAATAGAAATGCAGCAGCTGTGAGCACCCGCAACACATTTGATAGCGAGCGCAGAAACAAAATATTTCGCGTGTCCAGAAAATCCTCGCCGAGTCCAGAGGCTCATTTTCACGAGGGTCCTGCTTTGTGTGTACGCACTGCATGTTGAACTTCTTTCGCGCCGTACGTAGCCAACCGTGCTAATTTGTGGAGCAGTAGCGCCGAGGTTAGCACACTGCGCTATGCTTCGGTTCCCAGCCACGGCATGGGGCTACCTTCATCCAGCAGTGGATTGAAAATGGTGCTGTAAATTGTAATAAATAAGCAAAGACGACAGGGAGGTCAGTAACAGTATAAAAAACCTGATATTATTTTGAGCTAAATTGTTATGTTGTATTTTATATCGTGCTACCGTTCTACAAGGGTTATTATATATCATTATCACCTTTCATCACCATTCGTTCATTCATCAATTTTATTTAAACCAGGGCGAGAGCCAATTGAGACTAAACGTCGAAATTTTCAAGGTAGATTGGAGTCACCGAGTAATTCCGCGCACATTAAAATGAACCAGAGTCACCGTTAATATCCATAATCATGTGTAGACCTTAGTAGGCACAGGTGGTTCTGGAATATCAAGCTTTCTAAATAGAGATATACAGTAGTAAAAAACATATTCAATGTACGTTCTCTGGTAAATGCAAATACAATACCACCCCCTTGGATCTGTCGCTGTCACTGATGTTAGCCGTGAATGGGATTCGAACTCGCCTGATTCGTAATGTGCCAACCGCTGCACCACCGCCCCCCCACTCACCTCTGCAAACCTCATCATCGACATCAAAAACACCACCACCAAAAACACAACCACCAGCATCACTATGAACATCATCAATACCACCACCAAAAACACAACCACCACCATCAATATCACCACCAGCATCACCATCAACATCATCAATACCACCACCAAAAACACAACCACCACCATCAATATCACCACCAGCATCACCATCAACATCATCAATACCACCACCAAAAACACAACCACCACCATCAATATCACCACCAGCATCACCATCAACATCATCAATACCACCACCAAAAACACAACCACCACCATCAATATCACCACCAGCATCACCATCAACATCATTAATACCACCACCAAAAACACAACCACCATCATCAATATCACCACCAGCATCACCATCAACATCATCAATACCACTAGAAACACAACCACCACCGCCACCACCAAAACACCACCAAGAAGCAGGAAAAAGGGCTCCACAGTAGCCGCTCGCTGTGGCGCGGCACGCGCGTCCACGCGGGGGGTGGTGCGGATTCCAGGTTCGGTGTTCACCGTCCTGGAGAATGAGGTTGTGCCCCCGACTTAAATTAGGCGAGCAGCCACGGCTGCCATCACAGCCCCGTGATGGCCCCCCAGGCCCCAGCCACCTCTCTCCCCCCGCCCGCAGCCGCCGCCGGCCCCGACAGGGAAGCCGCCGGCGACAGCGACCGCCGGTGGAACTCCGAATGCCAAACAGCAGTCGCGGTGCAGGAGGAGGTGGTGAAGGTGGTGGAGGTGGTGGAGGTGGTGGAGGTGGTGGTGGTGGTGAAGGTGAAGGAGGTGGTGGTGGTGGTGAAGGTGGTGGTGGTGAAGGTGAAGGAGGTGGAGGTGGTGGTGAAGGTGAAGGAGGTGGAGGAGGTGGTGGTGGTGGTGAAGGAGGTGGTGGAGGAGGTGGTGGTGGTGAAGGTGAAGGTGAAGGAGGTGGTGGAGGTGGTGGTGGTGGTGGTGGTGAAGGTGAAGGAGGTGGAGGAGGTCACCCGGGGAAGCAGGCGCATTTTTTTACAACAATATTTCGAGATAAAAAAAGAAGATATATAATAAATAAATAAACCATACCCCCCCCCCCCCCTTCTCTCTCTACCGTGGTATGTGGAGCTGCTCGGCTCAACGGGCCTTGCCCGAAATAAACCGAGCGGCTGACGATCATCGCGCGGCGTTGCGGGATTTAAGAGAAGAAAAAAAATACCGAGATGCTAAATAAAGACGAAATGCAACGGGCGCGCATCGATGGGGAATTGTGAGTCACCGCAGTTGAGGTCTTCATCGTGCGTTAAACAAAACGTTCAACGTAATTTCGTAAAAGTGTGTGGCCCGCTTTGCGAGAGCGCCGCTGCGTTACATTATACTTAAAACGAATGATAATACACGGTGGGAAAAGTCGCGTCATGCTTGAATATAGCAATCAGTTTCACCGCCCCATTTGTAAAATGACTGCTGGATGAAGGCCTCTCCAAGCCACGTCAGTTTCTGCGCTTGTTTTGACCATACTTCACCACCCTGGGCAGCGTGGGCTTGGTGACGTTGGATGTCCGAGGAGGACCGGCTCTTATCAATCTCACGCCACTGATGTCAGCCGTGCCCGGGAATCTAACTCGGCACGCCGGTTTCAAACGAGAGAGCGCCTCCGTTCCAATCGGCGCTTTAGCCTCAAATCTAAATAAAGGGTTTTTCATTCCACTCCGACCGCTTACACGCAGCGGCGTAGACATTTCCATTTGCTGTGCTCGCATGGCTACGCTGAGGATTGCTGTTGTGTTAGTGGTTGCGAGTGTCATTGAAATAGAAGCTAAAATAGCATATATAGAGATAGAATGTGCAAGTCAATGGAAGTCATTGGGGTACATAGATTTTTTTTT
This sequence comes from Lampetra fluviatilis, assembly GCF_964198595.1. Classification (NCBI taxonomy): domain Eukaryota; kingdom Metazoa; phylum Chordata; class Hyperoartia; order Petromyzontiformes; family Petromyzontidae; genus Lampetra; species Lampetra fluviatilis. Next base: position 13,286,346 of record NC_136290.1, read on the forward strand.
CCAACTTTTATAAACAATGAAGCAATTGTCCCCACATTTCACGCGGTTTGACATTTCGCGTGTGTGTGTGTGTGTTTTTTGGGTCTGTTTTGTTTTCTGGAGTCTTTTGCGGAAAAAAATGTCCCGTCTGCCCATCGCGCCGTCCCAGGGCTCCGCTCGGCTCGGGTAGAGGCACAGAAATGAAACGCGGCGCTGACGCCGCTACTGCCAGCGTCGTTCCCCATCGACGAGGGCGGCTGACGCTCATTTGCAAGTTTAATTATTATTGGAGCGACGTGATTAACGTAATTGAAAATATCAAAATAAGGACACGTTTAATGTAACATTTATCACGTAAATCGTAGAAATAACAATTAATTGTGGTCATTAAATATTAACGTAATATTTATTTCAAAGGTGATGGATAGATATTTTTTTTTTATTTTGGGTAGGGGCATGACCAATCGGAGGAGACGATCAGGCCTTGATTTCGTATTTATGTCGTATTTATTTCGGTATGTTAGAACGATCCACACGCATATTTAACCATTTGCTGGTAGTTACAAACAACCAGCATCACCTGGCAGTTGCGAGGTGGCGGAGGCTTTACGACACACATTTGATATACGCGTGATCCGTTCCTGAGCTCAGTGATGAATCGTGACACTGGTCGCGAAAATGAACCTATTTGCCGTTACAATGTAAGCATTTGTAAATATACTCGTTCAGTCTGCGGTCTGAGTGAGATCCTACCTGCTCTCAAATAAAGGCGTTGCTAAGACTCAAAACTAAACAATGTTTTATTTTGTTTTTTTTCTTTACCAGGTAAGGCCCACTGAGCTATATATATATATCTTTTTGAGAAGCGAAATGGCCACAAATGATAGCTCAACGAAGTGGCTTATCACGTGTAAATTTATCACAGACAAATACTCTAAATGCATGTCTCTAAATGTGGAGGGAAAAACCAGAGGACCCGGAGAAAAATCCACTCGACCACGGGGAGAGAGACATGCACAAACATAAAGCAGCAGGGTCTGAATTTAACCCACGACCTCCTGTATACCAGGCGAGGGAGTTAATATCTAATAGCCACCGTGATGATGATAAGAGAGAGACACACACATACTCCAAATATACAGCAGCAGGCGTCAGGGTCGGGATGGAACCCACAACCTCCTGTATACCAGGCGAGGGAGTTAACATCTCCGAGCCACCGTGATGATGATGATGAGAGAGGAAGAAAAACACCGCAAACTCCAAATATACAGCAGCAGGCGTCAGGGTCGGGATGGAACCCACAACCTCCTGTATACCAGGCGAGGTAGTTAACATCTCCAAGTCACCGTGGCGCATTGAAGGCATGAAAAAACCGCTCCTCGTCAGACCTAGCTGCCATGGACTTACAGATGTGTTCCCTTGCAGCAGCGTAAGCAATCCTCTTCGGTGACAACAACGACGACATTGTGCTCAGAACTAGCGGTATTTTGGGGCGCGAGACAAAAGGCTTCTTCCAGGCAGAGATAAAAGCCTTGGAGCACCAATGGAGCGCATGCATCACACTTCAGTGGGAGCGTGCTAGATGGAAACAGTTTTACCAAGGTCACTCATTGCTCTCCGTGTCCACTGTAAACTTTGTGATCATCTTTCTCTCTCTCGCGCGCGCGCACACACACACCGCTCACGGCTCTTCACGCTAGTCCATCCTACTCTGCTAATGACGAAGCCCACACGCAGTCGTCATCATCAATCATCGTTGACTATGATACATCCACTGCTGGATGAAGGTCTCTCCACTCCGTTAACATCTCTCGCGATCCTGCGATGTAGTAATCCACCTCAGCACCTCCCAGATGTGTGCAATTCCTCCTTAGCTGCCACTCAATCATTATTCTGGACCATCGGCCATCTGGCAACCGTGTCCTAACCCAAGCTTCTCTTAACACTCTGAATAGGAGACAGTAACACTCCCAAGAGCCGCACAGATGGATTCAACAATCGATGTCCGTACTCCCATCTCACCGGGCCACCTCACAGCTCATCCACAAACCGAGAACGCCCGGTGTTCTCAGATGATCTCCAATCCAAGTACAGCACTGAACCAGGCTCAACGCCTGCTTAGCTTCCAAGGACCAAGGATGTCTGGTCGTGGGCGTGTGCAGGCGTTGTGGTAGTGGTGTTACACGCACTTCCCCGAGGACCATAAACCACTGGCCACTGCAGTGCGTTCACACCAGCAGTGCATTAAGGGTGAATTATGGCTCGAGATTATTGCATCGCGCCCAACAAAAACCTTCATTGAGACCACTCGCATTAGGGAGAGGGAGGAGTGAGGAGGAATGCAGGCAGGGAGGGAGGGAGAGATGGAGGCAGGGAGGGAAGAGGAGGAGGAGGGGTGCAGGGAGGGAGGGAGAGATGGAGGCAGGGAGGGAGATATGGAGAGAGGAGGGGTGCAGGGAGGGAGAAGGGAGAGATGGAGGCAGAGAGGGAGGAGGAGGGGTGCAGGCAGGGAGGGAGAGATGGAGGCAGGGAGGGAGAGATTGGAGGGAGGGAGGAGTGAGGATGGATGGAGGGAGAGTTGTAAAAAAAAGAAAGGCCATAGCGAAAAAATAAAAAACCAAAGAAACCGACATGAAGAATGAAGCAAAGTGCCGAATAACCGAGCATCTTTTTTTTCTTCTGATCGAAAAAACAAGGAAACAAGGAGGGAGGGAGGGACCTGTCGATGTGTGTCGAAGAAGGGGGGGGGGGTGGAAAATAAACGATCTGCAAGCAGGGCATTTGTTTGTGTGCCGCCCGTCGCCTGCTAATGGGAAAACTGTTCATATGTCAATTACAAGCTGATCGTTAGTAACAACAAAAAAAATGTCAATTTGTCTCATTGCCCCACAGGGTTAGCACAAGTCAACCAATCTCCCTACCGTGTGTGTGTGTCTCTCTCTCTGTGGAGAAGGGCCGTTGCCTACAACGTCGACCTATTTGTACATTCACATATACATTGCAAGGGCCGTTGTTAATGACGGGCGTAGCGATTGGTTGCCGAATTCCGTGCGTCTTAACGACCTCTCCCATTCACTTCGCGAGGAGTCCATTAGGAGCGGAGTTCGCCGCACTCAATGTCAGCGAGGCCCTTCTAATGAGACGAGCTCCCGCTCAGCCAAGCGCTTTATTGGGATTGCACGAACGCGGGCACCAGAGAGGTATTAGGCGACAGAGATAACATTCCAATGCTATGGGTATTGCTTCAGTGTTTATATATATGTGTGTGTGTGTATTGTCAACAGATTTCTATGGAAGTGAATATGGGCAACTTCAACGAATACATTTCCGCGAAAGCAATGAGGTGGTTATTTTGACGGTATCTCTACGATTTCATGAATATCTATGAAGGCGTTCGGGGGTCTCATTAATCAATGGATCTCGATGTAAATCTGTGTAGGTATATTTAATTACACAGCAATCAATGCCGGGTGCATGTGGTGCTCACGTGACAACCACATGCACGAACCGTCCCTGTGAAACCGAACGTCGGCTACTTCCACGTGTTTCTATGAATGTCACTATAATTGATATCTCTCTCAGTCTCGACGAGTGTGGACAGAGATTGCTTTGCGATGCAACAAAAGGGGTGGGGTGCCACCACTCCCCAAAACCCTCCACGCGTTCTGCCCGTAGGCCAAAGAAAACCGCGCACAAAAACAAAGGCACGGTGCAGGTTTGCGGTGAATCGAAGCAGCGGCAGCAGCAGCGGCAGCGGCACTCACCACTTGACTTTTCGCTGTCGGCCGGCTTCATCTGAATGGGGTGGTGCATCTGCAAGAGACGGCGGTTCGGAGGGGACTCTTAATTCGACAGCGCAACAAGCGGCATTCGTTTTCACAATGGGCGACTCGGCGCGGCGCGACAATCGGTCGTTATTTATTTTCTTATCGCCGCAAACATGTTGGTGGGTCTTCCCCCTCCACCACTGCACCCACTCCACCCAGCACGCGTCGGCGTTAGGTGTTGGCCGCGTGCGTGTGAATCTCAGGGCGCAGTAAACACACACACACACAAACATTTCCCCAACAAAACAAAAACAAACACGTGGATTCTTCTTCTGCTTCTCCTCCTCCTCCTGCCCTGGCGTTAATAATTTACAGGTGTTAATGAATTACGCGTCCCCTGGTCCTCGGGAAGTGAGAGATCGTTTACGGTCGTGTTGATATTTGGCAAGTGCCGATGGTTATTTCTGGTGTGGTTTATGACGAAATAATCAGCTCTTGAATCAACTCGCGACTCTCGTATTTCGCTGAGATTCAGTGAACGACTGTGGGTTGATGAATGGCGCACGCACTCCGCACACACCCCACAGACACTCAAAAAACACTCCACAAACACTCCACAGACACTCCACAAACACTCCACAAACACTCCACAGACACTCCACAGACACTCCACAAACACTCCACAGACACTCCACAGACACTCCACAAACACTCCACAGACACTCCACAGACACTCCACAAACACTCCACAAACACTCCACAGACACTCCACAAACACTCCGCACGCACCACGCACGCACGCGTCGCCTGCTGCGTCTGTAACACGTGACGAGCGCGACGCAGGTGCGGGCGTGTGTGCGTGTATGGGGAGCGGTGGCGCAACGGTTGGCACAAAGCCCTACGAACCCGGCGAAACGAGTTCGATTCTCGCTCACGAACAATAAAAAGTGGCGAATTCTTGAACCGGTACGGGGCCTCCCCTCGACTCAAATGAGTCGCTGGTGAGGTGTGTAGTAAGCATCGCCATTCGGTGTTGGCCACCCACCCCCTCGAGTGCCGTGCCGGCCTTCATAGGTGCTCGCTAACAGCACTTACCCCAACAGTGTGCAAGGCTAGACGGAGGATCTTTGTGCGTGGTGTGTGTACGTGCGTGCGTTCGCTGCGTGAAGGTCACACGCACGTTCTCGCTCGAACACAGAGGCATTTCGCGCACTTTCAACAATAGCGTCTTGTTCACGGCGACTCCAGCACGAAGGGTAGGGGACACTGGACCGCGAGTGACCGACAACAACAATAGATTCGCTCCGTACAAAAGGTAAGGCGTGCACAGACACGACATGAACTCGCGAACACGGGCACACGTGACAACAACGGAAAAAAATCCCTGCAACACATTCGCCAATAGCAGCAAAGAAGATCTAAACAGCAGGCGACGTTACGGGCAATGGCCCTTCTTCCCAGCACATCGAGAAGCCGGAAGAGGCATTTATTGCACATTCCCCGCTGTTTCGCCTTGTAGGCTGCGGACTGTAAGAGATGCCACCCGTCCCGGATTCGCCAGCATCTTATCGAAGCAGCCGCTGTCCTGGGTAAATCCGGGAAGTCTTCACCGGGACCACAAGCGACGCGCAGTCTCAGCGATGTCTCACCCGGCACTACACAACGGTTCTAAACGAGTGGCGTAGAGATCAAGTGCGCAGGCGGTGCAACTGCAATGGGGCCCGTGGGTCGGAGGGACCCAAGGATCGAGTTGTCCTCTGTCCTGGTTTTTCCCAGGATCGTTCCTCCTGCTGTCCTGGGAAGTCTCCACCGGGACATCGACAGTCCCGTCATTTATTACTTCCACGGAGCTCTCGCTTTCGTGTCTAAGAGGTGGTCACCCGATTCTTCAGGGAACCTTCCCACGATGCTCTCGTGCAGGGATGGGGGACCCTACTGCCACAGGTCACATACGGCCCGAGGCGTCATTTCCTACGCCCCGTGACATTAAAAGTCGCGGTTTTTTGTCCGTTGCATGATCATCCACCACTCGCGACAAGGCGAGGACACGGAGCTCTGTCCCCTCTCGCGGTGCTCATTCCGACTCCCTGCATTTCTACTGCGGCCTCCTGGATCTCGTGCTGACGCTGCTTGACGCACTTCCAAGCGAGACGACATCGTGCCCAATCGCTACACTTGCGCTGTGAAAATCGTCCCTCGACTGGCTCGTGTGCGAGCCGAATCAGCAGTAAGCCGACGCGTTAATGTACGTACATTGAACTTCTTTCGCACCGTACGTAGCCAGCCGTGCTAATCGGAGGTGCGGAGGGAAGGACAACAAACTAACACACCCAAAAAAACACTTCTAAATAAATGAGTTTTTAAACTAGATTTGAAAGTGCAAGGCTCTGGTGACTTCCTAGCATCTGAAGGCAGAGCGTTCCAGACGGCCGCAGAAGCGCATCTGAGAGCGCCGCGCGATGATGATGCGGTGACCGCCGTCTTCGTTCGATGGACAACGGCTTAGATCACGTGACAATGTAATTTGTTCGTGGCCGCGTGAGGCGGTGAAGGATTTTTAACGACACAAATTTACCCCGGGATCATAGCGTGGCCGAACCCAAAATATAAACAAATTATAAAACTTGGTACTGTGAGATAGTCTCCTTCATCCCGTGCAAATTTCCCAGTTGTCGTTGTACATCAGAGCTGGAAACTCTACTGACTATAAACGAGAGAGGGGGAGAGAGACGCCGTGGGTGGAGGGGTGAGGGAGCGAGCGAGAGGAGGAATAGGAAAGAATGGATGGCGAAATCGTCGAAAAAAACGAAATGCGTCTATCGATCCGCGCCGCGATTCCGCTGAGCCGCTGCGCGCAGCACGCGCAGCGAGCGACGCCTCACCCTGTCACAAATTGCCGCCGCGTTTCAGGGACGTGACTAAATCGTTAAGTTGATCTGATGGCGCAGGATGATATCACTCGACGGAGGGGGCCCAGGTGCCTGACGCGGTCGGGGTGCTGGAGGAGGAGGAGGCGACAACGACAACCTCGCAAAACCTCCTCGGGCTCGCGCGAGCACAGAATGAACGACACAAATACCTAACAAGAATCCCTCGCTACTCGTTGGAAGGGGGGGGGGGCGGTCCAGATGATGAACAACAACAACAAAACCCCACAAGCTTTAAATAACAATTGTCGCACAACTTATTTGTCGTTTCTATAAATCGGATCGCGGCCCACGTCGCGTTGACAGTCTGGAATTATGGGGAGGCGATGGAGGTTGCTCATTCCCCATCTGCTGCCTCCATCACCTGGAATGCCCCCCCTCTCCCCAGCCGTCCGTACTGCCGGCTCCCTGCTGTCCCCGTCCAAGTCCAGGCTCGAGACCTCTCTCTGCCTGTCACCGCCTTGCCACCACCCCCGCCCCCCGTCTCTCTCTATACCACTGTATGCATGCGCCCGCTGTTGCTGTACAGTCACGAGCCACGGTGACATTTGTACGCCGCTGTATAAATCCACGCCGGGTTGTTATTGACCGCCGTGGTGCGGCACCGCGGCGAAAGCGCTTGGACCGCTCGATTCACAATCACAAAGTTACGAGTTCAAATCCCCATCGGGGACCCGACTCAAAACCCTTCACCCAACACACCCGCCCGCGTTTGATACGACGATTACCACAATCCAATTAAACGCCGATAGGGATCCTAAGCCAATGCTCGTCCTTGCCATACTAGTGTCGACGTTGCAGTACGATACGGGTTTAGACGGCGTCACAGGCAGGGGACAGGGAGCTGACCGCATGGATGGCGGTCGTAAGGGAGCTGCGGCAGAGCGAGCGACCTCCCACCGAGTGAAGGTCGCCGTGCGGCTACGAGAGAAAGCCATCGGCTGCTGGAGCCGACGGGAGTGCGTGGCAGGGGTAGGGGAGTGGAGTGAGATGAGAATGGGGGAGTAAGACGGGGGCAAGACCGCGAGATGACTTCAAGGTGTTGGGTGCGTCCCATCTTGAATTTCCACGAACGACTCCGTCTTTATTCAGACGGGGAGACAAATTCCACCCACTCGTAAACGCGGGGAGATTTTGTTTTGTGTGTGTACGTAAAAAATACCAACAACAACAACAACAAGAACAACCGACAAGTATTATGTTGACGGTGGTGGTGGTGAGTCGTGCGCCGGGGGGGGGAGGGGGGAACAATGTTGCTGTGGAAGCCGGATGCACAGAGTGTGACCGTGGGAGGCCTTGACGGGAGCCGGCGAAGGGAGACGAGATAGAGTCCGCGTGCGGCGCGCCTCCCACAGAGCCGTTGGTGAGAATCCACAAAAGATTGTCAAGGATTTCGCAAGAGAAGCGCCGTGCGGTGGTGGTGGTGGCGGCAATGCAGAGACGCGACACGCAGGGCGAAGGCGGAGGGATCGGAGTGGTTTGTAGCCGGGCGTGGTGCCGGGCGACCCACGCCCTCGTGTGCCGTGCCGGCCTTCACAGGTGCTGCTCGCTAACAGCACTTGCCCCTGTTAAGGCGATAGGGGCCGGTGAAGTACACGAGAGGGTGGGTGGCCAGCACTACCGCAGAGCCGCCTTTGCCTCCCCACTGGATACGTTTACACGTCATACGAGGTGTTCATTTGAGGCTGAGTCGACCTAGGGGAGGCCCATGACCGTTTCAGATAATCGTCACTTGTGTTGACCGTGAGCAGCAATCGACTTCTGGTGGCCGGGCTCGTAACGCAGCGCGCTAACCGCGACACTAACCGCTCCCCCCCACACACACTTTACACACACATTCACGCACTTGCACACACGCACGCACGTACCCGCAGAAACAAAAACCGCCCCCGGCGAAGCGAACGAATGAATGAGGACGCACGGACGGTTACCGCACCATTAACGCGCCACGCCTGGCCTGCTCCCACCACCCCGGGTACGTCCGGCAGACAAACCCCAACCGTGCGGTCCCACGAGCTCGCAGAGACGCGGAAACGACGTCGCCTCGTCGTGCCCAGCGAGACGCCGCGGATCCAGACGGCGGCGATGGAGCACGAAGAGCCCGTGGCGCAACTTTCGACGGGCCGCGTCCCCATGAGCCCGGGGTGTGGAACCTTTTTTCTGCCAAGGGCCATTTGGATATTTATACAAATTAATTTTATACAAATTTATCACTGAAAAATTTGGTCAAACTTTTAATTAACTCGCCCCTAATGTGATGTCTGGAACTGCTTCTCTTTGGCGAGGCGTGTGATGTTCGCTGGTATTGATGATGTTGTTGCTACTCGCAACTGCTTTTCCAGGTTTGCTCCTAGGTTTATTGAATTTCGAGTCCCGCCTGCGGTTGCCTTGGCAGGGCCAGACCCCAAATGATTTCGTGGGCCTCATACGGCACGCGGGCCTGACGTTCCCCACCCCTGTGCCATAAATCGTCGGGTGAGCGATGGGGGGTTGCCACCTCCACGCGGTTTGACCCGGGGACGCGTCTGGGAATTGGCATCTTTTAGCGTTACCTTGCTTCGGTTTGTTGTGGTCTCAGGTTAAAACCGAATGGGGGCGATACGTGTTCATCGTCGAAGCGGATCTGGTTCGAGCCATAGACACCTCGTCGTCGTTTGTGCAACTGTGATATTCGCAGTTGCTTTGCGGTGACCACAGCAAAACAAATAGGAGCTTAGCGATCCACGGTTCACGTCGCGAATGCTGTTACACGTGTGACTGTCATCAAACAGTTAGAGCGTCGTGATATGTATATAGAGAGTGAGTGGACGTGAGCCTCACGGAGCCACAGAGCCACGCGACAGCCTTCTCCCAGCACGTGCAGGGCACGAGGAACGATCCGCAAACGACGACCGAACCACGGCGAAGTTCCAGACGGCAAAGTCGTGCACAAGCATCACGGTTACACAACCAGCACAACCAACACAACCAACACGACCAGCACAACCAACACAACCAACACAACCAGCACAACCAACACAACCAACACAACCAGCACAACCAACACAACCAGCACAACCAACACAACCAACACAACCAGCACAACCAACACAACCAACACAACCAGCACAACCAACACGACCAGCACAACCAACACGACCAGCACAACCAACACGACCAGCACAACCAACACGACCAGCACAACCAACACGACCAGCACAACCAACACAACCAACACAACCAACACGACCAGCACAACCAACACGACCAGCACAACCATCACAACCAACACAACCAACACAACCAGCACAACCAACACAACCAACACAACCAACACAACCAACACAACCAGCACAACCAACACGACCAGCACAACCAACACAACCAACACAACCAACACGACCAGCACAACCAACACGACCAGCACAACCAACACAACCAACACAACCAGCACAACCAACACAACCAACACGACCAGCACAACCAACACAACCAACACAACCAACACAACCAACACAACCAACACAACCAGCACAACCAACACGACCAACACGACCAGCACAACCAACACGACCAGCACAACCAACACAACCAACACATCCAACACAACCAACACAACCAACACGACCAGCACAACCAACACAACCAACACAACCAGCCCAACCAACACGACCAGCACAACCAGCACAACCAACACTACCAACACAACCAACACAACCAGCCCAACCAACACGACCAGCACAACCAGCACAACCAACACTACCAACACAACCAACACGACCAGCACAACCAACACAACCAGCCCAACCAACACGACCAGCACAACCAGCACAACCAACACAACCAACACAACCAACACAACCAACACGACCAGCACAACCAACACAACCAACACAACCAGCCCAACCAACACGACCAGCACAACCAGCACAACCAACACGACCAGCACAACCAACACGACCAGCACAACCAACACGACCAGCCCAACCAACACAACCAACACAACCAACACGACCAGCACAACCAACACGACCAGCACAACCAACACGACCAGCCCAACCAACACAACCAACACAACCAACACAACCAGCACAACCAGCACAACCAACACTACCAACACAACCAACACAACCAACACAACCAACACAACCAGCACAACCAGCACAACCAACACTACCAACACAACCAACACAACCAACACAACCAACACAACCAACACAACCAGCACAACCAGCACAACCAACACTACCAACACAACCAACACAACCAACACAACCAACACAACCAACACAACCAACACGACCAGCACAACCAACACAACCAGCACAACCAACACAACCAACACAACCAGCACAACCAACACGACCAACACGACCAGCACAACCAACACGACCAGCCCAACCAACACAACCAACACAACCAACACAACCAACACGACCAGCACAACCAACACGACCAGCCCAACCAACACAACCAACACAACCAACACAACCAGCACAACCAGCACAACCAACACTACCAACACAACCAACACAACCAACACAACCAACACAACCAGCACACCCAGACACCAACAGCGAGGCTGGGATTGTGACGCATCACGCACACGAGCACATTTATAACTTGAAGTCCGAAAAGCGGAGGCGGTCAATTGCACGGACACTTGAAAGAAAATGTGAGGTCCAAGGTGATTTAAAGTGGCACAAGGATATTTCAGGGATTTTAAACTGAGTTTGGTTGTCACATTTGTGGTGGTGGGGGGCGAGGGGGGGGGGGTCTTTATGCATGGACAGGGTGGAGGAGCTTCTAAGGGTCCGTGAATTCACCCGGGGGATTAAACGACCCAGAATATATTTAGCGGCAGACTTATTTCGTAAGGAACTTTCGAGGATTGAAAATAGCCCAAATGCCACTAGCCTGGGTAAGATCAAGGTGGGCGCTGATTGCAGTTTAAATCGAGTTCACAGTGGGGAGCGGTCACAATCCGGCGGTGTGCTGACGGACCGAATGCTCGCTGAGTGATGTGTCCCCGGGTTTGACAAAAGGTGGCAACGCGACTTAGTTGCCCTTAGTTTGAGTGCGAAGCCGGCACCGCTATTGAAGCCGTCACCACTGCCAGCCCCTTCCTCCTGCTCGTTCCTCTGCCCAGCCTCTGTGACAATGCTGCTATACAGACAGTAGCGGCTGGTCATTAGTAATGACTGGTTTGTCCAGGAAAGTCGCGCTTAGTCCAAAGAGGTTTTTTTTTGACTGTTGGTCCTGCAATGGCTATGTTCGGCCAACAGCAATTAAATGATGTGGCTGTTTGTCCGTGACGAAAACCCAAAAACCCAGAGTTACACACTCCATAAAGTAATTACACACTCTCTATAGAGAAAACACACAGTCTATAGAGAAGACACACTCTATAGAGAAGATACACTCTCTATAGAGAAAACACACACTCTATAGAGAAGATACA